>NW_006292095.1:5313418-5321216 GCF_000327345.1 Myotis davidii | reverse complement strand
CCCCCCCCCCCCTTTCTTTTTTGGTCCCACACCCAGACTTCTACTTTATCAAATGGCCCCAGAACTCATGCCAGTTTGCTTCTAAGTAGCAAGTTTGGGGAACAGTCAGCCTGCCTAGGAAGAAACAAAGTGTCAGATGTTGCCCTTCTCTTTTCTACTTTTGGGGACTAGAATTCTCACACAACTGGTCCTGACCACACTTTGTGCAGGCAGCCAAATGTTCCTGAGATGATGGATTTGAATGTACTCAGAAGTCTTCACAGAAAGCCAGCAGTCTCCCAAGACCAACATAGGGTATCATTGTTAACATATACACCCCCTACTCACATTTCAATGCCATTAATCACTTGTTAGGAGAAGCATATTACATCCAGAATCCCTGATTTACATATTTGTCGGCTCCCTCTACTCTGAGACTTGCTACCTAGGTCACAGAAAACCCTACTTCACTACAACTAGATGAGGAGCAAAAGTATCTCAGTCTCTTGGAGTAGCACGTTTGCTCAGGTTCTTTATGTTGGAAGCCTCTCTAATACTAACATCCTGTGATGTTAGTATTGTCCCTTGCACTACATACTCTATGACCACAGAAGAGCATCAATAAAGACCAGCCCCTGCTCCTTCAATGTTAATGTCACTTCCTCTTTAAAGTATATATATAAATGTAGTACCCTCTAGTTTAAATCCAGTGACTGTCTGTACCTGCCTGAATAGTACAATCATGGGAGTCAGCTCTTTCCTTAGCATGGGACAACCATGTCTGTCAGTGTGACTTTCTTTAACACTTACTAGAAAATCTGATCTTAACATTTGAATTCTAAATACATAAAATGTGATCGCCTGCAATTTTGTAGGCAGTGAAGTCGTGGCTGCTATTTATAAATGGAACTTCTATCAAAATAAGTAACTGTTTATAAAATTCAGTTGTTGTAGGATTTTACAAGGAAAAGTCACCTTGGTTGAATGTTTCTCATTAAACTTTGCAGAAGTGATTCATACTCAGCACTGTTTTTAATCAATTTTTATATAAGGACAATGTTTGCAAGGAAGCAAGAGTTTGTTAATAACTTTTATATGACTAAAATAAAATAAATTTAGAGGTATCTATAATCATATTAAGTTGAGGAAGAAAAAAAATCACTGAATTTTTGTAATACAGCAGGTCCTCAACATCGTTTCATTCTGAGTAGTATTGTTATAACATTGATGAGATGCCATAGGAACTTAACTCTTGTTTATATCACCTATTCTAATATTCTAATATTAGATTCTTGTTATAGTAATGACTCTAAAATGAATGATATGCTGTGTTCATTGCCTTGGGTTGATAGCTAGAGGAATTGTTTTGGACAACACCAAAGGTGTGAACTTATGTCTTAGTTTTATTTTCAGTCTTGCTAAATAAAATGAATCTTTGTATTTACTTTTTTATTAAAGTGAAATTTAGCAATAACTAATGTACTTACTATATATTAATCCAAAAAAACATGTTTTATAAATGCTCTATTGCAATTTCTATGGGTCTATCTTTCAAACTGATAAGTTTATCACTTCTAGAGAGTAAATAGTGGAAGTAAGATCATCATAAATACTGACTTATCTATGTTTGAGGATAAAATCTACAGATGCTCAACTTAAATATCATTAAGTTGAAAATATATTTATACACCTAACCTACTGATCATTATAGCTTAGCATAGCCTACCTTAAACATGCTCAGAACCACTGACAGCCTCCAGTTGGGCAAAGTCATCTAACACAAAACCTATTTTATAAAAGTATTGAATATCTTGTGAAATTTATTATGTGTATCACTTTGGCACCATCATCAAGTAAAAAAATAAGTAGGGGACCATCTGTATTTTGGGTAGCAACTATTCTGTGTCTATGAACTTAACCACTACTATTCCTTTCATTCCATTCAGTAGGAATCTAGCCACTGTTTTTATTGTTTTCTTATAAAAGTGGTAATAGCCAATCATTTTGTGTTTGTATTTTCATTCCTTTTTATTATTACTAGTGACCCAGTGCACGGATTCGTGCACATTGAAAGAAAATTAGAAGGTGGCCAGTGGGGCTGGACTGGGCAAGAAGGGCCGGACACGCCCTCCGTGGCCGGCCACATCTGGAGTGGCGCCTTGGCTTGAAGGGCATCTGCAGAGTGAGCAGGGTCCCTCCAGCAGGGGGGGTCCGTTGGCCTGGCCTGTGGGAATCAGGCCCAAACTGGCTCTCCAACATCCCCCTAGGGGTCCTGGAGTGCAAGAGAGCACTCTGCAAAGTTGCTGTTGTACAGGGTGTGGAACACAAATACAAGTGTACAGTAAGCCAGATTCGGAGACGACAGTGCCCCAGCAACAACATAACCCATGGCCGAAGTAGAATCGTGCGGCCCTGCAAGGAATCGGGTTCTCTCCTCTCTGGTTTTGGGGTGCGTCACCCAAGAACCACCACTGCCAAGTCACCACAGCTTGGCAGCTCCTGTGTTGAGCATCTGCCCTCTGGTGGTCAGTGCATGTCATAGCTACCAGTCGGATGGACACTTAGCATATTAGCCTTTTATATATATAATTGATTTTGAGAGAGAGAAAACATCAATGTGAAAGAGAAACTGATCAGCTGCTTCCCACACCCCAACCTGGGATGGAACCTGCAACCTGGGTATGTGCCTGACTAGGAATCAAACCCACCACCTTTTGGTGTACCAGATGACGCTCCAAGCAACTGAACCACACTGGCCAGGGTAAGGATCTTCATTCCTTTCATTTCTCCTTTTATGTAAGCAGGTGATTAAATAATCAAACTAAATCTAGTTTCAAAGAGCCCTGAGGGCTTAATGACTCCCTTTGTAACTGAAAAATTATTCTTGTTATAGTAATTCCTCTATAAATAAATGATATGCTGGATTAATTGCCTTGGATTAACAGCTGGAGGGATTGTTTTGGACAACACCAAAGATGTGAACTTATATCTTAGTTTTATTTTTAGGCTTGCTAAATAAAATGAGTATTTGTATTTACTTTTTTATTAAAGAGAAATTCAGCAATAGCTAATATTAGGATAGATGATATAAAGAAATAAAATATCCCTGCCTAGTGAGTTGAGCACAAGATTGTCCTAAAAAGATATTCATATGAATATATATCCCCATTATTAATGTAGAAACAATAAACAACTAATTTGTGAACATTGTATAATTATTGTTAGGTACTATAGAGATTTATAATTTTAAAGAATCCATACACCACTGCAATTCTGCTCCAAAGGGCAGAGATATTTTTAATTGCCCCATAATTCATTGTAATATCAATTCAGTGAAAAAGTCCCTTTCTCTACTCTGAAAAGATGCTCAGCCTAGAGTTGCCAAATACAGAATGCCCAGTTAAACATGAATTTCATATGAACAATGAATAATTTTTAGCATAAGTATCTCCAAAATATTGCATGAGACATATTTACACTAAAAAGTTATCCATTGTTTACATAAAATTCACATTTAACTGAGTAGCTATATTTTTATTTGCTAAATCTGACAACCCCAGCCCAGGCTTTCTCAGGTTTTTTAATGGTGCTCCCAAACTTTATTGGTTTGAGAGCCTATTATACCTGTTATGTGAACTTACAATAGAAGGGGTAAGTTAAGAATGTAGATACTGGAATTAGACTGCCAAGACTCAAATCCCAACTCTACCATTTCTGAGGAATAAGGTTTTTAATAAATTCCTTAACCTGTCTGGGCCTGTTTCTTCATCTATAAAATGGGTTGAATTAATTAAATGAAATAATGAACTTAAAGGGGTTAGCACTGTGTCTAGTGTGTATATCTGTTCAAAAATACTTATTTTCAGTCATCTGGAAAAAACAGGCTAAAAGTATTAAGTAGGTACCACTAAATGGAAAATCATATGTGATAACATAATAAGATTACAAACAGGATAGCACATCGAGGAGAAGGAAACCATCGCAATGCAGCAAACACAGTATTGAGAATTCATACTTCTACCTATGTAACATGTAGGAAACAATCTGGCATGGCCCTATTGAGAGAATTGCTGAGTTCCAGGCTCTAATTAGGAAAAGATTTGAAAAGGCTAGAGCAGCCGTGGGCAAACTACGGCCCGCGAGCCGGATCCGGCCCGTTTGAAATGAATAAAACTAAAAAAAAAAAAGACCGTACCCTTTTATGTAATGATGTTTACTTTGAATTTATATTAGTTCACACAAACACTCCAACCATGCTTTTGTTCTGGCCCTCCGGTCCAGTTTAAGAACCCATTGTGGCCCTCGAGTCAAAAAGTTTGCCCACCCCTGGGCTAGAGAGAAAACAAAATGTTAAAATGAAAAGAAAAATGTAGTTAAAAGATAAAGCTCATGGGTTGACCCCAAGAGAGGCAGAAGGGAAATTTAGCAGCCTTATGTTTATAAATGTTGCATAAGGGTTGGCTAGGTATTCTCTGACTCTTCAGAGACCAGAGAAGGAAATTGGCTTGCAGAATACAGTGTTTTTTAAGATTTTACTTAAGTCTGGCTAAAAATTGAAATGGGAAGAAGTAGCTTTCTGCAAATAGAAAATAAATACAGGGATAAGCATGGATAACTTTTTTTTTCTCCGATGGTCTTCAGAAATTGGGGAGATTCTATGGTTTAAATGTCAGTCTATCTATATGAAAGACAATGATCTCTAAAGGTACTCCCCAAGCCTAGGGTTGGAGAATCTATATTGACATTTCAAAAGCCAGATGTGACCGTGTGTTTCCTGAGGGGTTGCTGTCATGGCTACTCTACCTGAATTCATTTAAACTGGGGCAGGAGCATTATTTCTCCATTTTTCTTCAGAGCCAAGTAACCAGGCAACAGTAATTTTCTATTTTATCTTTTTTTATCCCCCCAAAAGACAGTAAGCTCAGAGGAAACAATCTTAAAATCCAAAAAGGTTTTTCTGGTAATTCGTGGCCTTACACTACAGGGGTAAATGTTTTAAAAGCTTGATGGCATTTATGGTGAATAAGTATACTAGGTTTTAGATTGTCTATGAAATCTATTCCTCTGGATATTTGGCTTTTTAATCTTTCTCTTTTCCCCTTTGTCCTTGCAAACAAATTTAAAGACAGTTAACTAGTGATAAAGTGATTTTGGACCTGCATTTTTCAAAGATTAGGTCATAGGGAAGGATGAAATGTTAAACTAGATGGTTGACGTTCCAGGAAGAGGAAGAGAAGAAAGTAAAATAGTAAGAAGAAAAAGGTGGAGTAAAGTTGATTCAAAAGCACAGCTAACAAAGAAATTGTTACTCAATACCCCAAGATTTTGGATTCTATCTCCAGTCAGGACACATACAAGAATCAACCAATGAATGCATAAATAAGTGGAACAACAAATCTCTCTCAATATTTCCCTCCCTATCTACCTACCTCCCTCCCTCTCTAAAATCAATAAATGGATAAAAGTTTAAAAAGGAGTAAAAAAAATTGGAAAATGTGAAGTGATAATGAACTGGAGTCACCATGATCTTTTTGTCCTTACTTCCATTTTCATAAGGTCATAGAGTGTTAAAGATAAAAAGCATATTAGAAACCAATCCATAGTAAAGCCAGTCTTACTCAACTTGGTCTCCCCCAAGGTACCTTTTACAGAGAAATGCCTCAATAAATATTGACTGAATGGATAAGCAGGGTTGGGCAGACTCACACTCATTGAACATTTGCACCTGATTTGGGGGAAGCAGTCTTCTGAGTAACACATTACCTTTTTTAAAAGATTTTTTTAAAATTTATTTTGAGAGAAAGAGGAAAGGAGACAGAGAGAGAGAGAGAGAGAGAGAGAGAGAGAGAGAGAGAGAGAGAAACATTGATCAGCTGCCTCCTGCACAGCCTGCACCAGGGATCAAGCCCACAACCCGGGCATGTGCCTTGACCAAGAATCGAAGGAGCAACCTTTTGGTGCACAGGATGACACACAACCGAGCCACATCAGCCAGGGCTGTAACATGTTCTCTTGATTGATTCTTACTGGAACTCTGAAGGGAATATTGACTCTATTTTATGAATGAAAGACTGAGAATTTCAGTAACTTATCCAAGATCACAGTTCAGTGACAAAACCAAGATTCAACTTGTGCCACTCCTATGCCACCTCTACCCAATCTTGCCACCACTGCCCTTATTGGCTTGAAAGTTTAAATCACTTTCCTGATGGCTTTTGGGGAGCTACACACATATATGCCATGATGGCTAGGGTCGGGGAGTTGACCTTGTAATTCAAAGAAGAGACCTGACCTGTGTTATTTTTCAATATTTTCCAAATAGGATATCACTTTAAGCATTTCATGCTCACCCAGTCCTTGCTCTACACATCCCTTCACTGATTCCCATCACTGTAATCCCCTTGTTCCTCCCACCACTGATGGCTGGCTAGCACCCTATCTATAGCAAACATCTATTATATTCACACCATGAAGGGCTATCCTTGTCATTTAAAAAAAAAATTTAAATATATTTTTATTGATTTCAGAGAGGAAAAAAGAGGGAGAGATAGCAACATCAATGATGAGAGAGAATCATTAATCAGCTGCCTCCTGCACGCCCCACAGTGGGGATCGAGCCCACAACCCTGGAATGTTCCCTTGACTGAAATCGAACCTGGGGCCCTTCAGTCTGCAGTCCATGCTCTATCCACTGAGCCAAACCAGCTAGGGCTCATTTTTAAATTTTTATCACTTTGGCAGGAATAGAAATTAAGTCCAGAAACATTTGAAAACAATGTTTCCTAATGTCCCTGACAACCCTAGCTTTGTGTGACTGGTAAACGGAGACTTCCCCAAAGGAAGTCCTTGACAGCAAGGACCCAACGTATGTGAAATTCCATTTCCGTCCCTGAGGTCTGGGAAGAGGATGAGAGAAGAAAGGAAGAATACTGCCCTTACTTTTCCAGTCACCTCTAGGCAACCTGCAGAACAAACCTGAGCCCTTTCCCCAACAGAACATCATCCACTTCTTTAAGTTGTGTTAATGTTGGAGAGTCAACGGGACGGCCCAAAGTGCTCTCCTTAACAAACGTGATCTCCTTCTACTTGCCCACAGCGCCTACACTCCACCATCTGACAGTTTCGTGTTTTACCTGGTTGGTTTAGTCCCTGTTGTCTAGCTCCTCATCCCGTTTCCCAACATCACGTTGCCCGGAGCTGCACAAAGGAGCTGACAAGGTAGCACTGGCTACAGGTGGCTTCAGCCCCAAGCGAGGCCGGCTGCAGGTCCAAGCTACACCGGACTTTGGAAGCTAAATACGATAAAAAGAAATTGCAATATCTCACTTGAAGTTTCTCTATCGGTTACATGTTGAAACCTTATTTTGGCTATATTGCGTTAAATACAATGTATTATTAGGCTTTTACTTTGTAGGTGCCTATTCGATGACATTTTTTAATTTCCTATGTGGCTCCCATGGGTCTTGGACAGCCCTGGTCTAAAGGATGACAAGCGGAAACGAACCATACACTGAAGCTTGCCGAGCCTTGTACACCTCTTAGCGGTTCCTCACAAGAATGTCTGAGATACAAAAGCGAGGTCCTCCGCCTTCGCTGCTTCTCGTCCTGGTCCCTGCGCACGGAAATCCTGGGTCACAGCTCTTCCCACGGCGGGGATGGGGAATGAGAGGCATTTTGAAAGGGAGCAGGCCGCCTATTTTGCTTCCAGAGGGTCCCGCTAGGGCGGGGGCAGCAGCGGACCAGGCAACACGTCTTTGAAGGTTCCCCGGCAGCACTGGCACGACGCCAGGAAGGCCCAGCGCCCAGGGTGACCAAGGCG
>NW_006292095.1:5288166-5313353 GCF_000327345.1 Myotis davidii | reverse complement strand
GCCCCCGCCCCGCCCCCACGGCGCTCAGTGTCCATTGGGTGAGACGATTCGGACGTGAGCGCTGATTGGGCCATCCAGAGACGTCAGTGGGGCTGGACCGGAAGGTGGCCTCAGCCCCGGGGTGCCGGGGTCTGGGTCTCGACGTTCGTCCCGTGGGATGTGGAGAGCTGGCAGCATGTCTGCGGAGCTGGGAGTCGCTTTTGCTCTGCGGACAGTGAACGAGCGCGTGCAGCAGGCGGTGGCGCGGCGGCCGCGGGTGAGGAAGGGGACAGTGGGCGGCCGCTGTGAGGAGGGGGACACCTGCGTGGGAATAGGTCGTCACGGTGACGCGGAGGGCTCTCCCGGAGGGGCGGGGCCCGCCGCCTGGGCCTTGGCACGGTGGTAAAGCCCCCAAAAGCTAGCCAAGGGCTGGCTCCCCCGGTGGCCTCGAGATGAGACTGGCCGGTTTCCTGGAGGTTGGCTTAGTTGGGACGGGAGGTGTCCGCCATCCCGGGAGAATGACCGGTCCCCGGGCATCGCGGCTTTTGCCCATCCCGCTTCGTGTGGGAATCAACAACCTTAGCGGACGGGAGAAGGGTCAGGCCTGTGCCCAGGAGCGGCAAGAAAAGACGTCTCCTACCGGAGCACCCGAAGGGGGCCAGATCCGCCTGCGATCACGTGTGTGGCAGCGCCTGACAGCTAGTCGATGCTCAGCAAACGTCAGTGGGCGACGGAGCCGGCGGATTGCGGCGGGAGGGGGCTGACATCTAATCCCCTTCAGGGGAGACTCCCCCCCCCCATTTATATTTTTTGTCTTCTCCTGGAATTTCATTAGACCAAGGGTCAGCCAATATCTGCCCCCCTCGGATGGTGTGGAGTGAGACGCATCTCAACAGAGAGGTCACAGGCTTCTCTTCTCAGTACTTATGGTGTCAGAACTCAGAATGCTCCCCTGGTCGGTTTGGCTCAGTGGATAGAGCTGTTGGCCTGCGGATTGAAGGGTCCCGGGTTTGATTCTGGTCAAGGGCACATGCCTGGGTTGCAGGCTCGATCCCTAGTGGGGGATGTGCAGGAGGCAGCCGATCAATGATTCTCTCATCCTTGATGTTTCTATCTCTCTCTCCCTCTTCCTTCCTCTCTAAAATCAATAAAAATATTTTTTTTAAAGAATAACTCATTTAAAAAAAATAGAGAATAACTCAGAATGCTGGCCTGGAACTCAGAGACACAAAGAGTGGATGGATTGGTGGTTGCCAGAGGGGAGGACAGTTGGGGGAATGGGTGAAAGAAGTGAAGGGATTAAGAAGTACAAATTGGGCCCTCGCTGGTTTGGCTCAGCGGATAGGGTGTTGGCCTGCAGACTGAAGGGTCCCAGGTTCGATTCCTGTCAAGGACGCAGGCCTGGGTTGTGGGCTTGGTCCAACAGGCAGAAGGCAGCCAATCAATGATTCCCTCTCATCATTGATGTTTCTATCTCTCCCTTCCTCTCCCTTCATCTCTGAAATCAATAGAAATATACTTTTTAAAAAAAAGTACAAATTGGTAATGACAAAATAGTCACGGGGATGTAAAAAGTACAGCATAGGGGAAAATAGTCAACAATCTATACTAATAAAAGGGTACTATGCTAATTAGACTGGATTGACTGGATATCTTCTAGTCATCCAGTCCTCCTTCCAGACAAAGCCACAGTGGCGGGGGCTGAGGCAGAGGCGGTTAGGGGCGATCAGGCCGGCAGCGGAGGGCAGTTAGGGGCGATCAGGCTGGCAGGGAGGTAGGTTAGGGGCAATCAGGCTGGCAGGGGAGGATGGTTAGGGGCGATCAGGCAGGCAGGCAGGTGAGAGGTTAGGAGCCAGAGATCCTGGATTGTGAGAGGGATGTCTGAGGGGTCCTAGATTGGAGAGGGTACAGGCCGGACTGAGGGCCCCCCCCTCCCGTGCACAAATTTCGTGCACCGGGCCTCTAGTATTTCAATAACTATGTATGGTACCAGGTGGGGACTGGAAATATCGAGGGGAACACTTTGTAAAGTATATGATTGTCTAATCACTATGCTATACACCTTAAACCAATACAAAATAATATTGAAAGTAAACCATAATTGAAAAATAAAAATAAAAAACGAATGCTGGCCTAGAGACAGAAGACCTGTATTAGTATAGCCGTTCCTTGGCCACTAGTTAGATAGTACCTTCCACAAGTCATTTAGCTACTCTGGTCCGGAGTTTCCTCATCTGCACAGGCAAGGGAATGAACTCTGATTGCTCTGAGCTCACTCCCGGAGTAAATGTTCTATGATTCTCAGCCATTCTCCAGGATAAACTAGGGATTTCCCTAATAAACACCACACTTGGAGGTTTTCCCAGCATAGCCCTCAGGCAGACTTGCTGCTTGTTTCACCCTTCTGTTTGGAAACCTTCAGTTCATCAACATAATCCTGGGAGTTATGGCATGATGTTATAAAAGGCTTTTGTTAATGCACCCTCAGAAGGAAGAAGAAACTCTTCGTAATTGACCTGACTTCTCAGGCCCTTTGAGAATACCGTGATTCTGTAAAAATCGCAAAAGGATGATGGGGTACATGAAAACTGAACTATGTAAGGAGAGGTGAATCTCTTCTCTTATTGCTTCCGTGTGGATTTTGTTCCAGTAGAATTTGGGGAAGCCTGGCTCTTTATGTAATGGCCATGAGAAGGGGGTCGGAGAGGTCTAATCCTGAGTCCAGAGTTTTTTGTGCATCCCTGCCTCAGGTCTGCCACTGGTTCTTGATTAAATTCAACAATAGAGTACATAGTTATTCTAAGCAGGCCACTTTTGAAAGTGAATGGGATCAATGTTAGTAATTATACCAAGACCAGAATGAGTTTCCAAAACTGTTAATTTGGGGGTTTCAGGAACCAGAAATAGCCTTCTTTCTAGTCAGAGCGATGCCTTCCATTAAAGTAGCTAACAGATTTAGATGCAGTGCATTTGAAAGACATTTGAAAAACAGTATTTGGAACTGATCTCCCTGCAGTACTGGAAAAATGGAGCTTACCAAAAACAAGTTAAGATGTATGCTGATCTGTTGTACAGGATCTGTCTCACAGGACTTATCAGGATATATTCCCAAACATTCACTTATCTGGCTGTTTCCCTCTTGGCAGGACCTCCCAGCCATCGAGCCCCGGCTAGTAGCCGTCAGCAAAACCAAACCTGCAGACATGGTGATTGAGGCCTACAGTCACGGCCAGCGCACTTTCGGAGAAAACTATGTAAGAGCCCTTTTCCAAACTGCCTTCGGAAGAGTCATGTTTGCCACACTCCTGACGTGTCTTTTTCTACCCTGTAGGTTCAGGAACTGCTAGAAAAAGCATCAAATCCAAAAGTAAGTAGCTATCTGAATTCTTGAGTTTGTATCTAAATGTTGGCATTTCAGCTGAAAATTAGACCCATGTTGGTGTTTGAGTTTTAGAGCAAGAGATTGGGTTGACGGTAGAAATGTCCACAGTCACCTTGAGCCCCAAATATTTCTCAGATTTTCTTTTTTTTTAATTTCTTTACTGATTAAGGTATTACATATATGTCCTTATCCCCCCATCAGATTTTCCTTCTGTATTAAAAGACTGTCGTTTTCTCCTTTGCAAGTTTTTGAAAATGGTGGTTTTTAGGAGTTTGCTGTAATGGTGGATCCTTTTGAGATTTGAAAGCTTTAATTAGTTCATTCTTAATGGGCAATATCTGAAAGGTGGAGGGAATTGATAGGAACAAGGAAGAGAGAGAAAAAACAGAAGCCTTAAATGTGTTTCTAAGTATCCTTAGGAGCCTAGCTGAAGGTGGTGGTAGTGCATTATTGCATAGACATGAAAGGTCAGAAGGGAGTGTACAAAGTATTTGAGCCAGCTAGGCCTCCGTAAAATCTACATCAAACTTAGTTACCTTTTTCTCTTCAGATTCTGTCTTCATGTCCTGAGATTAAATGGCACTTCATTGGCCATCTGCAAAAACAAAATGTCAACAAATTGATGGGTAAGATAAAACTCGTTATATGAGCATATGGTTTTTCTCTTTTAGTTTGTTAACATATTGAAATACATTTATTGATTTCCAAATGTTAAATCAATCCTATATTCCTTGGGATAAATTTTACTTGGACATGAAGTATTATCCTTTTAAAATAATGTTGCATTTTATTTGTTAGCTATTGTGTAGAATTTTTGCATCTATATTCACAAGGGACATTCATCTCTAGTTTTCTTTTCTTGAAATGTCTTCATTTGGGTTTCATATCAAGGGTAATGCTGGCCTCACAGAATGAATTGGGAAATATTTCTTCCTTAAGTCTTTTGGAAGAGTTTGTGTGGGATTAGTATTATCTCTTCCTTAACCATTGGTAGAATTTACCAGTGAAACCTGAGTTTACTTTGTGGGAAGTTTTTAACTATAGTTTCAATTTCACTAATATATATAGGGCTATTCACATAATTTGTTTCTTCTTTTGGATGAGCATTGATACTTGTGTCTTTCAAGGAATTTGTCCATTTCATTAAATTAATGAATTTATGGGCATTTGTTATCCTTTTAATATCTGTAGAGTCTATAGTGATGTCAACTCTCTCATCCCTGATATTAGTAATTTCTGTCTTCTCTCTTTTTTTTCCTAGTCTGTCTGGCTAAAGATTTACCAATTTTATCAAACTTTTCAAAGATGGATTTTATTTCTTTTTCTCTAATATTTTATTATAATGTGTTATAGAAGCAAAAATAATGATGTATTGTGGGGTTTATAACATGTAAAATCAACATACATGACAACAATAACATAAAGAATGGAAAGGAAGAAACAAAAGTACACTATTATAAGGTTCTTAAACTTTGTGAAGTGGTATATTACTTAAAGGTAGACTGTGATAAGTGGGACTCAAAAGCAGTCAATAAGGGGATGGGGGGGGAATGGGGAGATAAGGACACATATGTAATACCTTAATCAATAAAGAAAATTTTAAAAAGCAGCCAATAATACAATAAAGAGTTATAGTTATAAGTCAGCAAAGGTGTTAAAAGGGAGTTAAAAATATGTGAAATGGTATCTCAGGGTGGTTTTTATTTACATTCCCTACTGCAGTGATGGCGAACCTATGACACGCGTGTCAGAGGTGACACACGAACTCCATTTTTTTGGTGATTTTTCTTTGTTAAATGGCATTTAAATATATAAAATAAATCAAAAATATAAGTCTTTGTTTTACTATGGTTGCAAATATCAAAAAATTTCTATATGTGACACAGCACCAGACGTAAGTTAGGGTTTTTCAAAATGCTGACACGCCGAGCTCAAAGGTTCACCATCACTGCCCTAGTGACTAATGAGGTTGAACATTTTTTCATGTGCTTATCGGCCATTTGTGTATCTTCTTTGGAGAAAAGTCTTTTCAAATCCTTTGTTCATTTTTTTAAAACATATTTTTATTGATTTCAGAGGGAAGGAGAGATAGAAACATCAATGATTAGAGAGAATCATCACCCCACACTGGGATCGAACCTGAAACCCAGGCATGTGCCCTGACCAGAAATCGAACTGTGACCTCCTGCTTCATAGGTCAATGCTCAACCACTGAGCCACACCAGCTGAGCCTTTTGCTCATTTTTCAACTGGGCTATTTTCTTTTGAAGTTCTTTATATATTCTAGATACCAGACCCTATCAGATAAATGATTTGCAAATATTTTGTCCTGTTCCATGAGTTGTCTTTTCACTGTCTTAATGGTATTGTTTCTAGTGCCCCCAACCCAGAAAGCTTAAGAACATGGTGACATCATGCCAGAGAAGTACTTTGGCTTCCACTTGTTTTTGTTTTGTTTTTTATTGTCCTTGACCCGTTTCTCTCCAGTTTGAACTGAGATTGAATCAGACCAAACCTGCTATTAGGAATCTCTGCAATTATCAGCTTCTTGGAGCATGAGAATACATATGCTGCATGATTATGTTATGTCAGTATTTCCCTCTCCTTATTTACTTTTGCTGATTAGACAGCAATGGTTAACATTTGAACTTATATCTAGTAAAACTTTCATATAAGTTTTGTTGGCAGAACTGGGACTTAACTGTCTTTTTCTTTTCCTAGGAAATTATTTTTCCATCAACCAAAAGATGTGTTGTATGTTGTGTGCTGCAGTAGAGTATGTGAAGAATTGCCTTGCCTGTTTCTCATTACAGCTGTCCCCAATCTCTTCATGCTGGAAACAGTGGATTCTGTGAAGTTGGCAGACAAAGTGAACAGTTCGTGGCAGAAAAAAGGTTCTCCTGAAAGGTTAAAGGTTATGGTCCAGATTAACACCAGTGGAGAAGAGAGTAAGTGACCAGACCCGTATTGTCGATTTTTCTTCCCTTAAGGTGGTTGACGCCCAGGAAGAATGGCAGGCCTAATTTATCTGATGGCTAAGGTTATAGAAAGAAATCACAGGCCTTTAAGTAAGCTGTGTTATGTAGGATCTAGATGGCAGGATAGCCAGTCCACATAGTATTCTTTAATACATTATGATCTGTTATGTCTTAATTTTGGAGGCGGAAAACAGGGAGAATCAAGGAGATTGTGACTTTGATCTCCTGAAAATCCCCAGAAGTCACCATCACTCCTGAAAGAGATTGCAAAGTTACATGAGAAGTTACTCTTCTTGGGTCCTAAAAAATAAACTACTTGGTGATACATTAGGAGAAAATAGAAGGAAAATCACTGTGAGCACCAGGCAGTGAATATTTTTCCAGGCTTGGTTACCAGTGTAGCACAGCGAACAGAGCTTAGGCTTTGAAATTAGACAAATCTTGGGTGTGAGTTCCACCACTTTCCAGCTTTGTACTCTTGCATAAGTTACTTAACCCCCCTGACCTCAGTTTCCTTGTCAGGCAGTGAAATCATAACAGTTCATACCTCAGAGGGTGTTGTGAGGATTGAATGTGCTAATAAGGTAAAGCTGTTGGCATAGAACCCTGTACACATTTTACTTGTTAGCAATTTGTTTACAGACCAGTCGTTGCTTCCAACCATCAGAGCATGAACATTAACCAAATCTTAGCCTGAAGGAGGTCAGTATATGCATCTGTTTTCCAAATAGGCCCTGGAGTCAGCCTACCTGGGTCCAAATCTTAGTTTCACAGCTTCTGTTTGTATGACCTTGGGAAAGGCACTGCGCTTCCCTATGCCTCATGTTTAGAGTAGTGATAGTAAGAATACCTGCTTATTAGAGTTATTGTATGAAATGAAAGGCACTTAGGATTTACCACTTGTGTCTGGCACGTAAGTAAGTATTCAGTACATTTTAACATATATATATACGCACCTAGGTTATATATTACATTATCAATGTAGTTAAATATGAAATTGACTCCAGATCAAATCTATTACATCATTTCTTGATAATTAGCTATAGTTTTCCCTAATTAAATTTTGAAGTGAATGTTCTTAGCATCTTCATTTGATAAATGAGGGAAAGACAGTATCCTTATAACTGCATAACAAATAATCATTTGCTGCAGATTCCTCCTCTAGTTGTTAATTAGAAAGTTCTGTTAAATTTAGCAAATCATATAGTCAAAACTGTATCATATAGACTTTATTTTAAATTTTTTACAATTTTACTAATTAATTACTAAAGCTACAGAAATACCAGATTTGGAAAAATAATTCTCAGGTTAATCTGGCATTTTTGCAATGAGGATCTTCTTGATACCCCAAGTAAAGCAGTGTGGGTTTTTTCTTTTCCCTGTACCCTAGCTGTTCTCAGCTCAGATATTGAGATCAATTAGAGTTCAATTTATAGTTCTTCCCTTGAGAAATTTAGAATCTGAACAGAGGGGGAACTACATGAAGCTCTCAAATGTTACTCTTGGACTTGAGAACAAGTTCTTTCCAGAAGTCCTCTAGTCTGAGAATCACCTCCTCTATTTTAAGCAAGGGATGAAAGTGGACCCTTTCTCTAATGACTTAAAACATTTTGATATAAGGGTCTTCTATTTTATTTTTATTTTTGTGAAGGTAAACATGGCCTTCTACCTTCAGAGACAGTAGCCATGGTGGAACACATAAATGCCAAGTGCCCCAGCCTGGAATTCGTGGGGCTGATGACCATAGGAAGCTTTGGGCATGATCTTAGTCAAGGACCAAATCCGGACTTCCAGGTACTGGGGGATTGCTCCTGTGCTAAAGAAGTATCTCAGCAAAATGCTGTTGTAGGGCTGGCTAATTATATTGCAGTAAACTTCAAAGATATCCCAGATGCTGTCTATCAGGTGTTATAACCCTCTTCCAAACTCTTTTCATTAGGACAGTGGTCGGCAAACTGCGGCTCGCGAGCCACATGCGGCTCTTTGGCCCCTTGAGTGTGGCTCTTCCACGAAATACCAGCTTCTGCGCATGGGCCATGAAGTTTCAATCGCACTGTACATGTGTGCCCACTCGCGAGCCGCAGTTTGCCAACCACTGCATTAGGAAAATAGAACAGGTTCCCGAAACCCCACAGAACTTTCTCAACTCAGTTTGAAACTTCCTAAAACAAAGTTTTTAGAGAAAATGAGCCCTAGTCGGTTTGGCTCAAGGGATAGAGCATCAGCACGGGGACTGAAGGGTCATGGGTTTGATTACGGGTCAAGGTCATGGCCCATATCAGGGTGCATGTGGGAGGTAACCAATCGACGTGTCTCTTTCACATCAATGCTTTTCTCTCTGTCTCTCCCCCTCCCTTCCACTCTCACTAAAAATCAATGGAAAAATATCCTTGAGTGAGGATTAACAAAACAAAAAAAAGAAAGAAAATGAGCTCTTTCTTTTTCATTCTTCTCCAGTGACTAATAGTTTCCTTGAAAGTAGGAAACTGCTAAAAAAAAAAAAAAAAAAAAAAAAAAAAAAAAAAAAAAAAACTTTCAGTAACTGCTGGCAATTTTGACAGGCCTTGAAACTATGAGAAATAAATAATCTTTGTCAGAGATGTTCAGATTCAGCCACTCTCAGTCAACCTTAGAGAAGCGGGAATAAAATAGGTGTCACTTCTTTCTGTCAGATGTTAGTGTCCCTCCGGGAGGAGCTGTGTAAAAAGCTGAACATTCCTACTGACCAGGTTGAGCTGAGCATGGGCATGTCCGTGGACTTCCAACATGCAGTAAGTGTCCTTCCAGGTACCATTTCACGGGAGGGTCAAACGGCCACAGCAAGCATCTGGTTTTGCTGGAGAAACCTTTGAAATGCCTCATTGTAGCAATAGGGCATCCAATAGCAGTGATTCTCAACTATTCTAATATTCCCCACCCCCTTCTTTTCCTAAATGAAAGGTATGGAAATTATAACCTGACATATAATTTTAAACTCAGTGTAATTCCCTACATGGCATCTAAAGGAAAATAAGAAGAAATTAAACTCTATTTTTTTAAAAAAGCATTTATTTCACTATGTAAATGTTTGGACATAGCTATATGACAGTAAGTCTGATGCTTAATCTTATGTGTAAATTCACCATTAATGCAACAACTATAAAAATATACTGATTTAGATGTGCTATGTTGGCAACTCAAATACCTGGTTTTCTGGAACAGTAAATAACTTGATAAAGTTCTAGAAGTCAAAGTATAGACTTCCCTCTGTGTAGACAGTAGCTGCATTCCTGGAAAATTGTATATAATAAAACAGTACAAAAATGCTTTGTGTTTACTAGTGTAAGTAAAATGGAATTAGGTCCTGTGCTGAGACAACGATAAGGAGGTTTTTTTCATCACCTGACCAGGGAACAGTAGAAAGGTGTGTGGGCTGCAAGACAACTCCTCACTGTGCTGCTGTCCCACACACAGCAGGACATGTGAAAGCCATTTCTCAAACACCCCTCCGAGATCATGTTGCCCCAAGAAGAACCACTGCCGGTCGTCCTCCTAGGCTGCATTATCATTCTTCCTCACAGAGGCCCCTCAAAAGACAGAATGAGAGGCACTGCTTCAGCATTGGCTGCAGTTCCTTATTTTAAACTCAGCCCTTGATACTTGCTCTTCTTTCCCACAGATTGAAGTAGGATCTACGAATGTCCGCATAGGAAGCACCATTTTTGGAGAGCGAGATTACTCAAAGAAACCTGCCCTGGACAAGTCCGCAGCAGACCTAAAAGCCCCCGTGGAGGTGACGCAGGAACATTGAGCCACAGAACAACCAGCAGTGGCTCGCCACCCGTGGGCCCTGTCTAGGAAGACTAACTATGCACTCACCCGAATCTTCATTTTGATATTCCCCTATTTACAACCATGCTCTCCTTGTGACCTGGTGAGAGTACGCGGAGGATCATGTGTATTGATGGAAACTGTCTGTATTCCATGTCTGACGTAGGAAGCTTGCTTCGTGTAATGGCTTTGGATTGGATTTGAGAAATCCTGACATTTCTGCAGAATAGATACCAAATCAATAGCCAGGAATTGAGTTCAGTATTGAATCCTGCCCAGGAGCACCAGTCAACCCATGAATGCCTTTCCCAACTTAAAATTTAGTCACTGATGCCTGTAATGGCAGATGCCAGAGTCAGAGGAAATCCCATTTGTCATCCACTTTAATAGAAAACTCCCTGTGATTACCAACTTCATACAGACCCTCACTGAGTAATCATCTTCACTGTTCTGCAGCAAGGTGATTTTGCCTACCTTACCCTACCCCCAATTTCCACCCTGCCCGATAAATATTTGTTTCTACTCTGGAATAGCAGTACAGGCAACTTCAGGAAATGGCTCAAGTTAATGCTCCGAACCCCAATGGTTGTTGATGAGAATTGGTGTCATTGGTCACCCTGTAGTGTTGACCCTGAAAAGTATAAGGGGTAACAGAAATGGGACTTCAGCCTTTTTAACATCTTCCTGAAGAGACAGGACTTTGAGTTTTTTCCCTGGGCCCTACAGTGATGAGAAGTTAATGATATGATTTCTTGTCCACCATAATTCTCCTTAAGTTGATTTCTTATCAAGGACCGGTGAATCGTGTAGCTCCCCAGAAATGAAAGATTCCGTCAAAGCCAGTTCATGTTGACAGTATCCACAAAGCCTGACTTTGAGGTTCCTGTTCCTGAGGAGCACTTTCTAGGCACATTTATAGGCCTCCCCCTCCCCCTACTATATTGATAACCCAGAACTGCAGCTCTTCTTGTTTGTTAATAGAGAGCAAGATATTAAGAAACCAGAAAGCACACTTCTCAGATAGTCATGACAGATGACTTTGGTCTGGGTTGTTTATCTCCTAGATGTTTTTTCCTATTTATTCAAGCCCCAATCTTTAATTTTTTGAAATAACTTTCAGAACAGGATGCTGCTGCCGAATGTAATTTTGTAAAACTTCCACCATTATGATCCCTGCACTGTTTCAGTCAGCAGTAGAATGTGATATTTCAGAGTCTATTAAATAAAAATGTGAGTTTGAATTATGCCATCTGTGCCAATTACAAAGCAATTAAAAGCTTTATTTTTTATGATCTGGTGTAGTGAGTGAATATAATAGGAGGGGGGCATTGGAACAGACAGGATGCAGCTGTGCCCGTCACTGGCATCACACCAGCCGGCTTTTGAGAAGGGTTTCCCTTGGGTCACAGATGCAGCCACACCATGGGTGAAAGAGGGCTTCTGAACTTTCAAGGGCAAGAAAATGAAATGGCATTTCAGGAATTACAAAATAGAGGTTACCTACCTCTTGCTGCAAGAATCTTTTAAATTGCCTCTAGATGGCGACATTGGCTAACATGCTGGGCAAGCACGGGCGCTCCACTGTCAGCAAATTGCCTTCCAATAGACTCACAGCCTCATACCTTCTTTACAGACAGACATGGAGGCCAAAGAGGATACAATTTTCCTAAGTGATAGGGCTGACTCTAGCAGCGCCACCAGGTTCTTTCAGATGACCTCTTTTGCTAACTCAGCGGAGAGTCCTGACGGTGGCTGTGGAATCCTTTGGGAAAGGTAAAATGGTCTGAGCAAAAAGCTCTCTGGCTTGTACCTAGAGATGGAAAACAACAGTGGTGAGCCATGGGAGGTGGAAAAGGAAAGAAAAACAAAGTAAGCTTCTCCTGTATACCCACAGCAGGCCAAAACCTTTGCAGAGAGAAAACTGAGCAAACTTGTGCTTTGTCTTTTGTACACATGCCGGGCAGCAGGTCTGCAAACTAGATGTTCATCAATGCAGTGACAGCATCCTCGGCAAATTTCCTGAGTTACAACAGCATGCTGTTCTGCAGACCCACCCATGCAGCTCCGCAGCCTCTTGGGAGTGCTGTCCGCAGCCTGCGTCCTCACCTGCCTGGCCCCAGTCTCAGGTTTGCATGTTCCAAGGCTCCCAATAGTCCATCAAGGCTTTGTGCTCAGGAAGTGCCTCATGGATTCTGACTATGGCATATTTTTTAACAAAGCAGCCTCTTAATACTCAGATTCCACGCCTTTTAAAACTTCATGGCACATAAAGCACTATCCCATGTATTCTCTCATTTTCCCTCACAGCAGTTGGTAGGGGAATTCAGGCTATTTGCCAGCATCTGTTTGTGGATTGGGCAATTGTCTGAAATCAGAGCAGGTTGGGAACAGGGCGAGAAATAAACTCAAGATGATGCCTGGACCAGAGCATGGCCATTACACCACACTGGCATCTTCTGTTGTCTCAGGCTTGAACAATTGGTAAGAGGCATATTCTTAGATTTACAGGTTTAATTTAAGAGACACTTATTACCATAAAAGAAATGTATGTTTTTAGTCTGTTGTAACTGTTGAGAACTGACACGTCTTAATGCAAAACAAACTTTGAAACCACAAGCAGTGAGGATGAGAGAGGAGAAAATCGAGCCCAGCCTGAATGGAGTTAGCCTCCCCTTCTGTCATCTCATTTCCCTAACGCCAACATTCCTCCCCCAAACTCAAACTATTCCACAGGCTTTGAGACTCCAAATACAGCACTGTGCCCTTCAACCCTTGGATCTAAGCCAGCAGTGAATTCTGTTCTCCAAGGCTGGACAAGGAGGACTGAGGTCAAAAGGGACTTTCTTAAAATCCAAGACATCGCTGCCCTTCCCAAAAAAAGTGGCCCCATGCTTCCCACCAACGCTCTGAAAGAGGAAGGGCTCGCCCACCAGTTCCTGACGGGCTGCGATAAGTAAGGGTGGATGTCGTTATGGTGCAACTGGAACTGATTTGCTCTGGGAACTGTGACTGTCTTTACCATGAAATCAGTTGCCTGCTATTACATCAGCCTCATGACTAACGGCAAAAGAATCCAAACCATCCACCAAGATGTTTTACTAATCTGCCCCCTCCCCTCAGGAGGCACATAGGTAAAGAAAGGAGCTGCTTTCCCACCCAGTTTGCGTGGACAGGCCTACTCCATGGCTGGCTGTGGTTACATAGCTATTTACAAGGTAGAGACCCTTATTAAGTTTCTCTCTATAATCACTTCAAAGTCCCAGAGGGCCTCAGAACTAACATTTTTTTCCCCTATAAAGTCCAGCAAAGATGAGCTGAAATGGCCTGTGATGGGGGTGCAGGGGGGGCGGGGGGACACTTTGGGCACCTTTCTTGTATTGAAAATAAATTTTACAAGCTCAAGCGCCTGAGCTTTGAGATCACAAAGGAGCAGAAGCCACCCTTGGAGTGCAGGGTGCCTTCTAAACGGTTCCTTCCCACAGGCTGGCTGCGCCTACCACCCCCGCCCCCATCCTCCCACCCCCTAGCCCGCGTGCGCTCCAGCCTAGGGAGCTGTGCTGCTCTGCAGCTTTGGAGCTAAGCTTGACCCAGCTGCCAATCTCCAAAATAAAATCAATGTGTGACCTTATTCACCAGCTGTACCGAAGAAACTAGCACAAATGAGGGCCAACTTTGAAGCCAAAAAGGGAAGATGAGATGTTGGGAGAGAGAGAGAAAGAGGGGGGAAAAACTTGGCTGGACATGAAAGGTGTCTTGTCTGTCTGTTCCCCATTAGGCGCAATTCTCCTGCAATCTGCAGCCTCAACATTATTCTCTTGACCAGAAACTCTCCTGAGAGATGGTGTCAGAAGGAAAAACAAACAGAATAGCATCTCTGACAGCAAAGTCACTTAAAAACCTATTTGGGGGGTGCAAAGCAGGGCGACATGTCAGCACGCGGGGGAGGGCACTCCTCCACAGCAGGCCACCTGTGGAGACACATTTACCCTGGGAAGGGACAAGGACAGGACAGGACAGGGAGGGGAGCCGGGGAGAGGGCTTCGTGCAAGGCCCAGGCCAGCCCCAGGAAGCAAACTCGCCGTCTTCTGCCCTCCCAGCCCCTCTGATGCTTCCAGGTCCACCTGGGTGCCTTTCTCTACTGTGCCCTCAACACACAAATCCACAGTACTGGGCTTCTGTGGGCCCCGTGATGCATTGAGAGGATCCAGAGGATTGCTATAGGGAAAAGTGGTCTCCATTTGTCCTAACGTCACTTTCCCATTTCTGACTGCCACCGGCAGCCTTAGAACCCAGCTCTCTCCCTGTCAGCGGGCAGCCGCAGCCGGCTCCCCAGGCAGCAAAGGCCCGTTCTCCCCAAGCCTCTCTGACCTGCCTCTAAGCTAAGCGGGCTACTCGGGAAGCCAGGCCCCACCCTCTCCGGCAGGAGCTCAGGGGGTGAGGATTCTGGAGTGAGGGGTGCAGGGCGGGAGCGGGCACCATTCTGTGCTCAGGTTTCTGGGGCAGACATCCTGTTATAGGAGAGAACTTTTTTAAAGGAAGAAAAACTAATCAGAAGAAAGAAGCAAGAGCCTTTCCCTGCCTTTCGGACTTGTTTATTACTAGGATATCTGATTTCAGCAGAGGAAGCCGGCATTGAAGCAAGGTTTTTATTGGCCGTGAGCAAGAGGAATTCAGGGTTTGCCTTTGATTTGGCTTCCCCAGAACATGAGGCACTGAAGAGTGCTCACTGCTTTGATGGAGCAGCTCAGGACTTTGCGGGGTGCCCCCCACCCCCCGAACTCCCTGTTTTCTGAAGCACCCACTAAAATTCTTTTCGGGAGATGAGGGTGGAGAAGGGGCCCCAGAGTGGAAGGCGGCCTCATAAACATTGCAGAGAGGAGAGCAAAATAGGGGACAAAGGTAAAAAGTTCTGAAATTGGCTCCAGGGGAGCACAAGTGAGGCCATGCTGGCCGCCCCCCTTCCCTGAGTGGGGATCTGGAGGAGGGAAGGTCTGGTTTGGATGAAAGCACAGTGTCTCTAGCAGACAGAGCGAGGCAGGCTGCAGTCAGGCCCGGCCTGATGGTTTCAATGTGTGAGGAAGATAAAGGCAGAGATCTGCAGAGGCAGCCTCTGCCAACAGCACTCCTTGCTGGGGCCTGGGCCGAGGCTGGCCTCCGGAGGGGCGGGATTACCAGCTGGGCCACAGGCTTGAGGAGCTGCGGCTGATCCCCAGGGCTCCCCACAGACACCTTCACCCTCAGGCAGCCGCTGTTTGGGGCCTGGAGCCGCAGCCAGCCTGATCTTACCTGGTCCTGGGTAGTCTCCCTGCCACCTGCTGGCTTCCAAAGAGGGGCATCTACGTGACTAGAGAAAGAGGGAGGGTGTCCCTCCATCTGGGGGCTCTGGGTGAGCCCAGCAATCTCCCTTTCTCCAGTTTTCCCTCCGGAAGAACCTAGGAGCTGAGATCTCTCAGTATCCCATGCTTTGCCTAGTATTTACCCATTGAGGGTAGGAGTCAGCCGCCAAGGGTGCTGGGACTCGACCTGAACTGTCTGAAGAGGCAGCCCCTCTGGCGGGAGATGGTTCTGTCTGGGTATGGCTCTCCTCCTTGTCCAGGTCTGTGCCCAGAGGATGAAGGTCACCCTCTCCCTCTCTGGGAGTGTAAGTCTTCACAGGCCTCTGTATGCGTCCCTGTGACCCGTCACGGGCGGGCGTCTCGCAGACAGAGTGTGCGCCTGGGCTGTGGTGCTGGCTGTCCGTAGCAGGGCTCTGCTCACCTGGGAGGCCCAGGCCCACTTTGGCAGCCATCGTGCCGCTTGGCGCTCTGAGCTGAGGCCCAGAGCCTGGGGCAGGGGGTGGGGAATGGAGAAACAGGGCTCCCACTGTGTCCACTTCAAGGAACCCAGGCATCAAAAGGACTTTATGCAGTAAGTTTGGGAGCATACACAGAGAAGAGCTGCAGGAGTGAAAGTAGATGGACACACACATACACACACACACACAGTGCTTGCTCCAAGACTCTGGCACCAGTCTGTCTGGGTTTGGATCCCAAATCTGTTCCTTACCAGTCAAATTACCTTGGGCCAAAGACTTTACCCCCTTGGTGCCTCAGTTTCCTCATCTGTAAATAGGGGTGATATTAAGAGCAACTGCCCCATGCATTGTTGTGACTTTTAAATGTGATAAAGCGTGGAAAGTGCTGTGCACAGAACCTGGCACGTAGTGGAAAGCTCAGCAAAGGTTAGGGACCGCAGGCCGGACTAGCCTGGTTGGGCTTCACAGCCCGAATCTCCATGGAGAAACAGGGCGGAGTGCTGATGGACAGAGCAGATAAGGATTGTTGGGAAAACTGTTGCCTTCCTTGGTAAATGAAACGTGATCCTCCAAGAAGCAATTCAAGCCCTGAATGCCCACAACAAGCTCCCTCGTGGGTGTCTCACTGAGTGTGGCTTGCACACACGCTGCCCAAACACGGACACCCAAGCCTTCCCTTCCCCTCCCCACAGCTTTAAACGAAAGACCTGAAAGACCTAACTGGGGACTGGGACATAAAAACAGCAAATTAGCCGAGTGAAACCAAAACTGGATACTCGGGCTCACACACCCTGGGCGTCAAGACGCCAGTGATACACCCAAGCTGCCTGAGTGAGTCCCCAGGACCGGAGGCCCAGGGGGAGGGCTCCTCTTACATTTCTCCCAGCCTCCCCTCCATGACCTCGGCCTCCCAGGGCACTGAGGCAGCCTGATAGGTATTAGGTAACAAACCTGACCCCATGGCACAGGAGTCTAACCTTGATGAGAGAGAGAGAGAGAGAGAGAGAGAGGAGAGATGCACAAAGAGGGCAAGAGAGAAGAGGAGAATAAAAAGCACAGAGAGAGGGCCCAGCCGGCGTGGTTCAGTGGTTGAGCAGTGACCTGAGACAGGAGGTCACGGTTCAATTCCTGGTCAGGGCACATGCCTGGGTTGCAGGCTCAATCCTCAGTGTGGGGCATGCAGGAGTCAGCCAATCAGTGATTCTCATCATTGATGTTTCTCTCTCTCTCTCTCTCTCTCTCTGTCTCTCCCTCACCCTTCCTCTCTGAAATCAATAAATATATTTAAAAAAAACAACAACAACAGAGGGAGGAAAATGAGGAGAGGGAGAGGACAAGAGAGATAAACTCCAAAGGGCCAGCCCCAGAAACCGGCCCTCTGTGCATGAAGAAGGCAGCTGCTGCAGGGTATCCGGGTTCCATGCTAAGACAGACTTTTCCAGAAAATTATAAATCCAACCTGCCAGGCTGCTGCTGAGCCTCCGCTGTGTGTAAATGAGGGTCCTCTCTGAGGCACCCCCTGTCTAGAGAGGCTTCCCACTGGCTCCACACCTGCTGAGTGACCCATGGGGAAAGAGCCGTGGTGTTGGGAGAGACGGACAGTGACCCAGAGAACCAGGCTTGGAAAACCCACGGAGAGCCACGGGGAGGTGGAGCTTCCACAGGCTGGATGCACAAACCCACCCCAGACAGGGAAGCTCTCCCAAGTACAAGCCTCCTTTAGGGGACTGACAGCAGGACCAGGTAAAAGCCACCGCTGGGGGCAGGATTGGGAGAGGCCATTGCCTTTCATTCTAGACTCTTCCACACTATTTTGAACCATATGCATCTATTGCTGTGATAAAAAAAAAAAAAAATTTTGTCAATAGTGGTGAAGTGAAAAGCAGGCTTCGCTGTAGAGGAACGTTTGAAGTTTGCCTCAACCTCAGCCCAGCCTTGGCCTTGAGCCCTGCAAAAAGAGACCCCGCTCCTCACTCTCACCAGCCCTCCTGAGCCCAGTGCTGGGGATGACCTCCAGGCTTGTCCTCCACCTCTCCTCCAGCCCAGAACAACGCCTGCGGCTTTCTCCACCAAAGGGCATTTTGCTCCTCCTCTGTTTTCTTCAGTGCTGCTTTACCCCCCCCCCCGACCCCCCACCCCCAGGGTGTGAGGGGCACAGATGTCTAAACCTGGGCCCTCGATCCAATAGGGAGAGCAGAGAGCCACACCTGCCCATACTTGCCCACTTCCGTGCAAGGTAGCAGGTGGAGTGGGAGTGGGGTCTCTCCCTCTTGCTCGCTGTGCTCCAACCACACAAGTCCCTAACTCTTCCTTGATTGAATACAGCAAGTGCCCTCCCACCTCACTCCCACTTGCTGTTCCCTCTGCATGGAATGCCCTGTCCTCCCAAATCCATGGGGCCTGCTCCCTCATTCCTACAGAACTCTGCTCAAAGATTGCCTCGTCAGAGAGGCCTTCCCCGTCATTTTTCATTCCCTTACCCCAGTGGCCGGCAAACTCATTAGTCAACAGAGCCAAATATCAACAGTACAACGATTGAAATTTCTTTTGAGAGCCAAATTTTTTTAAACTTAAACTATATAGGTAAGTACATTGTTACTAACTTAATTAGGGTACTCCTAAGGCTTAGGAAGAGCCACACTCAAGGGGCCAAAGAGCCGCATGTGGCTCACGAGCTGCAGTTTGCTGACCACGGACTTACCCTGATTAATTTTGCTTCATTGATTGCATACCATCTACTAGATTATACGTAGGTATTTATTTACACATCACCTGGCTCCCTCTGCTATCATGTTAGCTCCACGAAACCACAGACTGTCTTTTGGTTTACTGCTATATCCTCAGTGCCCCGAACACTATCTGGCACATGGCAGATACTCAATAAATATTGTTTAAATAAATGACTAAGGCCTCAGTAACACTTTTTGAACAAGTTAAATAAATGCCACCTCTATCTGTTGGACACTCACACAAGCTGGGAATCATAGAAATAAAGAAAAGAATTCCCTCTTCTGGGACCTTACATTGTAGTGGAGGAGTCAAATATGTAAGCAGTGAAGTATAATGAATGAAACTATGCAGGCACCAATACGAAAAGTAGCCACAAGCCCTGGGAGCAGCAGGTTAGCTGACATTTACTAAGGACTCATATGTGCCAGGCTGGGAGTTCTCTGACACCAATTCTTCAGTTCTCTGACATCCATTGGGTGACCTATAATTTAATTCAATTCTGACACTGACAGCTCTGAGGTTGTCAGACCCCACAGGTTAAGGGCTCAGTCCCACAAGACTGCCTCTACTTCAGATGTCAGTGGCAAGTCCTAGGCCACCTGTATGTCTAACTGGCTATAAGTCATCAGAGATTTCTACAACTCCCTCCTTTCAAAAAAGAATTTTTTGTTTTTGCTAGAGTGGCTCACAGAACTCAGGAAAAACTTACATTTGCTGGTTTATTATAAAGGATATACAGCCAACTAGAAGAAATGCATAGGGCAAGGACGGGGAGAGGGAACATGGACTTCCTTACCCAGTCCAGGTGTGCCAGCCCCCCCGCACTTGATGTGGTCACACACCCAGAAGCTCTCTGAACCTCATTGCTCAAGAGGGTTTGCAAAGCTCAATCTCCAGCAGCCCCCTTCCCTTTCCTGGAGGCTGGTGGGTGGGGCTAAAAGAACAGCCCTGTAATCACTGGTCTTTCTGGTGACTAGCCCCATCCTGAGGTTATCGAAAAGTACCACCTATACTTACCTGGCAGGGGAGACACCATGGTCACCAAGGTGATTTTCCCAGGAGGAGGCTTATCCATTGCACTCCGGATGTGTTGACCCCTGAGATTTCCTCAAATGTGGGAAACTCAACTACACAATTTATGGTAGTGGGGGACTGCGTTTGCACTCTCCCCAAAGAAAAAAAGTTACCACCCTAAATCACCTCATTAGTATAATTTCAGGTGTTCTCAGGGTGTCCTTGGGGATAACAAAAGATACTCCTATTGCTCAGGAAATTCCAAGGGTTGTAGGAGCTCTGGGTCAGGAACCAGGACAAAGACCAAATATACTAGTATTTTTGTATCATACCACACAGGCTTCATTTACATATGCCCACAGAAGACAGGTCCAAATGTAGAGAATGTTTATGAATTTATTGGCCAAACTGACAATTGCCAGGAAGCAAACTCTCAATGGATTGAGAAAATGCTCCAGAGAATGGCAGTTCTGCAGCTTATTTTATACTAGAGGCCTTGTGCACGAAACTCATGCACTGGGGGAAGGGGGTTCCCTCAGCCTGGCCTGCGCACCCTCTCACAGTCTGGGAGCCCCACGATCAATTGCCCCACAGAGGAAGGCCCCACCCACCCAACCAGAGCTCCTTGATGAATTGCCCCAAAGTGGTAGGCCCTGCCCACCAGGCCAGGGCTCCACAATGGATCGCCCCCTCAGAGGGAGGCCACACCCACCCACCAAAGCCCACCAGTAGGTGGCCCGGGCCTCCCTCTGCGGGCGATCATGGGGAAATGGTGGGACCCCAACCAATGGCATCGCACCCACCTTGGTTGGCCTGGTGCCAGTGGGTGTCATAGCATGGTCATCCAGATGGTCATTCCACTGCTTGGCTGTTTGGTTTATTTGCATATTATGCTTTTATTATTATAGTAGATTCTACAATAAAAGGAGATGTAAGGAGGATTACATGAAATCTATTGGTGGTAGATGACAGGGGGCAGAAGAAAGCAAAGCAGCGTAATCTCTGGGATTGGGAAAAAAAGCAAAATGGAGAGACACATGCTTCCTTTTCACTGGTGGGTATAGGATAGTTAATACTTAACATTTACAGCACAGAGATGGTATTCAGGGAACAAGATAATGAGGGATTCTGTGGTCTTGTGCTTTACTGCACAGATTACTCTGACATTTCAAAGTTATCTTAGAGGCAAAAAGACAATAGACTGGCCCACTTAAGGTAAAGATTGACCTTTGTCAAGGAAGCTACGGGCCTAGGACCAGACTACCTGCCATGACTTTTTAGTTAGAAATTTTTATGTTCAGACCATCCTATCTGGTTTCTCGCTGAGTCAGATTTTAATAGAATCAGAGATTATAACCCTGAAAATGTCTAAATTATACACAGGTAGCTGGTATGTGGTGAAATCTGAGCACGAAAAGGAAGCCCTTACAGCCCCAAGTATTCATCTAGATAGGAATGAATTCTCATTCTTTCCTTCTGGTTGAGGCACAAGCGTCTGTCATGAGCACTCAGTGTGAATGTTCCAACAGGACAGGCAGTTCAACACAGCCCCCACAGGGAGGCACAAGACAGGGAAAGGGGGGACAGAGTACTCAGAGGACTGCCCAGTAGAGCCATCCTGGGAGGGAAATGGGAGAATGGGGAAGGGGGTGGGGGGCGGTCACAGGCTCTGTGCCTCAACTGTCTTTATAAGCTAATGGAGCCCTAGAGAAATGTCACATTTGCATTATTGATTCAATGATGGGCTATGATCTTTCCCACTCTTGTCTTGGATCTATGTTGGGACCTTGCTTCTGAAAGGCAACAAGGCACAGAGGGAGTAAGAAAACCTAAGAATCGAAAGGCCAGCATCCAGGGTGGGGCCTCAGCCAGCTGGGAAAGGAAAGTAGGGCCTGGAGCTGGGACGTGCTCTGATTCTATACGTGTTTATAGCCCCCCAACAGTCCTTTTTCACCCCTCGCCTTCGTTTGAGGTCTGAAGCTCCTTTGAAAAGTTTCTGTCTTCCTTGACTCCCTTAGAAGGATAGGGGAGGGGATCCTGGTTCTACCACCAGGTCTGGTTTGGGAACGGACATCTTTACTAGCAAAGGTTCAGCTCAGAGAGGGGCCAAGGAATCAAAATGAAGAAACTTCAAAGGGAGTGAAACTCATGGGGGGGGTTGTTGAGAGCCCCTTTCCTCCCCCTAGAAACTATAGAGCACGGCCGTGGAAAAATTGGAGTCCAGCCAGGCCGGTGTGGCTCAGTGGTTGAGCATTAACCTATGAACCAGGAGGTCATGGTTCGATTCCTGGTCAGGGCACATGCCCAGGTAGTGGGCTCGATCCCCAGGAGAGGACATGCAGGAGGCAGCAGATCAATGATTCTCTCTCATCTTTGATGTTGCTATCTCTTTCTCCCTCTCTGAAATCAATAAAAACATATTTTAAGAATAAATAAATAAATAAAAATTTAAAAAAATTGGAGTCCAGAATACCTGGTTCAAATCCTGGTTCTGTTACTTACTGTATATCCTTGGGCAAGTCACTATTAAGGTACCTCTTCACCTCAGCTCCCTGTTGGTTAAAACAGTCATCTTCACCTAGTTGTGAGGACTGAGCTAATTCTTATCAAGTGCAGTCAACAGTGGCTGGCACAGGATAATCACTCAGCGATGTTACCCTCCTTTTGTGCAGGCCCTGCCGTAGCTCTGCTCTGCTCTAGTCATGGCGAGAGGGGACAGTGACCATCACCCCATTTCCACTCTCAGCTGCTACTAACGGAGGGCCTGGTCTGGCCTGGGGTAAAAGGCCCCAGTCATTCCTTAACAAGGGGAAATGGATCAGATTGATGCAGAGGTTGGCCTGCAGCGAGCACCTGGCAAAGGCAAGCTTTTTATGAGAGGGGCATAGCATGTAAGCCCCCAGACCTTTAAGGGAATACATTTGGTCTGAAAGAGTCATGTGGGTTACACTTCTACCCCAGATGGGACTAAAACTTACGGTAAGCCCGGCTCCCTTGTTTCAGTCAGGGTTACTTCAGCCTCGTCCCTATTATCATGGTTCCTTATCCCTACTCCATTCAAAAGCTTATCACACACCAGGGACTTTGGACAAACTCCTTAGCTAGATTTCCAGAAGTTGGGACCTAAGTTTGACTCATCCTTCTATCTCAAACAAACCTTAAGACAAAAAGATTTTCATGTAGGCCACTCATTCACTCCACCCTGCACCCTGAGGGCAAATAACCAGGAGGGCTGGGAGAAAAGAGCACTTAAAAAGGAATCAACCCTGGCCTGTAGCTCAGTTGGGTAGGGCGTCATCCCAATACACCAAGGTTGTGTGTTCGATCCCAGGTCAGGGCACGCAGAAGAATCAACCAATGGATGCATAAATGTGGGGAGGAACAAATCTCTCTCTCAAAAGCAATATGTAAAAATAAAGAATCAGAAGGTAAGTTCACACCTCCGGCTCTTTATTCCTCAGTGAGTGATTCAGTTTTCTCATCCACACTTTTAAAATGGGGCAGTAACCCCAGCCCCATTCACCTCCCTGGGTAGGTAACAGAAGCCAAAAATGAGGAAAAACAGACAGGACAGTGTTTTGCAAATGTCTTGGCCAAGCCCCTCATTCCCACCTGTGGGGAGGCATCACCTTATTAAACGTCATTTGGCCTCTGTTCAGCCTCAGTGAATGGGTGTTACAGTGGGATTTCTTTCCAGACTTGGAGTTTCTTCATTTAGCAAAAAGAGCTGACAGAAAAGCTGTGTGGCCCAGACCAGAGGCCTCCTCTCCTCCCCTCTCTTCTCTGGAAAGTTTTCCTCTCCTGGGCACAGAAGGGTTGGATGGCAGAGCCTGCCCTGGGCTGTGCTCTGTGGCACACTCCACTCTCGACCCTTCCTGAGGAATGCAGCCTCAGCCTGTGCCGAGGGCTCCTGCTGCGGGAGTCCGTTGCCCTTCTCTCTTCCCCCATTTGCAATCACTATTTATTTATCTTTGGAAGTTGAAGGAACCAGAGCCTGCAACTGGGAGAGACTTGTGGAGCCAGAGAGGGAAAGTGAAGAAGCCAGTGTCTGGGCCCCGTGTCTGCCTCGGAGGCCCACGGGTAAGGAAGACAAGCTGCTCCCCTGCAAAGGGAGGTGGGAGACCCGCTGAAAGACCACCGTTGGGGGGGAAAGGTGCCACACACACAAGAGCAGGGCCAGGAACACAGAAGGAAGGTGGGGGTCACCGGAGCGACCACTTGGGTGGCACAGTGAAGGATGGAGAGCAGGAGTCCTGCCCAGGGACCCCCGACCTGGGCTGCCTGCTCCTCATCAGCAAGGCTCTGTTAAGTGGCAGAAAATCAGTCTTTGTGGGGAAACAGAGGAAGCAGACGCCCTGGGCCACACTTCCCTTTCCCTCTGTCCCCAGCCCCGTTCCCAGCTTGCATTCCAGTCCGTCAAAGGCCCACAGGCAATTTCCATCCCCACCCCCAGTTGTCAAGGTCAGACCCTGCCCAAAGCCCTCAGACCTTTCTGTCTCTGGAAAGGGGGTGCCCCTCTCACTCACTCATTCTCATGCCACACGTACATTCATAAACTAGGGGGCTTGCAGGGCCCCATTTGACATCAGAGTTTAGATAGTGTAGGGCGTTAGCGGCTATGTGCAAAGTCACAGAGCTGCCTAGAATGGGGCTCTTCTGACTAATAGTCTTCCCACACCCCAGCAATCCCTGTTTTTCCTCTTCTTGGGCTCCCTCATTCCTATTGCCCTACCTCCCCCCTCCCCTGCCCCCCCCCACACACACACACACAAGCACATGCTGGTAAGAGGCAAGATCTAGCCCTTCTGCCTTGGCCTTTGCCCCCTCCTTGGCCAAGCGACATGCACGCCCCGCTGGGCAAGGTCACACCAGCAGCGGAGGGTCTGGGCCTCCTGAGGCTCGGGCTGTGTCCTGCAGGGGCTGGGGTAGGGCTGTGAGAGTGAGAGCCTGTTTTCAGGCTGACCCATCGGGTCAGGGGTCAAGGGAAGCCGAGTCTCATACCCCAGAGAGATGAACCAAGTTCAACCCAAAGCATGGAGCACCAGACACCTCTGGCCCAGCCGGCAGGTCCAGGAAAGCCCCAGAAGCATGGGGTGCAGGCTGGATGAGCAGGAGGGAGGGAGGGTTTGGGGGACAGTGATGCTGGTGGGCTTAAAGGTCCGAGATGGGTTGTGGAGAGGGGCGGGAGAGAGAAGGAGTCTAGGTTCTGGGCGGGTGCAGGGGACACGCGGGGCCTGAAGCCGGCTGGCCCGAGCACCAGACACCTCTGGCCCAGCCGGCAGGTCCACGAAAGCCCCAGAAGCATGGGGTGCAGGCTGGATGAGCAGGAGGGAGGGAGGGTTTGGGGGACAGTGATGCTGGTGGGCTTAAAGGTCCGAGATGGGTTGTGGAGAGGGGCGGGAGAGAGAAGGAGTCTAGGTTCTGGGCGGGTGCAGGGGACACGCGGGGCCTGAAGCCGGCTGGCCCGCTCTCGCGCCCAGGAGGGCACCGGCCTGGCTGC
>NW_006292095.1:5284781-5286749 GCF_000327345.1 Myotis davidii | reverse complement strand
GGGCGGGAGGGTAGCTCCGAAAAGTCTGTCCGTGGGGTGCAGGCGCCTCTGGTCTGAACGGGACCCCGGCGTCCCGATCCCTCTGGGGTCCCTCTCCCGCCGCGCGCATCTGGGGAATGAGTTCTGCGCTGGGTCCTGCACCCCTCTCCCTCCCATCCCTCCCCGGCCTATGACACCAGCTTAGGCTCTTTCTCGATTGACTTTTTAGAGCAAAGATTTCCACGAAAGAAACCTGGCGGAGGGGGTGGCGGCTGCTTCCCAGCCTCCTTCCGTCGTCCCGGTTCCCTTCCCAGCCAGAGACTCAGGAAGCCCTCGCTTTGCTGGCAACCCGACCCCAACCCTCCTCGATGGGGGTCTGAGGTCCCCGCAGCCGCAGGAGCGTTAGCGACCCCTCCCCACCCCAGCGACTTCCTGCGCGGACCACGTGCTTGGAGCTCCACGCACGCCCTGTGGGCTGGAGGGTCGGGCCCTCGGCGGCCCTTTCCTTTCCCTTTCCTGTCCTGGGTCCAGCCTGCCAGCCGCTTCCCCTTCCCTGTCCTCCTGACCCCAGTGGCAACCGTTTCCCCTACGCCCCTTGCCCGAGTCGGGGCTGGCTCACAATCTCCCCGATTGTGTCCAGAACAATACAGTACGCCTCTGGCTGGGTGCGTTCAGAGGCTGCCCGCTTCCTGACAGAACAGGACCGGTCAGCCTCTGACGTTGGCCGCCTGGCCTGCATTTTCTCCAGCTGGGGTGTGTGCGATATATATATACATACATACATACATACATATATATGTATATGTATATATGTGTGTGTATATATATGTATATGTGTGTGTGTGTGTGTGTGTGTGTACACGCGCGCATCGGGGAGGTGGAGGCGGTATGTCTGTTCTCTCCCACCTCCCAGCAGCTCAGAGATGTGGCCATGGCCTGAGAAGGCAGCTGTGGCTGCTCATTCCAGGTCCTGCTGCGTGTCCACTAGTGTCGAAGGGTCCAGACAGGCCTGACATTCCCCAGCCCACTCAGTTCTGGAGGAGGAAAATGCTTGCTGTGCGGAGGAGCTGGGCTGCTGGCATGTCCCCGCTGGGCCAGGACCATTCAGTCCCGAGAGGGGGACCTGTGTATACACTGGATCCTGTGGCTGTGCCCACACACCTGGAAGGATGCTGTCTGTTTGTTGGGCTTAGGGAATCCTAAGGTACTGAAGGCAGAGAGAAGGGGGCAAACATGAAAAGGTGGCTTAGCGGTACACATCTTAGAATGATTTGGCAACTAATCCTTTCCAGCCATGGCTAATTCCCACCGACGCCACTCCAAGGTGAGAGCGGGGCCAACTCTGGGTGAGAATATATTGTGACAGGGTGGCAGCAGGCATAACTGCCAGCTCATCTTCCCACACCACCCCCACAGGAAGAGCCCCCTTTCATCCTAGGCCACTGACCTGGCTGGTTTAAGATACCTTCCAAAGGAACAGCCCCCTGAGCCTGGCTGGACATCCCCACAGGGAGGGCAGACAGGCCAGGCCAGCGAAGACCCTGGGTGCCCCTGGCCCATCTGCCTGGAGTGGGACTGAACCACAGTGCCCTATTTCTTAGGTTCTTCCTCCCACCCCCCTCTACCCCCACATAATCCTGGTCCTGATTGCTGCCCACCTCCCACCCACTCCCCACTCTCCACCCCACCATGCTGGCTCCTAAAGGAAAAAGAAGCCACGTTCTTCAGCAGAAGCGGGGCAAGATTCTCTCCCCTGGGCTCAGTCCCTCCGGCACAGCCATCCCTACCCCAGCGTACATCTTGAGGGAAGAAGGAAGAGAGGCCTGGAAAGGGGCTGCCGCCTCAGCCTGGCAGCAAGGCAAGCGGCTCAGAGCCTGAGAGCCTCCTCCACACCCTCCCAAACTCCTCCCCCCTGCTCTTTTTCATTTTCCACACAAATTTCCCCTTTCACCTTTTTGCCTGTCACCTGGTGCAAAAACAGGCCAATAG
>NW_006292095.1:5255649-5284733 GCF_000327345.1 Myotis davidii | reverse complement strand
CCCCCCCCACTTTCCTCCAGAGTGGCCACCAGATCCCAGACCCTCCGCACACCACCCTGCTGAAAGGTCCTCTGGGAAAGTGGGGCTCCGCCTTGGGAAGCCCAGCAGGCACTGGGTGCTGGGACTGTGCAGGCCAAGAAAGTGCTAGAGAAGGTGTCTGTCTGCAAAGACCTCACTCAGAGAAGGCCTGCCAGCAGTTCAAAGGCATCTCACCCACCCTATCATCTCAATTTCTACCTTCTGTTTTTGTAGACTGCAGGCCCCCTCCCCACCCTTCACTTCCCCTCCCCCCTCTAATGGATTTTCATTCGCAGTTTTCCAGGAAAGCAGAACTCTTGGCTTCCTTCCTGACCCATCTGTCCCACCCCATCCCACCCCCAGTCTCGAGGCCCAGTCCGCAGGACAGCTGTGGGCACTTATGCTCCTGTCCTTTATGGGGGAAGGTCCCCAAGGGGTGGCTTATCTCAGGGAGGACGTGGGGGGGGCGGGAGATGCCGTCCACTGTGAGCCTCCCACCCACCTCTGGGCAGCAGTTGACCGGCCTGTTCTCTGGTTCTCAGCTCTGGCAGTTAGAGTGAGGGGGAGGGGGCGCTCTAAGGAATTCCAGGGAAGGACTGGTCATAGATAACTGCCGAGGAAATCTCCTAGGAGGACATCCCAAGATATCAGAGCAGCACCACAGAGGATACCAGCCAGTGTCATAAATTCCTAGACAGTTTGCACTGAAAGGGGCCTTGGAGATCAGCAAGTCCAGCCCCCGCTACTAGTCACCCGCTGGCTCACAGCAGCTTCAGGATTGGTCAGGTTCTTCTAGCGGGTCTTCTCCGCCAGGGACTCGCCGTTCACCTGGCTAGACTTGAGACCCAGTGGACCCAAAAGCTGCTTTAAAAAACCCTGTTCCTTCCCAGCAGGACCCAGGCCCTTTTGACCTGGGAGCATTCCAAGGCTGGGTGGGGAAGGAGCCAGACATGGGACAGGTCACTCAAATTCTCCCAGAGCCAACAAACCCTCATCCATTCAGCCTCCCAGTTTAGGGGAATGGAGGGGGCGGGGAGGGGGGGTGCCCTCCACATAGGGGAGGGGGCATTTGTCACACAGATGTGCCTCACCATGGCTGGGTTCCTTTGCTCTGAGTTTGGTGTTCTTCAGAAGCACCATGGGGGGGAGGGGCGGCCCCTTCACAGCCCTTGCTCCAGCCTCAGGGAAGTGGTTCTTGAGCACCAGTCTCCCTCTGGACCTTCAGCTCTGGACTGAAGCCTCCCCTCAGTGTCCCTCACCCCAGCCACCAGGATCCAGTTAGGGGAGTCTGGGACAGAGTGTGCCAACTGCCATGCAACATAGCCTGAGGGGAGTGGAATGATGCTGGCTGGAGGGGCGGGCCCAGGCCAGCTTCCCCACCCCCTTCTCCTCCAGCCTCTTTCCCCCATATGGTTCTCATAAGGTCTGGGCTCAGAGACAGCAGCCAGAGGAAGTGGCTGTGTACAGAGAGCTTTTGTGAGGGGAGGAGGGGGGAGGGGGAGAGAGTGAAGAGAAAGAAGGAAAGAAAAGAGGGAAAAGCAGAAGTGGGAGGAGGCCAGGACACTCCACACACTCCCTTACCCTCCAGTGGGGCAAGGTCTCAGCTGCAACACCCCATTGTGGGGTTTGGGACCCAGCCCACCTGAAATGAGGGGCCCAGAGGAGTCTAAGTTTCTCCCTGACCCTTCCCACCTACCTGCTAGAGGAGCTGGAAGTCTTGGGATCCCTTGTCCTTAGGGCTCCCCCACCCATGCAGGATGTCAGGGCCCATGGTCCCATCTCAGGGCGAGCACTGGGCAGAGAACAGAGCCCTCTGGGGTTCACTGGTTGAGTCCTCATGGCACCAGAGAGACTGAGGAGGCCATGAGCTGAGCTCCAAGGACAACACATATAATTCAGCCGCCAGTGGATCCAGGACCCAGAATGGATTATTTGGCCTGAATTATTCAGAACTGGGGCACGAACTCAGCCATTCCTGATCCCCTAGGAATCCCTTTCTGCTGGCTACCCTGGGTCATCCCTCAGTGTTGGAGTGGGGGCAGCAATCCCTAGCCTTAGGGGTGAGTCTGAGAATTTCCCCAAGGACAAAGGCAAACCAGTGTAATTTGAACCTAACCAGAAATTGACCCTTAAATTTGGGGTCATGTTTTTAATGGGAGAGAGTGTTTCTAAGTTTATGCCACATGGGAGTCATTGGGACCAGAACCCTTTCCTGAAGGAGAAAACGTTCCAGCCACCTCTGAGTTGATCCCTGGCCTTCCATTCAATGGGCTTTCCTCACCAAAGCCCAGAGAGGGGAGGTGAGTTCCCCAATGCCACACAGCCTGGACCGGGACCCTTCATTCCCTCACCATCCTGAGGTAGAGACTGCCCTGTGCCTCCTTGGGATCTGACTGAGAGCAGGGGAGGAGAGAGGAGGGAAATGGCCCTGGGCTGAGGAGCCAGAAGGAAAATCCGGTATCTGCTAGGAAGGGGCTGCTTGGAGGGGCTGTTTATTTTCATTCCCCCAGCCCAGCCGCTCTGTTCTATTTAGAGCTCAGACACTGACAGGACAAGGCTGCCTCCTCCCCTTCCTCCCTCCTGGGGGGAGGGGGGGCATCCTTCCCAAACTCCAGAACATTCCTTTGTTTTTAGGACTGGGTGACAGGGGTCGGGCAGCAGAGAAACTGGAGTTAGCTAACCTGGGCAGCCTCCCAGGACCCATCTCTCCTGGCCCTGGGAGTGGGGAGAGGCAGATGGGGGAGCAAAGGGTATGCAAGATGGATGGGGCCAGGTGAGGGGCAGGGAAACCAATCTGTCACAGAGGAGCCAGGAATGGGGGAGAGGGAGCAGCCTGAGGAGGGAGTTCCAGCCTGAACTTGAGGGGCCAGACATCTCCCAGCTGGGAAGGGAAGGCTGAGCGCCCCCTCCCCCCAGGGCCCTTTGCCTGCTGGGAACTGTGTAGCGAGGCAGAAACCCTAGACTTCAGGCTCCCAGAGTCTCCATGTCCAGGATGGGAAAGGCCATCAAATACTATAAGGGCTGCGAAGACCCATCTTTTACAGAGAAGAAAGCCCCAAGAGAGGGGCTAGCCTGCCCAAGGCTCCTAGCCAGACCCCAGGGCTCCTGGCCCAGTCAGCCTTTTCCCACACTGACCAATGAGATGTCATCCCTGGGGACAGCAGGGGAGATATGCTAAGGATTTGGGAGCCAGGGAAAGGGGGCACTCACCCCCAATGATAGCTTAACGAGTAAAAAGTGTACTTAGGGGACCACTGTCATCACTCAGAGTATTTGAAAACAGACTCACCCAGAAAGAGTGGGACCAGGTTCTCTAAAGCATTCCTCCCAGTGTTTGCTCTCCCTCTCCCCCTCAGCTTCTGGACTATTCGCCCCCTATGGTGGCCCAGAAGAGCTGTACTTGGAGCCGGGTTAGCTCCGAAGTGAGCTCTGGCAAGACTGACTTGGGATGGGGATGGGGGTCGGGGGAGAGGTAGGAGGAAATTGCCTCTTGACTTGGGAAAAACCAGGGTTCAGCATGAACTGTCTAATGACCACCCCACCTTCCCTGGACCCCTGTCCCTCCAGACACCCATCCATTCACTCAGCCAGTGCCTGTGCTGTGCCCAACCCCAGGCCAGGAGGTGAGAGACCTGCTCTCTGCCCTCCGGGCCTTGGAGTCTTATTGTGGAGACTGGATACAGACTCTCTCAAAGGAAGACAGGATCAGGGCCTCAGGGCTCCCAAGGAAAACTTCTGGGGTGGAAAGAGAGAGATAATTTATACTTATGTATAAACGACTGATAACAGATTGATCCTTTCAAGTTTACTTATATTTAAAAAGAAACTCACATTCTTCACTCAAAATCTTGGCTCCCCAGTGGTGAGATTTGGGGCCATGTTTGGAGGAAGTGTTGAAGATGGACCAGAGTAACTTCCCAGCTTCCTCAAATCAGATGCACATAAACATTCCAGACACATCTCCTGTCTGACACATCTCCCTTCACCTTCCATGCATGGAAGAGTGTAGACACTCTGTCTCATTTATGCTCTCATTCACTGGAGTTCTAGTGTGCTGCACAGGGCTGAGCACACAATTGGTGTTAGTGTAAGTTTGAAGAACACATGAGTGAATGCCTAGGTGTGAATGACCACAGCTAGGGTGCTGGGGTCCCCAAAATCCCCATCAAAGCACACTGGCCACCTACCACCAACACCTGCTCACCAAGACAGGGTGCCTTGTAGAGAGGATAGGTTAGAGAAAAGGAGACAAGAAAGCCCCATTCATAGAAGCCATTCCCAGACTGTTTTCTCTCTTGACCTTGACCTCAGGCCCTGCCTGGACAGCCCAGCTTCAAAGCTGAAGCCAGAGGCTGTCTCAGGACATGACCCTGTAAACCCTGGGGAAGGAAGGCCCTACCTGACTCTCCTGCTAACCAGTAGGGGTTCAGGGTTGACTGGACAGACTTCCAGCCAAGGGACAGGTTCACAGAAAGGAGAGGAGTGTTGATGTCCTCTCCAACATTTATGTCCCCTGCAGTCAGGCTGAGTGGACATGAAAGGCCGCCTTTAGCCTGAGGGTGTGCATCCAAGCAGAACCTGGGAACCAGAGGCAGTCTCACTTCTGGAGAACCTACTGTCCTATCCCCCACATCAATGTGCTCCCCCATCCTTCATGACACATAACAATTATGGCTAATTGGCAGAGTATGATATTTGGTAGTTATTTAGTTCATTGTGCATTTATTCATTTCAATTTTGTAGCAATTATATTTCAGAGGCAGTGATGATTTTTTAGATTTTTTAGCTTTGTGAGCTCTGGAATTGCTCGAAGGCTCTGGGCACTGTACCTGCAGGAGAGGCTGGGAGTCTAGCATCACTTTGATGGTCAGGGTAGATTATGGGCCTCGGGCCATTTTGATGTCAGCAAGCAGACCACCTTCCTCCCTTCGCCAGTGGTCTCCCTAAGGCACTGCTGAGGTCCCAGCGGCAGGTGTCGGAGACGAGGCCGTCACAGCCCAGAAGGCCTTGGTGATGGCCTAAATTCCAGGCTCAGACTCTAGAGAGCATAGATCCAGTGTCCAGACCTGCGATCCTTGTATCTCTGTGTTGGGGCGGGGTGTCTTACATGTATGACTCTTCCTGCACATGGGAGAACCATTTGGTTCAGGCAACTGCTGGCCCCACGCCCTACAGAGTCGTGCCCACATGACCCCCACAGGGTCATCTTTGATGTCAGGCTGCGATCTGGTGAGTTCCTGTGGCTTCCCAGAGGCCACAGGGCCTCCCTGTAGACGCCAGTCACTCGCTCTCCTGGCCTCTAGCCTCATTAGTGGTAACTCTGCTTGCTTCTGTTCCCTAAAATAGGACCCTAGCTGGGAGACAGTTCTGAAATGGCTCAGCATGCCCCCTCTTCTTGGCCAGATTTCAGACTCTGGGGTAGAGAACAGGGGACTCCAGGGACTGGCTGCCTCTCTGTGAAAATGTGATGTTGGTTGGTAGATGGGGGGAGGGAAGGTAGGAAGAAAGAAGCTGAAGATGCTGGGCGCGCCCTAGGCCTGTGAGGTGGGCCTGTGAGGTGGGGCTAGTGGTTGGGAGGGAAATCCACCTGGCTGGCTCCCAGTGCTGTTGCAGGGCCAGCGGCTGGTGCAGGCCCAGGAAATGTCTGTCTGGTAGTTGGGGGAAGGGGGTTGTTAAATGGGGCCAAGTCTGGCGCTGTGTCTGCAACACTGGAAAGAACCGTGGGACTGAGGCTCCCCCTTCCCCGCCCGATTGTTGGGGCTACCCTGCCTGTCTTCCATGAGACAGCCTAGTGTGGTAGGAACACTTCTCTCCCCATTGGGCGAGGCTGTGTGTGTGTGTGTGTGTTCATCTAACCCACTAGCAGCCTGTAACTGCCAGTTTCCTACCTGCCCATAACAACGCCAGACCCAAATCACTGCTCTCTCCTCCCTCACCAGACGCCCATGGGCACCTCCGGAGAAACAAACTGACAAGGATAATTGAAGCCATTCTCTGGAGAATCTGAGTCTAAAGTAAAAGTTCTCAGCCCTGTCTAGGTTGTTAAGGCCAGAAGGTCCGGTTCTGGGTATCTGGGTATTGAATCATGCGGATGTCTGCCTGAAGTCTGTCCAAGGGCAGGGAATGCGGCAGGAGGGGCCCATTGGAGCAGGATGAAGTGTTGTTTGCTGGTGGCCTACTTCTGTGGGTGGCTTAGAGGGTGGGGGATCAGGAACATGTTCTCTGCAATAGGAAAAAACACCTCATTTCAAGAGGTTGGACTTTGCAGCCAGCTAGCCACACTGGAAGCGTGGCTGCAGCTGACCCCTACCCTATTCTGCCCTCCCCTCTCCAGCACAACAGAGGCTGCCTCAGAGAGCATGCAGGGCCCTGGCCTGCAGGGGTTCTTGATTCAGGGTGGAGAGGGTTGGGATGCAAGAGCTGAGCTGATCTGGGCAAGAGGCTGGTCCTCACCTGCCTCAGGGGCTGGTCCCTGACCCTTTGCTCTGCTCCCACGCCACCCCAGTTGCCTCAGTTTCTCATGCAATCCAGACTTCCTCCTGGGGAGGTGCTGGCCACAGGGAGACTAGATGAGGGTTAAAGCCACTAGTCGCAGGTGGCCCCTGAGCACTTGTGATGTGGCTGGTCTTAATTGAGGTGTGCTGGAGGAGGAGCATACACATCAGATTCTGAAGACTTATTACAAAAAAAAGGAAAGTATCTCAGTAATTTTATATATTAATTACATGTTGAAATGATAACATATGAGTTAAGTGAATATTAAAATTTAATATTTTTATTTAATTTTTAAACATTGAAAAAATGTGGCTAGAAAAACATTTAAAATTACATATGCAGTTTGCATTGTACCTCTATTGGTAAGCTCTGGGTTAAAGAATTTGGAGTTCAATGTTAAAAGCCAAAAAGTCTGGAGAATGTGGGATATTTCCCCCCCCAACACCATCTCTAGATGTGTCTCTAGACCAGTTCTCAAATTAGGATCCCAGGTTTTAATCTCAGGGATTTAGAGAATTTTTAAACACAGTATTCTGTTTTCAATTCAATGACCTTTTAAAAATTCTTTTGCAGATGAATTTCAATTAGAAGGCATTTTCATAGGATAAGATTTTCATGTCCAAGGTCAATGTTTCTCAAATTGGAATCCTCGGACATTTTCTCAGGAAATCAGATATTTTTCCCTCCCTTGGACAGGTCCATACTCAACCCAAGTTTAAGAAATCATGTTCTCAGGCCTCCGGATTCGTAGATGGCACTGTGATCATCTGGCAGCTCCGTTCCTCTGTCTTTTCATACTTCCCACCTCTCCTCTTTGCCCCCCACCCCCATCAGCATCCCCATCCTCTTCCTTTCCCAGGAACCCAGGGAAGGGGCAGTCCCTGGGAGAGACCCCTGGGATTGCAGGGAGGCTAAAAGGGATGCCCTTTTCCCACCTTCTTCCTGACATCCACTGACTTTCCTAAGGATGCTGTGGGGCCTTCTGGCCTTCTCTAACTTTTGATGCAACCTCTGAAGCTCACACTTGGGGTGTATGAAGGGAATGAGCTGGGGAAGAGGCAGGCTTTTACTTTCATTCGTTCTTGTATATGCCCTGACCAGGGATTGAATCGAAACCTTGGCGTATCAGGATAACACTCTAATCAACTGAGCTACCCAACCAGGTTCAAGGCAGGCTTTAATTTAAAAGTCACACCATCAAGAACCAGTCACTCACCCTGGCCCCATTAGGGCCTGAATGAGACCATTAGAGGCAACAAGAACTGACGAGACTATTTATGTTTTACCAGCACCACCTGTAATTGAAATAAAACTATCTATCCTAATCCATAAAATGAGAAGAAAAGGGTCCATGAAAGTTCTAATTGCTCATATAGTGACTACTGTGATGTATTTTTGGAAATATCAAGATAACGTTGTGTGTGTGTGTGTGTGTGTGTGTGTGTGTGTGTGTGTGTGTGTGTGTGTGTCACCTTGGAAACCCAGCATCACACAAACCCCTCTCCCTGCCACCTGACCCCTGCTCTCCCACCCCACCCCACCCCCACCAAACTTCTCCCCACAGCCACCCTTCAGGCCCTACTGAGAAATGCCATTGTTGGAGGGACCGCTAGGTGTTAGGTGGGGACTAGAAGGACAGGAAGGGTCTATTTGGAGAGGGATGGAGGGAGGAAGGAGATGAGGGCTCCACCCCTTCCTACTGACCCAGAACCCTTCCACTCTTGCCTCCATGCTGGCCATTGTCTGTTCTCCAGAGCCTCTTGGAGTAGGTGGGATGTCAGATGTCTGGGGTCCTCTCCCTGCCCTGTTGATATAGTCACCCACCCACTCCCAGTGAACTTTGGGGCAGATCTCTTTGACAGCCCCTCTCATGCCTGGATCAGCCACTGTCCGCTCCCTTACTGTCCAGCTCTGAGGCTGCCCACTCAAGAGAAGTCCCAAGGCCTCTACCTCTGGCCTTTCTGGGTCCAGAGGGAGCAAAGAAGGGAAACCTTTGCCTCAGCCCAAGGCAGGCAAGAGTTGGGGTTGAGAGGCTCATTAAAGCGTTTAATAAGCAATTAACTCAAGAGATGAGCCCTTTGGCTGGTCTGGAACTCCCTCCTCCCAGTGGGGTTCCTGGCAGAGAAAGGCTGAGTGGGTGGGCGGAGTGGGTTCACACAGTTGGCTGGGGCCTCTTTCCTCCTCCCCTCAGTACAAATGAATAAATAAACAGCTGGGGCGGGCAGAAAGGCTGAGGCCCCGGGGAAGCCCAGGGCTCTATCCACTTTCTGTTAAGGCTGCAGACAGGTTTAGGGAGGCAAGGGCACTCGGGCTCTCCAAGTTGGGGCCTTTTCCAGGCTGGTAGCGTCCCCTTCAGGTGAGATCCCCAGCTCCCAGAGAAAGTGCTGGAGACCCCAAGAAGGGGCAGCTCCTCCCATCTGCCTCCACTCCTACTGGGCTTCCTGTTCCACCTGCCAGAGCCCTGACCCAATCCAGGTCATTCCTCACCTCTGTCTTCCGGATATTGGGCTTAGGGCTTGGGCAGACAGAGCTGTGGAGGGCTGGAAGGGGGTGCTAGGGGCGGAACCCAGAGGTTCCAAAATATAAAGGAGCATTGCAACTTCACATCTATTCACCTACCCACGTGCATACAGAGTCCTAAGTCAGACCCAGGCCGTAGGGCAGTAGTTCTCAACATTGGCTGCGCATTAGAATCACCTGGGCATCTTTTTAAAATCCTGATTTCGGGGCCTCATCCTCCGGAAATTCTGTTTCTTTGTTATGGGGTGGGACCACAACATTAGTAACAAAGAAACAGAATTTCCGGAGGATGAGGCCCAGAAATCAGGATTTTAAAAAGATGCCTAGGTGATTCTAATGCGCAGCCAAGGTTGAGAACCACTGCCGTAGGGGGACCCAGGGCAGGTGAAATGCCTGATTTGGGACTCACTGTTGACTAGTCTGCCTGAACCATTTGCTGGCTCTCCCTATGGTCTCCTGGAGCTGGTGGTGGTCTGCTGCCTTGCACAACTTTAGGTGGTGCCATTTATACAGAATGCAATGTGGCTGTAATTGTGAAACTGGCTCCCCACTCCATCCACACTTTCCAGCTGTAACAGCACATTCTCCTATCTGTGTTCTCCCTCTGCCTTCAGGCTCTTGAGCAACAACAAGATCACTGGGCTCCGGAATGGATCCTTCTTGGGACTGTCCCTGCTGGAGAAGTTGTAAGTGCTGGGGCGAGGTGGGGTGGAGGTGGGGCATTATGGTCATGGGCAAGTTCAGGAAGGATGAGGAATGCTGGTTGCTAAGGGACCCCACAACCCAGGACCTGCTGGCCAAGAGTCAGACCCACTAGGACCCTGCCCAGGACTTGACTCCCAGGTGGAAGGCAGAGAGGGGTTGGTCTGAGAGAAAGACCAGTTTCTTCACTAGTGACAGCAGAGAGAAGTAGAGAAACTTCGCTGGTCTGAGCAGGGAGGAGCTAAGGGAAGTTCATTAACGCTCTTTAATGAACAATTAGCTAGGAGCGCTGAGCCTCTTAGTTGGCCAGAAGCCTCTGCCTCCTCCCAGCTGGAGGCCCAGCATAAAGAAAGGGCTGAGGCAGGACCTAGTGTGACTGGGACCTCTTGCCTCCTTCCCTAAAAACAAATCAACAAACAAAGCCCTGAGGGGCCAGAGCCCTGGGCGGAGGGTGGGGATAGCGGTCACATCGAAATCTCCATGTACCCACATCCCTCCTCCGTAGTTTAGAGCTGCAGCTTCCATCTGTCCATCGGCCCTACAGACCCAGGCAGGCTGGGGTTGGACTCAGGAGGCCCTGCTGGCCCACAAGAAACTTCTTCCCAGAGTTGGGAAATTGACCCGGTCATGGGCAAGTCACTTAACCTGCCAGATGAGGGGATTGAACCAACCCCTCTGTCCGTTTTCTGTTGAGTTGGCATACTCCAGGATCCACAGCCTGTATGACAGCTCTGGGTCCTGCCTCCTCCACAAAAGACCTGGCCTCCCATCCTACTTGGAGACTGAGCCCCACCCCCTTCCATCTGCCCCTCCTCAAACCCTTCTCTCCCATCTCTGCTGCCACCCTTCTGGGCATTCCCAAGTCTTCCAACAGGGCCCCTGCCCCTCTCTAGTACCATTTTGCCTAAAAGGCTTGGATCAGTGCAATGGAGAATAAGGCGGCAAAGACCCAAAGAGATGACAATCTAGTGGAGACCACAGACAAAGCCATATGTATTAGAATTAAGTAGGATGGGGTTTATATACATCAAGTCCAAAAGAAGGCTGGAAAGTTCAAGGGGAATAGAGATGCAGTAACTACATGACAAGGAGTTTAGATCTTTAACCAGGACAACAACCTTATGAGGTTGTCTCTATTACACCCACCTCACAGGGGAGGGGATGGCCTCTCCTCCAACCCCCCCTCCCCACGCGGTGAGGAAAGCTTCATTAGTGGTTTGGTTGGTGGGGGTGGGGAGGCAGAGCATGTTCTGTCTGATCTGGGCCATTCTAGGCGTGGGAGGGGGTCTTGGGATGTTGACCTTAGCGTCGACACAGCTCTGTGACCATCTGATCCTCTGCTCTGCAGCTCACAAACAGGGTGGTCCAGGCAAAGAGAAAGAGCTGCCACCGAGCTGTTATTTAATGTCTCCTTGGGCACCAACAAACAGGGCAGGTTTTATCTTCCCTGAGCAGTTAGCATTTGGGAGTCCGATTCCTCCGCTCAGCCCAGGCGCAGTCTTAGAGGGCCGACTGGCAGGAAACCAGACTCTCCTTCCAGGATCTTTGGGAGGAAGACAAACCGCAGCTGCCTCTCCAGCCCTTTGCTTTGCTCCACAGGGCCAGTCACCGCCCAGAGACGTTCTCCCTTCTCTTAGCACAAGCAAGCGCCACTCTGAGCCTCTCGTGGCCTCGCTGACATCTTCGGTCTTTACCCTTTCGGTTGATCAGTCAGAGACCCACTGGGTCTGCCCCCCCTCCCCCCATCCTTCAGTCTCATGAGGATAGAGCTTCTGATGAAGATGAAAAGATGGCCTTTTTCTTCCCACCCAGGTCAACATACTGAGTCAGATGCCCCTCCTCAGCACTGTGACTCTGGTCCCCACACAGCAGGTGCATGCCAAGCATGGGAGGCAATCCGGGAAAGTGAGAGAATAGTCCAGGAACAAGAACTAAATCCTCAGTCATCTGAGGCGGAAGGGGTGCTGGGAAGGAGGAAGAGCCCTCAGGGCCCGAGTTTGAGCCCCTGCTCTGTTAGGAATCATTCTTGTCATTCATTCTAGAGAACTTTGTTGAGCCCCTTTATTTATTTTATTATTCATTTATATATCACAGATCTCCCTTATGTATGTGCAAAGCTCTGCCCTAGGCATTGGGAGTGAACACAATAGACCAAGTGCCTGCCCTCATGGAACTTACCCTCTCTTGATGGGACCCGGAAAATAGCAAATAAATGTATATTATGTCAGGAGACAATAAGTGCTACAAAGCAAAACGAATCAGGGTAAGGAGGATAGAAAGCAATTGGGGGAGCAGGCGTTTTATGTAGTGAGGTCAAGAAAGGCCTCGCTGACAAGGTGACTGGGCCTGAGACTCAAGGAATGGGGAAATGGGAAAAATCAGAACGCTAGCAAGAGCAGCAGTTAGCAAGGCCCTCGCGGCCAGAGTATGTCTGGCGAGTCTGAGGAACAGAAGGGCATTGTGACTGGGAATTGGGCAGAGATGAGGTCAGAGAGATGCAGGGGTGGGCGCCAGGTTGGGGGCCTCAGTTTCCTCATCTGTGAAAAGGGGGGTGGTGGGGATAGGGTGATTTGTAACGTGCATTATGGATTTAAAATTCTATGATCCTGTGTGTGTGTGTGTGTGTGTGTGTGTAATATCCACAAGTGCTGCATGTGAAGGAAAAGATCAAAGAGCAAAGTGATGAGGCCAGTTATTCCAAAGAAGGGGAGACCTCTGGGCCAAAGGATGGAGAGGCAGTGCAGGGGCTGGAGGACCCAGGGTCTCCATCCTGGTTGATCACGACTGTATCAGTCGGGATTCTCCAGAGAAGCAGAATCAGTCAGAGATGCGTGTATGTGTGTGTGTATCTTTCTATAATGTACTAAAGGCCTGGTGCACAAACTTTGTGCACTTGGCGGGGGGGCACTCAGCCTGAATTGCGAGAGGATGCAGCCCAGGCTGAGTGACCCCACCGGTGCACAGGGCCGGGGAGGGATGGCCAGCTGGGGAGGGACCGCAGAGGGCTCCAAGGCATGTCCAGCCTGTTTCGTTCAGTCCTGATCAGTCGGACCCCAGCAGCAAGCTAACCTACTGGTTGGAGCGTCTGCCCCCTGGTGGTCACTGCATGTCATAGTGAGCGGTTGAGCAGCCTTAGCATATCATTAGCATATTACACTTTGATTGGTTGAATAGCAGACTGGACGACTGGACATTTAGCATATTAGGTTTATATTATATAGGATAAAGAAATTGTTTTATTTTATTTCTTTATAAAGAAATTTATTTTAAGGAAATGGCTCACATGATATGAGGGCTGGCAAATCCACAATCTGTAGGGCAAACCCACAGGCTGGTAAGTCAGGCAGGAGTTGATGCTATAGTCTTGAGACAGAATTTCTTTTCAGCTTTTGCTATTAAGGCCTTCAACTGATTGGATGAGGCCCACCACATTATCAAAGGTAATCTCCTTTATTTAAAGCCAGCCGATGTGGTTAACATCTACAAAATGCCTACACAAACACCTTCAGACTAGTGTTTTGATTAAGTTCCTGGGTGCTATAGCCTGGCCTAGTGGACACATAAAACTAATCACCACAAACACTATCCCACTATCTCAGAGATGGGAGAGGGCCTGGGCCCCCGCTCCTGGAGACGCTAATTCATCAGGTTGGAAGGGGCCTGGGAATTTCTTACAAGGTATGCAGGCGATTCTCATGCTCATCTGGGGTTGGGAACCAGTGGACCAGATGACCCGTAGACTGTGGGCCTATTCATCACAAATAAGACGCCGTGGCCTGGCGTGCAGTTGGTGCCAGGAAACACTGATCTCTCTGTCCTGTCAGACTGAGACGTCCAGGCTTGGGCAGCCGAGCCCATGGCAGCTTAACATCCCACAGTCCAGAGCAGCAAGTCCTGTGGGAGGGTTGGGGCCTCGACTAATAACTGAAGTAGTAGGTCTGGGCTGCTCCAGAAAATGCTGGCAGTGCCTCCCTGTGCCAAGGGCTCCTCTGCCTCTAAGAATGGGTCCAGTGTAAGCGTGTGGGGGGAATAGGCCAACCTGCTCCCTGTTTCGCAATGCAGGACCCTGAGGCTGGGGAGGGGACAGAAAGGGCGAGGAGTGGGAATGTGCCGGAGTTAATCCCATGGGAGTAACCATGCTCCAGAGAAGTTGGGGGCGAAGGTGAGGATGAGGATGCAGGGGACACACCTTTATCAGCCAGGCAGGATAGACAAGAAACCCTGGAAGAGGGACCAGCAGAGGCAGTTCCTGGTCAGCCCAAGGAGTGTATAGAAGGGCCCAGACATGGGCGGGGGCCCCCCTCTCTGGATTCCACAACCCCTCAGCATGGGCCAGCCTGTTTGTTGCCCAGAGGAAGGATTTCTGGGGTGAGGGTGGGCAGGCTAGGAAATGGCCCGGAGCTTTACTCTGGGATTGAATCATGCCTTTGCCATTTACCTTTTGGGTGCCTCGGGCTCCTCACCTGGAAAATGGGGCAATGCAAGTTTCCCTGACAGGTTGTCATGGGATGTGTTCCTCTAGGGCAGTGGTTCTCAACCTTCCTAATGCCGTGACCCTTTAATACAGTTCCTCATGTTGTGGTGACCCCCAATTTCATTGTTACAAATTGAACATAATTAAAGCATAGTGGTTAGTCACAAAAACAATATGTAATTATATATATGTTTTCCGATGGTCTTAGGCGACCCCTGGGACAGGGTCGTTCGACACCCAGATTGAGAACCGCTGCTCAAGGAAGAGAGCCTGGGACAGCAGGGACTTCAGGCAGTAAATGGCAGTTCCCTTCTCGGAAGAGTTCCAAGTTACAAGATGTTATACGCCCCCTCATTGCGTGGGATTGTCCAGAGCTCCCAGCCTGCAGCAGGCAGTCATGTAGATGAAATGGAGGTGCTGAATGCACTAGGGCTGGCCCATTCCTCTGGCGCCTCGCCTCTCTGCCCAGATCCCCCACCATGCGCAGTCAATGGGGAGCAAGCCACTGCTCGGCTTCCCGGGGCTCCGAGGGCGCCCCAATCACAGTGAGAGCCCTGGACCAAGTGGGCAACAGGGCACACAGCCCCGGAAGAGGCCGCGAGAGGAGGCTGGCGTGCGAGCGAGTGGCTGCGTGGACACCGCCCCCAGAGGCCGTGCGCTCGGAGGGAGGGCCCGGGGCGGGGAGCCGCGCAGCCCCAGGATGATTTGTCATTGCCTAATGAGATTAATAAGCCTGGGGGGCTGGTATGCAGGGGGATGGGCTTCTCATTAGAAGCAGATGGTCATGGGAATGGTGGCAAGTGGGGTCCGGGGGTGGAGCGCCGCTCACCCGCCAGGTGGTTTCCATTAATCTGTAGGCGGGGCCAGGGGGGCGCGGTCCCTCCTCCCCTTCCCACCCCCCTGACTTGGGGAGGAATGCGGCGGGGAGCTGCCCTAGGATCTGGCGCAGCCGAAGGCCCAGAAGGGAGGCTGATGGGTTCAGGGACAGCCCTCCCGCTTGCTGTTGTAGCTCCATGTCTGGCACAGGGTATGTGCTCAATAAATACCTGTTGGATGATATCAGAGATGAGAGGGGCCTGGGGCTTAAGGGTGGGAGGGAGGCTAGGACCATCTTGGCTTTCCTCCCGGCCACCAGACCTCTCCCTCTCCCGCCCCCCCTCCCAGCCCCCAAACCGCCCCTATACCTACGGGGGTGTTTTAAGCCCCTTCTCAGCCAGGCCCCGCTTTCTAGTGAACCCTGGAAGTCCTGGAAGGTTCGGGGAAAGCTGCTCTGCAACCTCCGAACCAATAATTTGGCTTTCAAACCCACAAGCAGGGAGGTCTGCAGGGGCCAGAGGGAGCCAACTTTGTGCCGCCCCACCCTGTCCAAGCGTGGTGCGCGCGCGCTCACACACGTGTACACACGCACACACACAAACATACACACGCACACTGTTACACAAACTCACGCTCAATCTCTCTTGACAGTTTTAGTGAGATATAATTTACATACCATAAAGTTTGTCCAGTTAAAGCATTCAATCCCATGGTTTTTAGTATATTTACCCAGTTATGCAATCATCATCATAATCTAATTTTAGAACATTTTCATCATCCCCAAACCTTGAATCATTAGTAGTCACTCCCTATTTCCTAGCCCTAAGCAACCACTAATCTACTTTCTGTCTCTGTAGATTTGCCTATTCTGGACATTTCATATACATGGGATTATGTGTTTTTTTGTAACTGTTTTTTTGTAACTTGCACTTAGCATAATGTTTTCAAGGCTCATTCATATGATAGCATGTATCAGCACTTTATTCCTTTTTATGATCAAATAATATTTCTTGTGTGCCTATGGCACATTTTTGTTTATTCGTTTATCGGTTGATGGACATTTGAGGTTTTTCCACGTCTGGGCTTACTGTGAATAATGCTACTATGAACATTCCTGTCCAGGTTTTGTGTGCGGATGTATGTTCACTTCTCTGGAATATCCACCAAGGAGTGGAATTGCTGGGTCGCATGGTTACTCTAACTGTCATACTGTTTTTCCAAAGTGGCTGCCCCATTTACACTCCTAGCAATAATGTACAAGGGCTCCAGTCTTTCCACATTTTCATCACCACTTGCAGTTGTCCTTTTTTAAATATATTTTTATTTATTTTGGAGAGGAAGGAAGAGGGAGAGAAAGAGACATCAGTGATGAGAATCATTGATCAGCTGCCGCCTGCACGCCCCCTACTGGGGATCGAGCCCGCAACCCGGGCATGTGCCCTCCAGAATAGAACCCAGAACTCTTCAGTCCACAGGTTGACGCTCTATCTGCTGAGCCAAACCAGCTGGGGCACCTTTTACTTTCTTAATGGTCTCCTTTAAAGAGCAAAAGTTTTAATATTTTATTAAATCCAACTTATCCATCTGCTATTTTGTTGCTTGTGCTCACACACGCACTCTTACGCACTAAGCTTCCCGAGTTTCTATTTTCCCCAGAAGGGTAGAGGATATGATTTGCTCCCAGAAACACACACATACACACACACACACACACACACACACACACACACACACTTTGGCCATGGGTGGGGGTGTCCTTCTCCATATTGACATGGATACAGGGAGAGGGGTGTGCTGAGTCAGGGGAGCCTGGGCTGGGCTGGGCAAGTGGTTTGGGGGAGGGAAGGCTCCATCCGTACCCTGCACCTCCTCCAGGTTCCAAGACCACAGCTCTGTGGAAGCAGAGGGCAGAGAGGGACGGGAGATGCCACATCACAGAAACATCTGTGCATCCTCATGACCTCATCTAAGAAATGAAGGGATCAGATTAGACAGCCCAGAGCAGGGGTTCCTCACAGCCCCTGAAATCATATGCACAATGTTGGGTGTATGCATTTTTCTGGGGCGGGAGTCCATCCTCAAATTTTCAAAAGGTTGTGCTTAGCAATTATGGTGCAGAACCACCGACCTATGAGGGCCTCACAGGTCTGAAGAAATTACCCAAGTTCTGGCGGAGTATCCCTTCCTGCTGCTGGGGAGGGCACCACCCCGGAGCTGCTTAGGGACCAGGGACCAGATGGGAGGGGGGGCTGTCAGAGCTCAGCCCAGGTCCATGCCCCTCAGGAGAGGACCCAGGACTACTGGTCTGGGCGAGCAGGCCAGCTCCCAAGGGCACTGGAGGGGCTGCCTTGGTCTCCCAGGAAGCCACTCTGTGGGTGGGAGGCAGGGGGAAGGAGTGCCAACACTTGGTGGAAGCTCCCCTGTCAGTAGCCCCGGCCTGGCTGGGCTGCAGGAAGTCCAGGGCAGGAAAGCACTGGGGCGAGTGGTCGGCCGCCTTGCTCCCATCTGCAGAGCATCAGTGGGGCAGGAGGGTGGGGGTTCCCGCGGAGAGGAGGGCCGGAGGAAATGAGAATAAACACAAGCGAGCTAGAGGGAAGGGGCGGGGGGCTGCAGCCTCAGCCCCTTGGCAGCCCATGAAGGGAAGTGACACAATGAGGAATGTGTTTCCCTCTGCCGTCCCCCGCACGGGGGTGGGATGCAGAGCCCTGAGAATGGCCAGACCCCAACAGGGGCCAGGGGGCACACGCTGGAATAGCTTCGGAGAAGGGGGGGAGGGGTGCGTGAGGGCGAGGGTCTGGGCAGCAAAAGGGGTGACAGGCAGGAAGGACAACCCTGGGTCCTCTCCAGCCTCCACTCCGCAGGGTGTTCCAGGCCTGCGTGCTTGCACGTCCCCTGCGTGTGCCCGGCCTGCGGCACCTCTCAGCACGCCTGCGTATGGAAGCCTTTCCCCTGGGAAGCTGACCCCTTCTGGTAGCTTCCCTTCTTTCCCAAGGGACCTCGGGCTATGGAGGCTGGCTGAGTCCTTGGTATGAGCGGAAGCTGGGGTATGAGGACCCTGGGCCATGGTGTTTCATTGCTCGGCTCTCTCTCTCCCTCTCTCACTCTCTCACTCTCTCACTCTCTCACTGTGTGTGTGTGTGTGTGTGTGTGTGTCCCCAACTGGGACGGTCAGTGGGAAAACAGGCCCCCTGGTGGGAGGGCACCTCCCCATCCTGGACACCCATTTCCTCTCCTCCCAGCAGGGAGCTGGCTCCGTTAACCCCCTCCTGCCCGCAATCCAGAGCTGTCCCTGAGGCTTTGGCAGGAGAGTCTGTCCCTCATTCTGGGCTGGAGAGTGGCAGGGGCTCCACTACCTTCCGTCCCGGCTGTGCCCTGCTGGAGCTCAGCCCGGAGTGGTACTTCCCTTGCCACCTTCTCTCAGCCTTGTGCCTCCTCGGAGACCCTGGGGGGAGGCGGGCACAGGACTGAGCAAACCCCCACCCTAAGGGGCCAGGCGCTCAGGTGATTCATGGCCTTGCCTTGGAGGCCGGGGGCCCTGCGACCAGGTCAGCATCCATACAGTCATCAACCCGCTGCCTGGCCTGTTTCCTCACTTGTCAGCTGGAGAGACTCGCAGGATAGCCATGAAACACCTCCGACAGCCAGGCAGGGGCAGATTCCATCTTTGCAGAGCACTTTACAAAAGACTGCAACACCCATTTTGAAATGATTCTCACAACCGCCCCATGAGACACTCAAGGCAGCGCAGAGGTGGAGCCAAGGCCTCCCAACCCCGAGCCCAGTGCCCTCACTTCTTGTTCACATGCTCCGCTTCCTGCTTCCTCATCTGCGGCCCTGGCATCCCTTCTCCTGGCATCTACATCCTCGCTCGTCTTCCTGACCAAGTACCCCTTACGCCAGGCAGGAGGCTGCAGAGACGGGTTTGAGGGGCAAGGGGCCTTCATCCAGCTTCCCAACCAGTGCTAAGGAGTGGCGGAATTTAGGAGGAAACTGAGTCCCAGAACTTCCTGTGACAGTGAGGCTACCAGGCCCCAGGGGAGCGAAGGGAGGGGAGCGGGGGTTGGGCAGAGCCCGAGAGGTATGAGGGCCTCCCCACTTTCCTCCCGCAGGGACCTGAGGAATAATGTCATCAGCACCGTGCAGCCCGGTGCCTTCCTGGGCCTGGGGGAGCTGAAGCGCTTGTAAGTGGCATGTCCTGCCCCCAAACCTCCCGTTATCCCTGCAGAGAAGGCCCCATGGATCCCATGAGCAACCACCCCACCTACTCACCCACCATCCCTTCTTCTCACCCACCCATAGCGGCCCCCTTCCCCTCACAGCATCCTGGCTGGGGGCAAAAATTTGAACCCCCAACCTCATCTCCTTTTTCACTCTGCTTCCCACACAAGCCACACTTTTGTGTCCCCCCCAAGGGGCTCTGTGTGCAACCACGTGGCCTGCTGAGGTTGTGTGTGTGTGTCTTTCTAGAGATCTCTCCAACAACCGGATTGGCTGTCTCACCTCGGAGACTTTCCAAGGCCTCCCCAAGCTTCTCCGACTGTGAGTGAGGGGCAAGGGGCGAGGGAAGGCTCACCCCAAAGGACGGTTAGGGAGGAGGAAGGCAGCTCCAAACCCTTATAGATCCCTGCCTGCTCTTCACTCCCCGCTCCTCCCTCTGGCACCAGAAGACCTTAAGATCAGCTCACTGTTCCCTGTCCCCTGCAGAAACATATCTGGAAACATCTTCTCCAGTCTGCAACCTGGGGTCTTTGACGAGCTGCCAGCCCTCAAGCTTGTGTGAGTATCTTTTCCCAGCCCAAGGACTCAGACCCCGCCTCATTCCTCTGCCCTGGAGGGAGGCGCCTGGGCACCTGACCACAGTGGCCAGCCTGTGAGGAGGCAGGACAGACAGTGGCTGAGACTCCACCGTCGTTGCCTTCCCATGATTGCTGGGCCGGTGCAGACGTACCCACGGTTGCCCTCTCCAGCTCAGTCCCTCCGTGGGGCTCCATCCTAACTCCGGGAGCCCACACTCCTCTGCTCCACTCCGTGCCCTCTACCCACTCTGCAGGGACTTCGGCACCGAGTTCCTGACTTGTGACTGCCGCCTGCGCTGGCTGCCGTCCTGGGCCCGGAATCACTCCCTGCAGCTGTCCGAGCGCACGCTCTGTGCCTACCCCAGTGCCCTGCACGCCCAGGCCCTGGGTGGCCTCCAGGAGGCCCAGCTGCGCTGCGGTGAGCAAATCCTCACCCTGCACACCTCCCGGGACCCTGCCCACCCCTCAGGCCCAGGCTCCCTCCTGAAGGGCCTGGCCGCCTCCAGGCTCCCTCGGCCTGAAGTGTTCCTGGGTGGTGGGCAGGTTCTCCCCGGGCATTCTTTCCCTCAGATCCCACTAGGGGTCACCTTCCATCAGCTTTTCTAAACTTCCCTTGGGCCTGCTGCTTTATGTTTTCATCTGGGGTGCCGTGTGCTGTGGAAACGAGAACTTTTACTAGTTTGTTCTAAACCCCCCTGCCCTTCGCCTGTGCTCCTAGCCCTGGAGGCCTCCTCCTGCCCACCTCCCCTCCCCACAACCCACATCCCAGGCCCCTCCTGGACTCTCCCACACTGTGCGCTCAGGCCCCTGCCCTCTCCTCCCACAGAGGGGGCCCTGGAGCTACACACGCACTACCTCATCCCATCCCGACGCCAAGTGGTGTTCCAGGGGGACCGCCTGCCCTTCCAGTGCTCCGCCAGCTACCTGGGCAACGACACCCGCATCCACTGGTACCACAACCGGGCCCCCGTGGACAGCGATGAGCAGGCGGGCATCCTCCTGGCCGAGAGCCTCATCCACGACTGCACCATCATCACCAGGTAAGGCCCCGCTGCCCCTTCCCAGCCACAGCACCCATGTCCCGCCCCCCAGAGAGCTGTGCCCACACACGTTCCCGGGAGTATGCCGCCTGTGTCAGAGTGCGCATGTGTGTGTGTTCATGGAAGGCCAGGGCTACGTCAACGGTCCAGATAAGGGATAGAAATTAATTGCCTAATAGAGAAAATGATTATATCTGACATTGCTTTAGAGCTTTTACAGAGTATGCTATAATGGCTCTCACCTGTGTTATCAGGCTCACTCTCTCCAATCGACTTGTAACTATGGAAACCACTACCTTGCTTACCTCTGACTATAAAATAAAGGCTCAGCTTGCCTGGGGATCTTTCTCTGTGACCTCAGCCAGGCACAGGAAGGTCCACGGAGACTAAAGAGAGCTAGAGAGTTCTGAACGCTCTCTCCGTGTAAAACATTCTTCGCCAACTCCATCCACACCTTTGGGACCCCCTGGACCCCTGGGGCTGGACCCTGGCAGTAAGACAGCTATTCCCTCCATGATAAAGATGGGGAAAGTGAAGTTCAGAAAAGCATTATCACAAGGCCAATCAGAATGAAAGGAGTATGTCCTTGTGTCCCTCACTCAATTGAAGAATAAACAACCTGAAGCTCATCCTACACACCCTGGGGCAGGGCGCCTTGAGTGGCCAGGCCCGGGGTGCTTAGGGGGGTGGCATGGCCCCTGAGTACCTCACCGAGCCAGCCCTGCCCGCCTGCTTGCAGTGAACTGACCCTGTCTCACATCGGTGTGGGTGCCTCCGGCGAATGGGAGTGCTCCGTGTCCACGGTCCAGGGCAACACCAGCAAGAAGGTGGAGATTGTGGTGCTGGAGATCTCTGCCTCCTACTGCCCAGCCGAGCGTGTCGCCAACAACCGAGGGGACTTCAGGTTCGGTGTGCTCAGCTGTCCCAGAGACCCAACAGCTTCCAACCCAGCCCCCCACCCCACCCCCAACTCTTGCATCTGAGACCACAGGTGACCAGGGTCTCCCACCCACTCTAAGCTGGAGAAAGCACTCCCTTTAGTCACTCAGCTCCAAGTCCTGCTGTCGTATTCAGAGACCTCATCTTCTGATTATAACCACCTGAAATGTGTGGTGCGGGTCAGAAAGGATTTTATTTGCTTCTTTAATAGTTTACAAAGCTCGCCCACTTGAATATCACATTTAATATCCCAATGGGTCTCTCAGTTAGGAAGGAGGTATGATTCTCCCCATTGTACAGCTGAGAATACTGAGGCCCAGAAAGGATAAGTGACTTGAACGTGGGACTCAAGTCCAGCTTCCATAGCACCAATGACAGCACTAGCAGTACAAATACAGCTAGAAAGTGGAGCTTGGGAACCCCTTGAAGGCCAGCCCCAAACCACTCTTCTGGATCCTTTCCTCAGAGGGTCCGGCATCACAGTTCTAAGGGGAGGGGTGGGGCCCTTGCCTTGAGGGGCCTGGGTCATTGGCAATTCCTGCCTCTGCCCCCAGGTGGCCTCGAACTCTGGCTGGCATCACAGCCTACCAGTCCTGCCTGCAGTACCCCTTCACCTCGGTGCCCCTGAGCGGGGGCACTCCAGGTACCCAGGCCTCCCGCCTGTGTGACCGAGCTGGCCGCTGGGAGCCAGGGGACTACTCCCACTGTCTGTACACCAACGACATTACCCGGGTGCTCTACACCTTCGTGCTGGTGAGGCCAGGACAGGGGGCGGTGGGCACCCCATCAGCTCTGGTTCCAGGGACCGGGAGGGGAGAAGCCTCACACGCTCTTCTGCTCCCTGGGTGTGCACCGTGAGGGGCTCTTGCTCTCCTCCAGCTCTTCTTCTTCCAGGGGATTCATACCCCCAAGGCCACACTGAGGAAGTGCAAGCCACCCCAGCATCTTCATCCCCCAACACAGCAAGGGCAGCCTTAAGGGGGACAGCAAGGACAGCATGAGTCAGCACTGTGCTTCAGCCAGTGGCCTAGAAGTGGGCTGCCTTGAGTCGTGATGAGCTCACTCCTTACTCTGCCTGCTGTCTTGGTTAGACCCAGCCGGTGGACCAGACCCTCTCCCCAGAGCGTTAGCACAGAGGAGGGGCCCCCAGGGGCAAATCTGGAGAAGAAGGAGAAAGACTGGACTATCCACTATGCTTCCCTAGCGTTCCTAGATGCCCATCAATGCCTCCAATGCGCTGACCCTGGCCCACCAGCTGCGAGTGTACACGGCCGAGGCTGCCAGCTTCTCAGACATGATGGATGTAGTCTATGTGGCTCAGATGATCCAGAAATTTTTGGGTTATGTGGACCAGATCAAAGAGGTGAGATTCAACCAGGCCACTGGGGCCCTAGAAACTTCCTGTTCCCCATTTTCTCAAGCCTCTCACACCCCAGCCCCTGGATACCAAACCCCACCTGTGTCTCAGTGACTCCCCTTGCCCCCCTCACCCCCCCAGCTGGTGGAGGTCATGGTGGACATGGCCAGCAACCTGATGCTGGTAGATGAGCACCTGCTGTGGCTGGCCCAGCGAGAGGACAAGGCCTGCAGCGGCATCGTGGGGGCCCTGGAGCGCATTGGGGGGGCCGTCCTGAGCCCCCACGCCCAGCACATCTCTGTGGTAATGTGGGTCAGCCAGGAGGGGGCTCCTGGAGGCCTGACACTGGGCGGGAACTTAGAGTCATCCCGAAGGGAAAGGCTTCTCTCAGGCAGTAAGCCCTCCAACTGTGCACCTGCCATGAGCACCGAACTTGGCTAGATTCCCAGCCGTGTGGCCTCAGGTCCTGAGTAGTCGGGGGCAGTGAAAGAGAGGGAGGCAGTGACACCGGGGACGTTACGCTCGGCGTTATGGTGGGGAACCAAGTTGCCGGGGGGATAGCACTGTGATGGCGTGTAGAGTAATGGAGCCTTCTGTCCCCTGAGGCGAGGGTGACATTTCCGATGGTGGGTCGTGAGCCAGTTAGCAACCACGGCAGAACACCTACCACTTGCAAGATATTGTGCCGGTCCCTCGGGAGATGCAGGGGGTCAAACAGGCTGCTCTGCAGCTTAGTTAGGGAGGCAGAACAAGCCCGAGTTAAGAGGGGAGCAAGATACAAGGTGGGGTGTGAATGCATGGGAGGAAGGGCCTTAGGAGGAAGAAGGCACCATGCCAGGGACGTAGGACTGGCCAGGCCTGGGGAAGACAGTGAGGAGTAAAGGCAGAGGGACAGGGCCTGAGCAGACAGGGACTGCACAGTCTCAGGCAAGAGAGGCCAAACCGTATCTCAGAGGGTCGGGTGACAAGTTCCCTGTCCCTAGAACTCGAGGAACGTGGCATTGGAGGCCTACCTCATCAAGCCGCACAGCTATGTGGGCCTGACCTGCACGGCCTTCCAGAGGAGGGAGGCCGGTGTGCCCGGCGCCCGGCCCATAGGCCTTGGCCAGAACCCCTCTCCCGAGCTGGAGCCCCTGGCTGATCAGCAGCTCCGCTTCCGCTGTACCACCGGGAGGCCCAACATTTCGCTGTCATCCTTCCACATCAAGGTGGGCACTGGGGCAGGGAGGACGCTAAGTGGGGAGATGTGGGTGCCTGGTGAGGGTAGATGATCTGAGAGGAGACAGGACCCAGAAAAGGGGGTAGGGAAGGCAGAAGGAGGGGTAGGAAGACATCAGAGTCCCAGGATATCTGGTGTCTCTGAGGAATTCCTGTGTCCCCCCCAGAACAGCGTTGCCCTGGCCTCCATCCAGCTGCCGCCCAGTCTCTTCTCGTCCCTTCCGGCCTCCCTGGCGTCCCCAGTCTCCCCAGACTGCACCCTGCAACTGCTCGTCTTCCGAAATGGCCGCCTCTTCCGCAGCCATGGCAACACCTCCCGCCCAGGAGCTGTGGGACCCGGCAAGAGGCGTGGGGTGGCCACCCCTGTCATCTTTGCAGGAACAAGTAAGGGGATGAACTCTGGGTACCAGGTACCCAATGGGATCCCTCCTAAGTGTCCTGTGCCCCTTCATCCTGCTCTTCCTCACCTACCAGCGCCCCCTAACATCCTGGTGGAGGTGGCAGAGAATGGTGGCCCCTCACCATTTCCAAGGAGGAAGGGGGACACAGACCTCCCATAAGCAAAGCGGTTGGTGGAAAAAGGTTCAGGAAGACACTGGATTTTACATCCCAGATGTGTCAGATTTCAAAAGGGCTCTAAGTACAAACCCTTGACCCACCCAGACCTCCCTCCGTCCCACCTTCCTCCAGAGTCCCCTCTTTGCCTGGGCTTTCGCTCCCTCGGCATGACCTCCTGACCCCAGCCCTGGACTCCTCTTTTAGATATGTCACCACCGCACTTTTGGCACTTAGAGTGGGCCACGTCCCCGTGCTTTTATTTTTATTTATTTATTTATTTTTAACCCTCACCCAAGGATATGTTGTTGCTTTTTATTGATTTTAGAGGAAGGGGCAGACACACACACACACACACACACACACACACACACACACACACCTTGATTGGGTGCCCTCTGCAGGTGCCCCAAATGAGCTGGAACTTGAAATCTGGGTGTGTGCCCTGACTGGGAATCGAACCTGCCACCTTTTGGTGTACAGGACAACACCCAACCACTGAACCACACTGGCCAGGGCCCAGTGCTTTCATTGTGATTCATCCTGGTGTCTCCCCAGTGAGACTAAGGACCTGGGAGCAGGCCCACATTTGGCATCTAACTATCCACCAAGCCCAGCGCACACCCAGCCCAAGGGGGTTCTGTGCCTGCCCAGCTGCTGCTTGGTTCCACCCAGCCAGCCCCACCCCCGCCCCCACTCCGTGGCCTTGTGTGTGGACTTCCTCCCCCCTGTAGGTGGCTGTGGCGTGGGAAACCTGACGGAGCCCGTGGCCATTTCCCTGCGGCACTGGGCTGAGGGAGCTGAACCCGTGGCAGCTTGGTGGAGCCAGGAAGGGCCCGGCGGCGCTGGGGGCTGGAGCTCCGAAGGCTGCCAGCTCCGCTCCAGCCAGCCCAATGTCAGCTCCCTGCACTGCCAGCACTTGGGCAATGTGGCCGTGCTCATGGTGAGGAGAGTAGGACTGGGGAAGTTGAGGGCCAGGGGACAAGGGAGGTGTGTGAGGTGGAGCTGGGGCTCTCTGATCACCCAAGGCCACAGAGAAATCAAGGACAGCAGCCTTGTCAGGCCCCAAAACTGTCAGGACTCAGGGCAATGTCCCTGATCCTAACCCAGGGCCAGTTACCAGTTCTATCTGAGGCACACCCCCCCCCCCCCCCCCCCACACACACACTTTTCATCTTCATGAGACAGGGAGGTCCTGCTTCCACTCCCAGAATGAGAGAGCGGGTCTGGCACTACCCAGCCTGGTCTTCTGAGACCCAGCCTGCAATCCCCGATGGCCAGGTTATTAAAGTGGGGAAAAAATCTGGGAACATTTGTCCTTTCTAATCACCCTCCTTATTCACCCCCATTCATTCCCTCTTCCTCACCACATGTCACACCCTGAGCAGGCATGCAGCTGTAGTACAGACAGACTTTCCCCTCTCTCCTCATCTCCGGTGTCCAGGCTGGGGACCTGGAAAGTTCCTACAAAGGCAGGCAGTAGATTATTAATGCTACAAAGGCCACCTTTCTAAGTGGATATCATGGTACCTACACCTTTGTCTACGCAGATGGAATAAGCTGAGGATCAGACTGGGTTTGGGAAGAGGAAAACTGGCCTGGGGCCTGGTCAGGACTCCACGGGACAGCCCTTACCTGGCTTCCTATACATACCTCCTCTCCCTACTCTTCCCAGGAGCTGAGTGCCTTTCCCAGGGAGGTGGGGGCCTCGGGGGCAGGGCTGCATCCAGTCGTGTACCCCTGCACAGCCCTGCTGCTGCTCTGCCTCTTCTCCACCATCATCACCTACATCCTCAACCACAGGTGGGAGCTGTTGCAGGAAAGGAGGGTGTGGTGGGAAGACTTGGGGACGGGGGTGTCTCACTAAGTACTGGCAAGTGTTCCTTTCCCAGGTCGGTCCACATGACTTTGCCAGGCTCTTACCTAGCATTGCATTTGAAGGTTCTGGGGTTGGAAAACACATTTTGTGGGTTAAGACCTGCCTTCCCTGGAGCCTCTATCACATTCCCACATACGCATGCACACAGATACCTGCCACCCCCTCTGTGGGCCTCCCCATGGCCTTGAGACCCCCCGGGTCTGACCTTGGGCTGGGTGGCCCATTAATTACTGTTTCTGGGGCAGCTCCATCCATGTGTCCCGGAAAGGCTGGCACATGCTTCTGAACCTGTGCTTCCACATGGCCATGACCTCTGCCGTCTTTGCAGGAGGCATCACACTCACCAACTACCAGATGGTCTGCCAGGCGGTAAGAGGAGAAGGGGCTGAGGTGGGGGTTGGGGAGCTCCAAGATTAGTGATGGCAGCCTGGGCCGTAGGGAGGGGCAGGAGAGGAAAAAGGGGACTCATGCTACTAGGCCCCAGCTCCATTGTTCTCCCTGGGTCCAGTCTTACTTGTCAGGGGAGAGGAGCATGAGAGTAGAAGGTAAGAAGTAAGAAGCAGGAAAACTAGGAGGTGGGACTTCAAAGTGGAGAGGGAACCTGCAATGGAGGAGAGGTCGGGGGCGAAGCAGATAGCAGTAACTAAGTCATGGAGTCACCAGAGTGGGGGGAAAGCCTGGGGTGGACGTAGAGAGGGTAACAGCAAGGACAGACCTGGAGGAAGGTCTGGGGGAAGTTGGGGGCTGGGAAAATGGGAGGAGTGGGAGCACACTGTGGGGCTGAGGCTCTGTCCTGGCCCCAATGGAAGCAGCCCCTCCCTGGATGTGGTAGCTGTCCCAGCCTCAGCACCTTGATCCCACAGGTGGGCATCACTCTGCACTACTCTTCACTGTCCACCCTGCTCTGGATGGGTGTGAAGGCCCGCGTCCTCCACAAGGAGCTCACCTGGAGGGCGCCCCCTCCACAGGAAGGGGACTCTGCCCCACCTGCTCCCCGTCCCATGCTCCGGTACATGCTTCCCGATATCAGCTTTTCAGGGGGGAAGGGCTCAGAGGGGGGTGTAGAACACCAAATCAACTCTCCCTGGGGGATGCAGGGTGGGTCCAAGGTCCTGGGAGACCACTGTCCCAACGACAGAAGAGGCAAGCTCTAGGTGGTGCCCGGTTGCTGAAGGTCATGTAGTGGGCACTGAGAAGGGAACCTGGAAACACTCAAATTCTGCACTTAGATGAGAGAGAGGTCTGGCCTCTGTCCCTTAGAATAGTCTTGGCCAAGTCCCCTAGGGATCTACCAAGCCTGCCTTGTAGCTCCTTGCATCCATGGCAAAAAGTCCTGACAGAATTTAAAGGGGAAAGAAGATGGGATGGAGACCCCAAGTCAAGGGTTCTGAGCACCTGGTTCCTCTCCTTTGCTCCTCCTCTCTCTGACTCCCAAAACCCATTCCTTTCCAGGTTCTATTTGATCGCTGGAGGGATCCCACTCATTATCTGTGGCATCACAGCTGCTGTCAACATCCACAACTACCGGGACCACAGCCCCTAGTGAGCACACTGCCTGCCTGCCCCAAACCTACCCACCCCAGCACCAGATGCCTTCTACTCCACTGGCAGGGGCACCTGCCGGCTCACCCAGCTAGTGACCCCCACCCAAGCCCGTGCATGTTGACTAAGCCAGTCTCTGCCTGTCAACTCACTGCATCCTGTCCCCACCCACCCAGCCTCTGGACCCCGCCTCAGACTTGCTCCCTCCTCATCCACTGCCTGTGTCTCTCCTCAGCTGCTGGCTGGTGTGGCGTCCAAGCTTAGGAGCCTTCTACATCCCGGTGGCTTTGATCCTGCTGATCACCTGGATCTATTTCCTGTGTGCAGGGCTGCATCTGAGGGGTCCTCTGGCACAGAGCTCCAAGGGGGTCACGAGCAGGGTCTCCCTGGACCAAGGGGAGGAGCTGAGGGGTTCCACCAGGCTCAGGAGCAGCGGCCCCCTCCTGAGTGACTCGGGTTCCCTTCTGGCCACTGGGAGCGCAGGGGTGGTGACGCCCGGACCCCCAGAGGACGGGGACGGCCTCTATTCTCCGGGAGTCCAGCTGGGCGCGCTGGTGACCACGCATTTCCTGTACCTGGCCATGTGGGCCTGCGGGGCTCTGGCCGTGTCCCAGCGCTGGCTGCCCCGGGTGGTGTGCAGCTGCCTGTACGGGGTGGCGGCCTCAGCCCTGGGCCTCTTCGTCTTCACCCACCACTGTGCCAGGCGCAGGGACGTGGGGGCCCCCTGGCGCGC
>NW_006292095.1:5235087-5255298 GCF_000327345.1 Myotis davidii | reverse complement strand
GGAGGCGGGCCGGCCGGGCCCCCGCCGCAGCGCCAGCCGCGACAACCTCAAGGGCGCGCTGGAGAAGGAGAGCCAGCGCCGCTCCTACCCGCTCAACACGGCCAGCCTGAACGGCGCCCCCAAGGGCGGCAAGTACGAGGACATCACCCTGGCGGGCGCCGAGGCGGCGGGGGGCGGCTGCATGAAGACCGGCCTCTGGAAGAGCGAGACCACCGTCTAGGTGGGCGGGTGGCACTTTAGGGCAGGCTGGCCGCCCGGACTGGTTTTCCTGGCTGCGCGGGCCCCTGAGGACGCCGATCGGTGCACCAGTCGATGAAGTGCCGAGGGCTGCGCCGGGCTCACTAGCCTCTGTCCTGAAGCTAAGGACAGCGGGCGCCCGCGCGGCTAAGAGGGTCGTGCCTCTGGGGTAGCGACAGGCAATCCCGGGGCCACCGGCAGGATAGACTTCTGTCCCAGCCCAGGCCAGTCTGTGCCATCCAGGGTAGGGAAGGTCCTGCCTGGATTGGTGAGTACTGGGCGGGCCAGCAAGCCCAGGTGGGCTCTTCCTAAGGTGCCCGCATCTTGCCCACCTGCCTCTGGTGGTGTCGGCCCTACCTGGCAAACACAGATGGGGCTTGGGAACAGTGTTCCCTCACCGCCCTCCTCTGAAGCCGGCCTGTGCCTAGCTTCTAGGGCCTCTCCCCACCGAGTTTTTGGCTAAGTGGGGAGGCAGCCTAGATATGCCAGGTGACCGGGACCGGTTGGAGGTGACAAGGTGCTGCTTTTCAGACTATGCAGGAGGCGGAGGCGGGGGGCCGTGTGAAAGTCAGCCTGGGAGGTCAAGTAGGAGGGCAGGTGTACCATTAGGGAGCGATGCCACCCAGTGAGTGTACACACACCACCAGCAGGGCTCCGGGGTGGCACTTGGGGACAAAGCTGACCCCGCCTGGGGATAGTCTGAGGGAAGTAGAGAGAGAGCTTAGATCTGGGGCTGAAGTTAGCCAGGCCTTAAACCTAGTCTTACAAGCAATGCCCTGAAGAGGGCTCCACCACAGGCTGCAAGTGGTTACTCGTCAACCACAAGACATGGATCTCAGCCTCCCAACACTGGGGACTAAGGAAGATACTTCCCTCCTCCTTGAGGCCACATGGAAGAACCGTTCCAAACATTTGGCCTCTAGCCCCGTATTAGGGAGAAACATCAGAAACATCTTCCTGCCACACAGAAGCCCAGGTCAAATCCCTCGGGGGGTGGGCAGGGTCCCTACAGTTCCCGGGGCCTTCACCTCCACTTTTAAACACCAGCACTATTTCCCCCCACCCCCCGACCCCCCAACCTAAAAAGCAACCACCAGCTTTTACTACAGGACCCAGTGAAAGTGGAGGGAACCTGACGCCTTGTGAAGAGCATCATGAAAAGGAGGCCTGGCCCAGGTCCCCTCCCCGTCCCATGTCACCCCAGCCTGAGCACCAAGGTGAAAGAAGGCATAGGGAGGAAAGGAAGCCCACACTCCGTGGGAGGATCCTGTTATTTATGCTTGCTGCACAGACCATATTAGACAGGAAAAAAAGCTTTGTATTATTCTTCCACATATGCTGGCTGCTGTTTACATACCCTGCCAACGCCTTAGCACTGGAGAGCTTTTTGCAATACGCTGGGGAAAGGGGAGGGAGGGGATAAAAAGTGCCAAAGAAAACATGTTTTTAAAAGCTCGGGTTTTATACAATAGAATGTTTTCTAGCAGATGCCTCTTGTTTTAATATATTAAAATTTTGCAAAGCCCTTTGAGCTATAACCTTAGTCCACCCACAGTCCTTTTGTTATGAGGCAGAAGATCTCATGATACCATACACATTAACCCACCAATACCTAGGACACAGGGCCAAGAGTTGCCCAGTTCCTGCCCTGAGGGCTGGTACCATTGGAAATGCCAACTGCTCCTCAGCAGTAGCGAGGCCCCATGAGCGCTTTCCATTTATCCGGTTCAGACCAGGAGCAGAAGAGAGCCCAACATCTAAGAGGAAGGCCACCCCACAGAATGTGAACATATGCAACCTGCTCGCTGGCACTAAAGGATGGGACTCTCTCCAACCCAGGGGTTCCTACAGTCGTTCTCATTTCTACTCCAGGACCTGGGCTCCAATGAGCTGCAGAGACAATACCTAAGGGCTTGTACACATTTATTTCTCTGGACATGACAAGTCTATTATCAAGCTGCTGTCAGAATGACATGACCGCTGCCCCACCAAGTGCATCACGGGGGGTTAGGATTACTTGTGGCAGCTTGTCCGGCAGCTTGGGCTCTCACAAAGTCCCGCACTTCCTGAGGGGTCCGCAAATACTGCTCTATTTCACTATCGGAAATGTTCTCATCTCCCGTGACCGTGGAGGCAGGGGGGGCAGGGCAGACCCGCTTTGGGGGCTTCAACATGCAGGGTGGGAGGAGAAGGGCAGGACTAGCTGGCCGCTTCCCCTCAGGTAACTCGGAGGCGCTATTCCCCACTTCCTCTTTTCCCTGTCCTTGCCCCGGTCCCTGTCCCTGCAGCTCCTTCTCTGGGGCCTCCACCTCTAACGTCCCTTCTCGAAAGGCTTTGCGGATCAAAGTGTGGCGGTGCTGCAGCAGGTCACCGATGTGCTTCACCACAGACCGTTTGTCCAGTTTGAGTACCTGCAGCCAGGCCAGCTGCTCAGCCATCCGCAGCAGCACAGCCAGCAGCTCCTGTAGCCGGGAGGAAGCGGGGTAGGGCAGGTCCACATTGGCCAATTTACAAAATCGGGCCAGGGAACATGTCAGACGAGCTGAGGGCTGCAGCGACTGCCAAGCCAGGAAAGCAGCAGCAGTGATGACAGGCAAGGGATGCCGCCCGGTCACCAGCCACGTCTCATCCGCCAGCTCCACCAACTGCAGTGTTCGCGACAGCATCTTCTCTTTGTCTTCCATGTATTTGGCTGGCAGCGATGGGGTGGCTTGGAAAAGTTTGAAGCTGAAATAACCAAAATGAGGGTCTTGTCTCAATGCCTATGGGCAAGAGCAGTCTGGCTCAGGATGGGTAAGCTCTTCTAGCCTCTTGGGAACACTCAAGCTTGCTGGCAGCAAGCTTCATACAGGGACTGAGAGAAGACCGGGTGAGTTTTCTGCTTGTGAGGTGAAGGGCAGGAGAACGCAGAAGGGAGCTAACGTGTGTTGAGCAACCCCCGTCAGCCACTATTCTGAGTGCTTTACAAGTGTTCTTTTACCTTCTCTACACCTTGTTATATGCATTTATAGTTGCAAAACTTGCCCCCAGTATCCAGCTAGGAAGTAACCAAGCTGACACTGATAGCCTTTGCTTTCTACTCTATTTCTCAGGAGAGAAATTAACACAGCCACTTTAAAAAAAAAAAATTAGCTTCTATCTACAGCTCTGTTGTCTCCTAATAATCCTTCAGCTCCATTCCCAATTGATCCACACAGGCCACACACGTGAGTGGTGCAACTCAGGAGCCCTGTGCCAAGGCTAATACCTACTTTCTTACATCAGTAGGTTGCTGTGAGGGCAAAAAGATGTGAAATTATAGCATTCTAGAAATGTAAACTGGGATTAGTACAGGCACAGGAGAGGGAGAACAGATTTTTCTCCCACATCTTTTTAGATGGGCTTTGGTCAGAGACAGCCAAAGGTAAAAGGATTCGTTTAAGGACCCATCCCATCCCATCCCCACAACTCCCACTAGGCAGGTACCTGCTACAGTAGGTCTTCACCAGGTCTGCCAAGCACAGAGATGGCACATCCAGCCCCAGGAGCTTCACTATCTGCATGTAGGTGCCAGAAAACATATCCAAATCTGCGTACAACAGGGTGCAGATGGTCCCCATGGTCAGGGGCCAGTTATGCTGCCTACAGGTGATTAAGACACAGCACCCAACCAACACCTCCTTCTTTTGCAGCCTGGCAGCACGGATGCCAGGGTGCTGGTATGCCTTTTGGTAGTAGGCAACTGCTGTGTCCTCAAATGTTGATGGCAACTGCAGAACTCGACAGAGATCTCTCACTCGGCGGAGACCTAGGAAAACCCACAAGAGTTAGAGGTCAGAGGAGCTACTGTGTAGCGCCTAGCAATTTCTGCTAAACTTGCCTCTGATACAATATGCACTACTATAGCCCTGGATGGTGTCACTCAGTTGGTGGGAGCAACATCCTGTAAACCGCAAGGTTATGGGTTCAATTCCCAACCAGGGCACATGCAGAGGCAACCGATTAATCTTTCTCTCTCTCTCTTGCTTCTGGTTTGATTCAGGGCCAAGCCGAAGTTTGATCTGGGCTCCTTGCCTCGACCTCAAACATATCCCTGAGCAAATCCCAAACTTACACAGATTTGCTGCCTCTCCTAGAACCACCCCCATCCTTTGTTGCGAATCACCATTTCCTTCTACTCTGCCTTACATGATACGAGTTGAAATCAGGAAAAGCAAGCACATGGGCTGGACCATCAGGAGAATTTTCTTGAAAGCCACTGTGTCATACAAGGTTTGTCCTCACCTCGCTGCTGACTGCGACTAACTTGTTCATTTTCCCCTGTGCTCCGGGAATACGCTACTTCTGTGAAAAACAAAACAGAACAGGGTTAGCCTTTATTCACCAGACCCCTGCCCTCCTACCACACAGAGCCAGGGAGCAGAATTCCAATCATTAGGCATCTGCTCCCTGTCTCACAGAAGGTGCCCAACTGTGCATATTAAAGGCCCATCTGGTTTCCTATGCCCACAGCACTATCACATACACAGAGAATGAGGAAGATCAGGGCCACACTAAGGCAGTTCCAAGTGTTCCAACATTTCAGTACAAGTTTGTACCCTCCCATACATCCAATCCAGACCATTTCCTAGCTGCAGATTTTGAGGGCTGTCCTGCTCAGGAACTTGGAAAGCAAAGGGAGAAAAAGACGTTTTACCGGTTAGTACTAAAAACTACTTCAGGGTAATGATATGTGCTGTGTTCGTAAAGAGATGACCCACAATATTCCCGCCACGACCAGCCCAGGTAAAGTGAGCAGAACCTTGTTTCTCTGTTTCATTTACTGAACGTTTATGCCTGTCCAATACTGTCCTAGATGCTAGAAAAACACAGTGAAAGGCAGTCCCTAAGCTTTCGCAGCTCAGTCCTACACTTCAGGTCGTTTTCTCTCGTACTTAAAGGCGTGCGAGAAGAAGAGTGGACGGGAGCTAAGGGAAATCGAGTGTCAGTCCTTGCACCCCCCCGGGCTGCACCCACAGCTCGAGATGGCAAGGACGGCACGGGTACCTCGGAGGTTGCCCTCGTCGCTGAAGGTGGTGGTGAGCACGCCCTCGGTGACCACACAGCCGCAGTCCGAGCACACCAGCTGGCTCTGCGAATAGTGCGCGTCTTCCACCAGCTCAGTGGAGCCGCAGTCGGGGCAGCGGCCTCCGCCCGGCATCTCACAACCTGCCCAGCGCCGCGGAAGCTTTCGGATCCCCAACAACAGCCACCGTGCGGAAGCGGCAACTAACAGGGGAACTTCCTAAGGAATGCACCTTCCTCTTCCGGTCAGCGCGGCAGCATTAACGGTAGTTCTCTTGGCACTGCGACTGCACGCCACTTCCGGTCCGGTCCTTTGTGGAGTCGGGTGGAAACGGAAGCAAGGAGAGAAGGTTCCTGGTCTGGACTGGGTCGTTGGGTTCCCAGCTATCAGTAGTTGGTTTGAAGCAAGTCAGACAGGGCTTGAATTTGGGTGAGCGTTCTGCCTACAAGAACATACATAACAAACAAGAAATTGTTGCTATCCTCAAACAAGTCTCCTTTCTAAAGTGCCAGGGGAATCTTGGATTCTCTCTCTCTCTCTCTCTCTCTCTCTCTCTCTCTCTCTCTCTCTCTCCCTCCCTCTTTAAATCCTCACCTGAAGATTTTTAGAGAGGGTAAAGAGAGAGGGAAAGAACGTGACAAACATCAATGTGAGAGAAACACATCGATCGGTTGCCTCCTGCATGCACCCTGACCAGGGCCTAGGCCAGGGAGGAGCCTGCAACCCAACCAAGGTATGTGCCCTTGACTGGAATTGAACCTGGGACCCTTCAGTCCACAGGATGACACTCTATCCAGTGAGCCAAACCGGGTTCCATTTCTCTTTGGTAACAAATGTTGATTTTGGCCATAGAACAAAGTGCCTGAAAGGGAGAGTAGTGTAGTGAGAGAGTAGGAAATTGTGTTCTGTGTTCTCGAGTGGCTTTCCCAAGCAAGATGTTGTTCCTCTTTGCGGTCTGTTTGTGTTAACTGTAGATTGAGGGAGTAGAATTAAAATCCAGAGTGGCAAGGCAAGGCTAGGCCAGGAATGTCTCAAGGAGTTGGAGTGAAAGAACATGGAGTAGTGTGGACTTTGACAAACGGAAGAGTTCAAGAAAATTCAGATGTTTTTAAAAGTTTGAGCTAAGTTTAAGTTTTAAGTGTGGCCAGTGTTGCTCAGTGGTTTGAGGTCCTATGCACCAAAGGGTCACTGGTTCCATTCCCAGTCAGGGCCGTCAGGACACGTACCAGGTTATGGGTTTGATTCCAGTCAGGACACATGTAGGAGGCAACCAATTAATGTTTGTTTGTTTTTCTCTCTCTCTCCTTCTCTTTTCCTCTCTCTCTGGAATCAATGAGGGAAAAGGGGAAGGAACATACCTCAGGTAAGGGTTTGTGGTGGGGTTTTTTTTTTAAAAGCTTGAGCTTTAAGATTCTTCAAGATTCTGGCTCCAAAATTCTTAGCTTGGTATAGTATAGATCAGCGAATTCCAACCTTTTTTATCTCGTGGCATACAAAGTAATTACTAAAATTCTGCAGCACACCCAAAAGTAGATTGTAATTTTTGCCAATCTGACAAAAAAAATGTAATTTTGATTCTTTCACACTGGTCAGCTATTGTGTTGGCTGTTGTCATTTTTTAATTTGACAATCTAAGGGCAAAGAAGTCAGTGCCCCTCATTAAGTAGTCAGGTATTGCTCACAACTGGCACACTGGTTGAAAAATTGCTGGTATAGATCAAAGAATCTTGAACAAAATTTTCTTATAATAAATATTAATTGCACTCTAAGAATGACTATTTTAATGCTTGGAAGTTTTAGAACCGGTTGTGTCTGAAAAATAAGAAAGTTGAATCAAATGACAAGTACAGCCAGGGCCTGTCCTAATGACTCCAAAAAAGTAGATGGGAGTCACCATAACGAGTGTGGAGAATTTCTTTTTCTCAGGCTGACAATGGAGAGTTTCAGGGAGGCCTTCTGGCATTAGTACATTTGAGAAGCTGTTGTGGGCTCGATTTCAACCTTGCAGCATGAACTCATCCCTTCCCACTGAGAACAGAAATCACTGAATGGCTCCTGTGCAGAATGAATTAAAAGGTAAGGGTGTCTTGTCAGCCCCTTAACAAATAAGGGATACTCCCTTGAGGAATGAGATATAGATTACTGCAGCCTTCTTTAGAAGATTAATAAATTATTATGCATCCTAGAACTGAAATTTTTCCAAAGAAAAATGGTGCCTTAGTCTGAAGAGTCAAATCTACACAATGACATGTATCCAGTGAGTCCTCATACAGAGCATTTGAGCCTCAAGAATGAGATTTCATCAGACAGAACTATAGGTGCTTTTGAAAAAAGCTATAATCAATATCAGATATAGAAAGCTTCTTCTATGCCCAATGAAACTGTGAGTTCCCTGGACTGCAATGCAGAGCAAGGGTATATATGACAAAAAATATTGCATGTTGTCTATAATCCAAGCATTAGCCTTGGGCATTCCAAATCCACCACTCCCCAGACTTCCCCACTAGGATGATGTATGTAATGAGGATTTATTTCTGGTTGTCCAGCAGATAGATATTGAGACACACTTGCATGCTCATGTGCACACACACATCCCAGAATTTCTGAATTAGTTTTAGACAGCACAGTCGACATTCTTACTGAGGAGGGCAACATGTCCCTAAAAATAACATAATTGGCATTGAGAGTAGCTCTTTGCAGTATCATACAAGACCAGCATAAGACTCCTCTCAACCCTAATTTTGTGGAGATCTTGAACATAACTGCATTTTTTAGGAGTGGGGTTTTATTACAATCGTGTACCCATGACAGAAGTTTTAAAATTCTACTTTCCCCCACATGACACGTAGTAAAGTGGAAAGAGCTGTTTTATGATCCTCCAACCAGCACCTGTAAGGGGTGGAGGGGTGATTCTCTTTCCAGTCGCAAGTGTGTGAGAGCATAGAAGAGCCTGGCCCTCACACACTAGCAGGCTGGGAGGTGGGCGGGACCAGGCCAGAAGATGGCGCACTCTACTAAGACGTATAAGTCTGGGATTCTGTACTTTCCCAAGAAGAAATCGATTTATTTAAGAAATGTATTTGCCTTCCTCTGGGAAATCAGGACAGATACGTCACCCTTGGTGCCCTTCCCACGGCTACCAATACGCCTAAGAGTTACTATCATTCAATGAGAATAATTGTCTGTTTAACAGATGTTCCTCAAACCTTTCTCCCCCCTCCCCCCTCCCATCTGTGAAACTGGAGCCATGTTTCTTATCTCTGAATCACCTGTGCTCACATGGTACCTGACACACAGGCTCTTAGAATGCTGAATGCCCAGAACGGGCTGGACTCGAGCAGGAAGCTACTGTGGAGGGGAGGCTGTTGGAAAGGCCAACCCAGCCACGGTTCAGGTGGGAAATACTGACCTTTGGCCAGAGCTCTTCCTAGAGAGGAGACCAAAGAGGAAGGCACTGACGGTGTGGGACCCGGAGGAAGCTCTCCACCAGTCCTCCCTCGGGGAGAGGTGTGCATTCTACATTCTAGTTAGTTGTTTACCTGTCGAACTTTCCTTTTGGTTGCAAGTCTCTGAGGAAATGATCTGGCTTTTTCATCGCTGTGTCCTGGGAACACCTCCTAGAGCGAGGGCTGGCACTCAGTTAAGAGCTGTTCAACTCCTGTCAGGAGCCACACATAGACTTTCTCAGAGGCAGGATCGTTCCAATCCAGAGCAAGTAACCAGGGGGGTTGGGCAGCCTCACCCCTGGGCTCCTCCCAGCTCAGTTGACTGAAATGTCACTCTATACCAGTTTCACTCTGAGCCCTGAGGACGCTCTCTTCTCTCTCCCACTAAGCCTGGCAGTGGCTCCGGCCTGCGATCCTTTCTTTCCCTTTCCACCACCTCGGCTCTGCAGTGGACAGTCCCTCTTCTCCGGCACTCACAGGGGGCAGCCACAGCACACAGCGTGGGCAGGATTTCCTAGATCCTGGTGCCAAATAACTTTCCTCACTCGTATTCACTTTTCCCTTTTGCATTATTTATTCTGTGACTCCAACACACTTCCCTCTCCTGGGATGAAGACTAATGTTTTCAATTTCTCAAACTCCTAAGAACACAGGCATCTGATAACTCTAAGGAGGTGGACACAGGCCCACATCGCTGCACAGACTGAGAGCACGGACATCAGTCACCTTACCTGGAACTGCCCTCCTCAAAGAGCCTGTCTGTGGCCTCATCTATATGGTCACCATTATCTCTGCTTGCTCCAACCCTCCAGGATTCCAAGCGAATCTGAACATTATCTCCTTGGCTCCCCCGTGATCCTAGACTAGGGGTCAGGAAACTTTTTCTATAAAGGGACAACTAGCAAATATTTAGGTTTGGCAGACGATAAAACCTCTGTTGCGACAACTCTAGGCTGTTGTTGTAACGTGGAAATGGTCATAGACGAGGACGTAAACAAATGAGCATGACTGTATGCCAATAAAACTGTGGACACTGAAATTTGAATTCCTTGTAATTTTCATGTAGCTTCATTTTAATTTCTTACAATCATTTAAAAAAATATAAAAATAGCCAGTATTCAGCCTTGTGTTGTTGACTGTGGTTATGATTCTGAGTATTAGATCTCTAGTTATTATTTAAGTTGAGGGGGGAAAAAAAGTAAAAATCATTCTTGGCTTGATGGCGGTACAAAAACAGGAAACAGGCCATATTTGCTGCCCCCTGTCCCACACCTCCAGGTCAGACACACGCGTCCCAGTTCTTTCTGAACTAGTCGCTGTCTGACCCTTGGCAAACTAAAGTCCTGATGCCTCTCTAGGACTCATCTGCATAATGGAGATCTTATCTTCCTTGATGAGAATTAGAAACAGCAGCGTCAGTGCCTGGGGAACAGTAGGAACTCAGTACACGGGCCTTCCTTTTGCAGTGAGTTTCAGCCTGAAGTGAGCATTTGATATGCAAGGACAGAAGCAGCTTTCTCTCCCTCTGTGAGAGCCTATCACTGTCACCAAGGTGCCTATTTCCAGGGCTCAGGATACACGTGTCCGTGTGAAATAGCTGAATGTAAAAAGGCTAAGTGAGGACATTCTCCCTCAGGAGACTTTGTGGCTTTGGGACATGCTGGCCCCACAGAGCTCAAGGAAGCCAGTTTTGAACGTGGAGTGACAGCTCCTGTCCTCCCAGCAGGGGGAAGACTGTGGATCACAAAGATGTTAACTGATGAGAAGCCTCAGGCCTGGGATCCATTTGCTTAGAGACTAGGTTCCAGGGCTAAGGGAGCCCATGCTGCTGACGCCTTGGCTAAGGTTTAAGAGTGGTAACAACACCCTGTGACAGTTTTCCATGACGGCGGGGGACAGGATGCCCACCACCACCACCACCCTCCCACCCTCCTCCACAGCAAATCCTCATTCTGGTTCACAGGGGGCTGTGATGATGACCTGAGCAGGAAGTGATGCGGAAGTGACCTACATCATCTTTGCAGTTGCTGCAGCTCTTCTGTGGTGAGGGTGGTTAGCTGGACCTATTCTCCCCCGAATCACTATCGGTCCCTGTTGCAGATTATCTAAAGGCATGCAGAAATGTTCTGAACAGCCTGTACTATGTGTTCTCATTGTGAACGAAAGGGGCCACATGCTGACCTGACAAGTTCAGGGGAGACCTGCATGGCAGTCTTGCAAACTCAGAGACCTAAAGTAACCACAAAGGATGGTCTGAAATTAAACTTTAACTAAAAGCAGTTATGGTGGACAATTACGTCCTAGGCCAGTATCTTCACTGACAAGGTCAACCTTTACCTTAACTGAGCCTATCTGTCTTTTTGCATCTATAACATACCCTTGAAATGTCTGGGTAACTTGTAACTTCCCTTTTTCTGGAGCCCCTGGGGCACAACCAAATATGTTGGGCTTCAGGACAGATAACCACAAATTCCTTCATTATCATGTTAATTGTTCCTGCACCCACCTAAGTATGTGTCCATCATTTTACTTTTTCTCCAATCCCAGGGGTTTCCCTGCTTCGCTTTATCCCTCCTCCTTAATCTATCACCAATGAATTTCATGTAACCCACCTATGTCCCTCCTTTGATTGCACGTATAAATACAAATGTAACCCCGCCATTCTCCGGAGCATTATCTCAATTCGTTGAGGTTCTGCTTCCCGGCATATGTCGACAGTTTGGCTCAAATAAACTCACAAAAATTCTTTACAGGTTTCAAAGGTTTTTTTACGTTAACATTACCTTCATTTAAAAATGTACCTATTTGTATGAGGGGAAAATGCTGCAACAACAAGTTGAAATAACAGTGTTACCTCTTGGGAGGTAATTTAGGATTTCTCTCTCCCCCCGTCAACCCTCCAAGAATGAGCATATGTAGTATTACTTAGAGAAATCTACAGACCAAGTGGGTGTCTAGGGGTGGATGTGCTTAGTGATCAGTGGGAACTCAGTAAATGGGCCTTCCCTTTGCAGTCAAGGTTTAGCCTGAAGTGAGCTCTTGATAAGCAAGGACAGAAGCAGCTTTCTCTCCCTCTGTGAGAGCCTATGGTCCCTGCAGCAGGCCAAGATGTGGGGTGTGTCATAGAGAAGGGATCAGAGATGTCCCATTCTCTGGAGTAGAAAGGGCATTGGGACCCTTGGGCACCAGGCAAGGTAGCTGCAGTAGGAATCCAGGTGAGAGATTCTCAGAGGGTGAGAAACACTGGTCACCCCCAAGGGAAGTTGGCCAGGAAGACAAGAAATTTTTATTGTGCCCCTACTAAACCACAGACACAAAATCTTTGACAGGTAGTACCATTTTATTTAGTGTTATAGGAAATTTTAGGTTACTTCTTACAAACAAAATCAGAAGATTCAAAATTCCCAAAGTAACAAAGCAGGAAATAACTCTATAATCCAAAAACACTGGACGATCCTTCAAGAGTCGGAGGGAGGAAGAGGTCAGGTTTGTAGCTCACATAACAGATACGGAGAAACCGCAGGGTTGAGGTTGGCATGGATACTAGGAGATTATGTTCTCCACCTAAGACAATTAATCTTTCAGCCTTGAGCGATTATTTATTTGTAGTTCTAAAAAAAGAAAAAAGAGTCAACTGGGAGAGGGACCCAGTGAGGAAAGATCCTGCACAATTTAACATTAAATCGCCTCTGGCCTTCAATACAGTTTGTGGCTGAGTGTCATGGACCTTCCTCCCTTGATGCCCTTTTGAGCTCCCACTCTTAGCAAAGCTGGAACCACACACATGTATCGCATTGGTTCATGCATATGTGCACACACCCTTCCACTCAGGTCAACAGCTGTCCCGCATGGCAAAGGGCACACTTTCTTGCTTCTCCAGTCTGCTACCCTGATGAGGTTAACACGCAGGGATAAAAGGGAAGGGCAGGACACCTGTCAAAGTCCAAGGAATGAGATGATATGAAACAACCAAGCAAAAAGTTGACATCTTATTCATGGAGCTGACCTCCAGCTGAAATTCATTGCAAGGTGTTTGCTTTTAATCAGATGTTTCCCTAAAGTACTGACTGTTCCTTCTGGAGGCAACTAGCAAGGTCAAGAAGGCAGCTGCCCCTGCTGCTCCAGAGCACAGCCTCCTCCCGGGGCCTGTCAGGTAGGGTAGCATTCACAGCAGCTAGAGGCAGGTCCCAGTCCTGTAGAGATGGGCACAGGCCTTCAGACATGTGCCAGGTATCAGAGTCCAGCACTCCAACTCACCACTGCCCTGCTAATGGCTCAGAGCAGGTTAAATGGCTCAAATAAACTCTTCTCCGTCCAAGTAGAATTCTCCGTCCAAGTAGAGTCCTCAAGGACAGTCATTAACGAGTGACCTTCAGGCTATCTACTTTGGAGAGGGACAGGAATGCTATCAATTGAATTTTCCCCCCAGCAGTGGTAGAAACCAGACACCCTTGAAGTAAATTGTCCTTCATTCTCCAGAGTTCCCAAGTGGCATATCAGAACACAGGAATTCATTCCTCCACCCAGTGCCCCTCTCAAACACCGACCAAGATACATACCGAGGTCCTAGCAGCAACCTCCAAACCAACCCCTCCTGAACAGTGCAGGTCTCCACACCAGCCCTTCAGACGAGAAACCATTCAGAACTCACCTGCCCCCCGGGGCACTTGGGTTATCACAGTCAAAACACATTTATATCAAGTAAAAAACATGTCGTGGAACAAATATATACATGTACATTTTCAGAGTTCAAGTGGATATACAGTTCTCTTTGTAGGTATGTACATACATGTCATAGCACTACAAAAATACAAGGCATCTGAGAAGTTTACAGTGGTCCCCAGTACTGTAGGAGAGTATTAAATACAATAGCTATAGGTAGTTAAAAACTAATCAGATAAATCAAGTTACAGTATCATCCTTCAGATTAAAGTGCTCCAATATAACTAAGGTTGCAGCAGACATGATCCAGAAAGGAATTCTGGTGCCAGCAATCTTGCCTCTTAACATCAATATAACAAGAACATGCGAAGAAGAGATTCCCAATTTAATACCGGCTAGAATTGCCACCCCTGCCCACCCCACTGGCCGGTGACGCTCCTCCCCCAGGAGAGAGGTCAAGATTGGTGAGATTCCGTCACAACCAGGAGGAAAAAATGAGTAATACAGAAACATTCTAATTGCAATATTAGGTTACTAACAATGATATTACCTGAAGAATTTGAACTGATACTATTCATTAAGATTAAGAGCCCTAGGAGGTTTGGCTCAGTGGCTAGAGCAACAGCCTGAAGACTGAAGGGTTCCAGGTTCGATTCCAGTCAAGGGCACGTACCTCGGTTGCAGGTACCCCTGCCCTGGTCGGGGTGTGTGCAGGAGGCAACCAATCCATGTATCTCTCTCACATCGGTCTCTCTCTCTCTCTCTCTCTCTCTCTCCCCCCTCTTCCACTCTGTCTAAAAAAAAAAAAATCAATGGAAAAATATCCTCAGGTGAGGATTAACAACAACAACAGAAAAAGATTAATAATACCGGCCAAGTGTCCTAATGTTTAAAAATATGTGTGTTAATCTAGTTTTAAAAATAAGCAACTCCAAAATAAGTATCATTTTCTTGCTCTTTACCATTTTATAACAAGGGGGCAAATGCCAGGAAGAATGGCCAGGGAAAGCAGGGAGCCGAAGCACAGGAGGAAAGGCCACAGGGATCCTACTGAAACCATCCCACACCTGGTGGAACTGTTTTAGGAAGCCTGGGTCACCCAATCCCTTATAAGGCCCTGACTAGGCCAATCCAGCTGGCAGGAACCCTGCTATTATGGGAGGAGGGACTTGCACCAGCTCCCCCTGAGTGAGTGCCAAGTGACTCTCAGCCCCTGTTCTACTTCTCAAGAGCACATTTTAAGGCTAGGGAGTAATGGAAGTGTGTTTAGAAAAGGCAACTTGTTACAAATTCGAAAGGCACACTCAGGGCTTTCCCTAAGCTCCTCTGCTCTGGTCAAAGCAGGACCAAATCTAAGGAGCGCAGGAGGTTGATGTGGTATCAAAATCTAACCTCTGCAGCCAAACAGACACACCCGAGGTACTCAAAAGCCAAGACAGTATGTGTAACGCAGCACCTTCTCGTTTCACCCCGAGCGTTAATGGCTGGGGGATACGTATTTTAGAATCTCAGTGTCAAAGAAAGGAAACCCCGATGTTAAAATACATTAATACCCCTGGAGCCACTGGACTCTCTGGGCCAGGATCAGATCTTATGACCCTGTTTTTCAGGGCATAAAATATTCACAACATAAGGCACAGTGGCGTTTAAAAATAAAACCCTGGGAACGTACAGTAAAGGACTCGTTGTAATAAGTAACCTGGCTTCAACTGGCAGAACTGACTCTTGCCAGATAGCACACGCAAGGGAGATAGGTGGCGACTTGGAGCCTTAGGCTGGTTATCAGGCACACGGAGTCCTTGACCTCAGGAGGAAGTGTAAAGAAACTCACAAAAAAAGTCTCAGTGTCATAGGCTGGCCGTTCACATCTTCCCTGCCTTCTTGCCGACCTGAGCCGGAACGCGGAGGATGTTGGGGGTTTCTTCCATGACCCTGACGAGCAGGTTGTCGATGTAGTCTTCCAGCTCGCGAACCTGGAACTCCTTCTTGTTTATTGTTTCCTTCTGTTTGAGGACCAGCTGGATCAGCTCATCATGGGTGAGCTGTGCATACGCAAAAGCAGGGTCCGAGGGGGTGTATTTCTTTGGAGAGGAAAGAAGAGGGGGAAAACGTAAAGTCAGCAAAGAAGTCTAAATAGCTAAAAGAAATACAAAAGAGGGGTTCAATGACCATAACCAGAGGTCGGCGTTCAGAGAGGTACAATGTGCTCTAGGACCTGGACAAACAGGAAACACTGCTATGCAGGTGATTGGACACACTTCAAAGATGGAGTGACATCTGAACCAGACCTTGGAGATGAATTATCAGTAATTTCCTCCCCCAAATGACAGGATTTTGTTTTTAATTATAAAAGGAATATCTGCTCATCATGGAGTGGGGGGGAAAATATTACCTATAACTCCAACCCATAACGTTTGGGTCTCTTTCTTATTTTTCTTTTTTCTTTTCCCCAAATATATTTTTATTGATTTCAGAGAGGAAGGGAGAGGGAGAGATAGAAATATCAGTGATGAGAGAGAATCATGGATCAGCTACCCCCTGCATGCCCCTTACTGGGGACCAAGCACCCAACCCAGGCATGTGCCCTAACCAGGAATTGAACCTTGAACTCCTGGTTCATAGGTTGACACTTAACTACTCGCCACGTTGGTCAGGCCCCGGTCCTTTTGATGAAGTGGAAAAGAACCAAATTCTAACTCTGTATTAGCTTACTTTTGATCTTTAAAATTATTTCCTTAATTAAATTTATTATTCAGGAAAGTGCATGCTGGGCCTTCATTCTGAGGGGTTTTAAAGACTGGGCATTTTCAGGATGCCATAGGGGAGGATCACAATAGAATTCTCTTTCTTATTTTTCCTTGGTTTCTTTATAGTGTGCTTTACAATTTTAACATCATACAGGATATAGTGTTGTGGGGTTTTTTTAAAATATATTTTTATTGATTTCAGAGAGGAAGGGTGAAGAAGAGATACAAACATCAATGATGAAAGAGAATCATTGATTGGCTGCCTCTTGCATGCCCCCTACTGGGGATCGAGCCTGCAACCCGGGCATATGCCCTTGACAGGAATCGAACCTGGGACCTTTCAGTCCCCAGGCCAATGCTCTATCCACTAAGCCAAACCAGCTAAGGCCAGGATATAGTTTTATAGCTTCTTTAAATTGTTATTTTGTGAGCCTTTTCCCATCATTAGATTTTAGCAAAAATTGCTTTTTTAATAGATGCTTAAAATTCCATCATATTTTAACCATCTCTCTCCCTGAGTATTTAGGTTGTTTTCAATTTTCACAATTATATAATAACATTTTAATTAAAATGTATTAACATAAATCTTCGGTTACATCTCCAAATATTTCCTTAATAAAAATGTGTATAATTAAAAAGGCAGCCGAAACCGGTTTGGCTCAGTGGATAGAGCGTCGGCCTGTGGACTGAAAGGTCCCAGGTTCAATTCCGGTCAAGGGCATGTACCTTGGTTGCGGGCACATCCCCAGTAGGAGATGTGCAGGAGGCGGCTGATCGATGTTTCTCTCATCATCGATGTTTCTAACTCTCTATCTCTCTCCCTTCCTCTCTGTAAAAAAATCAATAAAATATATATTTTTTTTAAAAATCAATTTTAAAAAAATTAAAAAGGCATACACACTTAAGGTATTTCATACAAACTGCCAAACAGTTATTCAATTTAAATTCTGTATTCCAAAGGGATACAGGACTTTGAAGTCATTAGAAGATTCTACGATTGTGATGACTTAAAAAAATTATAGAACAATTCAGCATTTCAGAAGGTGAGCATTGGCCATGAAGAGGAAGAGGTGCAAAGAAAATACCCATTAATTCAAGAAACAACAGTGCCCATTGTCACATATTTCCTCTCAGGATCTTACATTGGATTTTTTCCTGCACAGTTGCAATAATAATGATGTATATTCAAACTGTGTCCAACTTTTTCCATATCACAGGACAGATGATTTCTGAGTGTAGTTGGCTGTATTATTTTTAAATGGAAGTGTCAAAGCCACCTGAGTAAATAATACACGCCTAGGCATAAATCATCTATAAAGGATGGAGGCCCCAAGAAAAATACCTTCCCCCCAATCCATTCTAGTAATGATTCAGCTAGCCTTTCATAATTTTAGCTATGCAATTTCTTTCTCTAACCTCTCTCTTACCTTGCAACATTCCAAAGAGTAGTTCTTTTTATAAGTATTGTTTATGCGTTAGCACAAAGCATCCATTATATGGCCAGCCAACAGCAGTCTCTAGGAAACTTTCCGTATTGACTCGACTATTTACTAGGTATGGTCCAGGACTAAGAGTTTTGCTGCGGGCAGAGGGACAGCAGTGGGGCTTACAAATCATGAGCAAGCCAAGCAGCAGTTGCCTTTGTTTTAAGGCAAGTTATTCTCTCTGCCAGGGCCAGGAGATAAGCCCCTGGTTAAACAAGCTTTGAAGAGTGAATAAAATGAGAGCCAAGGGTCTTTCTTGCTAACTTCCTGAAAGCTAGGTGTTGTTTCTCTTTGGAGCCAAGCTGCATTCCACAGTAAAAGGAAGAGGGGATGGGAGGCCACTACATGACTCTAGTTCTCATGTCCCTTTTATGCTGTTCTTTTGCCCAGTTTCCTGGTAAATATTGTTAACTCCAGGAAGACAAGTGCTGCCTCTTCCACACAAGCACAGAACCCAGCCAAGCTGAGCTGCTCAGGTTATGGTACATTTTTAGGCTGGGGCTAAAACATCGTAGGTAGGTACACAGTTCTGGCTGCAGCTGGTAATTTCGAGAGAAGGCAAGATGGCTAGAAGATGCTGACTTGTTTTCAGCCACAATTCATTATTACTACTCAGCCTCTTGGCCTGAAACTCAGCTCTACAGCCTCAGTGAGCCTTTAGCCCAGCTCCTGGTGGCGTAGGTACCCAGCACTTTAAAAATGTTTGCAGGAGGGAAGGAGTCATGAGCAAAAAAAGTTTTATTTTAAAAAAACACAAAAACTGCACTGGACAGTTTGCTTAATGGTTAGTGTTGGCCCGTGGACGGGATTCAGGGTTCCATTCCCAGTCAAGGGCACATATCTCAGTTGCAAGTTCACTCCCCGGCCTCAGTTGGGGTGAGAGTGGGAGGCAACCAATCGATGTGCCTCTCTCACATCGATGTTTCTTTCTCTGTCCCTCCCTCCCTTCCTCCCTTCCTCCCTCCCTCCCTCCCTCTCATCTTCTCTCCCTCTCTTCCTCCCTTTCACTCTCTCTAAAAATCAATGGAGAAAATATCCTTGGGTGAGGATGAACAAATAAATAAACTTTATTTTTTACCAACTACAGTCCCCAGTAGTCATTTAGGAAATTCCTCTCCACATATTTGAAACACGACACAGCCTTGCCCACTAATGGTCATCAGTCACTCAGTATATCATTCTCCTCCGGTCCATGTGATAATGAGTCAAAGATCAGGGTCTGCAACAAGCCGATCCTAAATCATTCTGATTTTAGAACCAGGAAGGGCAGGATGAGGACACTCAAAGCAGAAATCATCTGTGAGGTTGATTTTGTTTTTGTAGGGAGTCTATTTCTTGATGTGTGGTGGTTGTTGTTTAATGTTAGCCTAAGCTTTTCAATGAGAAGAAACCCTCTAATCCAGCAATGTTTTTCATGGATATTGAGCTTAAGGAAATAATCTAACAGGAGGGAAAAAGTTCTATGCAAGAAATTGTTGACTGTAGTGTTATTCATCTTGCAAAACAGAAAACATAATGTTGTACACTTGAAATTTATGTAATGTTATTAACCAATGTTACTTTAATAAATTTAATTTTTAAAAAAGAAAACAATCTGAGTATCCGACAATAGGGAAATGGTTAAGTGAATAATGGTATATAACCATTTCAAGAATAATTAAGTAGCAACATGCAAAAAAGGTTATGATATATTATTAAGTGAAAAAGAATTGAAGGAGTGTTACTATGCAGGTGATGGAGCTGGAAATACCATCATTTTGCAACTGCTATATTCACCAGTGGATACTAAAGCCTATGAATCAAAAGGTGATGAAGAACAGCATGTTTACAAAGTCTGAAATTAATTCCCCACAAATTTCTTATTAATTGTAAAGGGAAAAAGAGCAACTTTTTACTGGAGAACCTAGGACAGTGATGGCAAACCTTTTGAACTCGGCATGTCAGCATTTTGAAAAACCCTAACTTAACTCTGGTGCCGTGTCACATATAGAAATTTTTTGATATTTGCAACCATAGTAAAACAAAGATTTATATTTTTGATATTTATTTTATATATTTAAATGCCATTTAACAAAGAAAAATCAACAAAAAAATGAGTTCGCGTGTCATAGGTTCGCCATCACTGACCTATGGGGACACCACCAAACTAAGTCATCAGAGTTAACACTTCCACTCCTGGTACAAACTGATATAATGTGCCTCTTCTTACAATGCACTAAGAAGGACACATTATTTCCATAGTTAATTCCTTCCAAGAATGTATAACCTCAACCAAACCATGAGGAAATCCCTTGCAAATCTTAACTAAGTCAAATTCTACATAATGAGTGACCCTGGATTGGATCCTGGACTACAGGAAAAATTACCCTAAAAAGGACATTACTGGGACAATTGGTGAAATTGAAATCCTATCTAATAAAAGACAAAAATGGTAATTGGCGTACGACCAATACCCTTTTCATTGGCTAATCAGGGCTATATGCAAATTAACTGCCAACAAGATGGCGGTTAATTTGCATAAGTAGACACAATGCAGGGAGGTGAAAGGGAAAGCAGGAAGAAGCCCCCTGCCACTGACAGTGATCAGAAAC
>NW_006292095.1:5212284-5234418 GCF_000327345.1 Myotis davidii | reverse complement strand
TGCACCGGGCCCCTAGTATAGATTATAAATGAAAAAAGAGTATCACGTTAATGTTAAATTTCTTGATTTTGATAAATGTCCTTATTCTCAGGAATTCCACACTTAAGTATTTAGGGTAAGAGAAGTGTGATATAAGCAACTTAATCTCAAATGACTTGGGGGGTGGGGGGGGGTGGAATGAGTATACAAACAGAGAATAAAGAGGGAGTGGGGGAAACGAAAAAGCAAATCTGGTAAAATGTTAACCAGGGGTTAATTGGGATGAAAGCTGCACAGGAGTTCTTTGTCCTATTCCTGTAACTTTTTGAAAATTTGAAATGATTTCAGAATAAAGTTACAAAAAAGTATATCTGTGCAATGATTACAACTACAAGAATGTTGTATCCTTGCCAAAAGGTAGGAAAGGCTGCCTGACAATGAAAATACCTCATTTGAATGGGCCAGATGGTGGGTGACACTTTCTCCTCATTAAAGAGAAGTGCCGATGTCAATTATGTTACTTGAGTCACACAAAAATTCAACAATAACCAAATAACCCTACAGGAAAAGTAATCATTCGGTGGCAAGTGGAGGGGCTTCTGAAGACATGAGACATATGGTTAAGTTACTCCTGGCGTTACCTGCTGCCCAAGGAGATGTATACAGAGGTGACTCTAGAAATGGGTGGGGTTTTTTAGATCCCTATCATGCCCATTTCTGGGCAAAGACATACCTTCATAATAGCTTCGTTGATCAAGTTCTCGCTGATGATTGTGGCAGTTCCCAAGCTGGAGTTAGCAATCTTGGTGGCTGTCGTGTTCATTGGCTTCACAAGATGAGGTCTAAAGAGAAGGGAGAAAGGATCCTTAGCGCTTTCTGTAACGGGAAAGCTGAGAAACTGCCCGTCTCAAAGATGGCAGCCAGCCAGAGAGACGAGGGCGAAGAGTGGTGACGCGCCATTCACATCTCCGCTCTAACACATGCGAATGTTCCTGTAGAAAGGAAAGCAGTCAGCTCCAGGCAGCCAAATGCAAGCCAACAACGCACACCCTTCGAGCCAGGAGTCCTGACATTCTCACAAGCCCCTGTCCTCGTTCTCAACGTCAGGAGAACATTAAAGGCAGGCTCTTATTTTTTGGAGGCAGCGAGAGCCTAGGACTCCACTGTGGGAGCCCTTGCAAAGCCTTCTGTTCTTCAGCAGTAAAGAAAGAGTTCAGAACAAACATGCCAGCTTCACACTGAGCGGTGGAACTTTAAAACACTGCTTGGTTCTGCCGCTCAATCTCAGTCGGCTTCTGAGACCATTAAGATACTCATCACAGTGCATCTCCGCTACTTTAGAGCTCCAAATCTGTGCAGAATCATTCCTAAACTATTTTTGAAGACTACCACTACATTCTCGCTACCAACACAGGAGTGTTCTTAGGTGTTCCCACCACAGCAGATAGCCCTTATAAAATAGGCCCTACCAGCAAAATAGGTGGGTTGCACCGTCAGAACATCTGTGCGGTTAGAAAGCCATAACCACCTCTGCAGGCAAAAAGCAAAGGGGACATCGCTCAAGTTTACGAAGACAATCTCCCCAGACTCTCACCTGTGCTTGGCTGACCCAGTTCCAGCTGAGACTGGATGTGTCTCCGAGGGTGAGACCCAGGCCTGAAGAAGCGGCTTCCTCTTGCCAGAATTTTCCACTTTACCAGGGAGGCCCTCTGCTGTTGCTTTTTTTTGAGATTCTGCGGTACTGGTGTGGGGAGTGTCAGAGTGTGGGTAGCTAGGGGAAGAGTGTGTGGCAGGAGAGGGCTCAGAAAAGGAGGGGCTGGACAGAGGAGAATCCAGGGCCGGGTCAGGAGGCTGCCTTAGCCTCCCATTTCCCATCACTTTTGCCTCCTCGCCATCGCCAGGGCCTGGCAGCTGGGTGTCCAAGCGTGAGCTCTTGCCGAGACTTGGTTTAAGAATTCCTGAAGTTGTAGTGTGCTCTGAAGAAGCCCTGACAGCTGCTTCCGGTGCTCCTGACCTGAGCTCACGCAGGCTGTCTGCGGGCACCGCCGACCCACCTGCCTCGCCACTCGGCGCCTTCTCGGGACGGGCAGGTGACCTGCTCGGGGAAGAAGCTCCTTCCAGAGCCGCCACCTTGGCTGCCTCTCTGTCATCTTCCACCTCGTCCACTCTTTCATCATCCGATGTCACTTCAGGAATGGAAGGAAGGGTTAAGTCCAGGTCAGCCGTGACTGGAGATTTAACATCTGAGGCAGACTGAAGGTCACCCAGGGGATCAGACAACAGGCCTTCGTGATCACTGGCTTTGCTCTGATTTTGAGCCAGAAGGGTATCGTCTCCCTCCATGCCTTGCCCCGAGCTGGCTTCACTCCCTGGGCCTTCTGAGTCACTGTCCTCATGGGAGGGGGGCAGCAGGTGACTGGCCATGGCAGCCGGCAGGCCGGAATTCAGCGGCCGGGGCTCAGTCACAGCCTCCCCCTCGGAGTCTTCTGCGTGGGGACGCTCAGCAGGCTCTCTATCACACACGTCGCCGGTGGCAGCCCCTTCACGCCCCAGCTCCTGGGGATGACTTTCGTCCTCTCCGACCAGTCCAGGGGACTTCTCCGCCTCCTCTTCCCTAAACAGCTGCTCAGAAAATGACACATGCTTCTTGATCTTCTTTGGGCCCTCACTGCCATTCAGACCCATCTCTTCGTGTCTTCGCATGGTGGAGTTAAGTGGGAGGACCGGTTCTCCCATTCGAAGAGGGGGTACCGCCTGTTTGATTGTGGCAGTCATTTCCCCACCCCTCACTCTGTCCTCCTCAAAAAACCCAGACCGACTCTCCAAGTCTGTCTTTACCCCCATTGGAGGCTTCCCAGCCGGGCCTCCCATCCTGCCGCTTCTCACTGAAAGGGCCAATGCTACTTCTGGGGCCCCTTCTGACGAAGGGGGGTAGTCTTGTTGCTTTTTGGGGGGAAACCTTGGAGGTTCTTCTTGCTGCCCCAGTTCAGGCTGCTTCGGGGGACACTGTGCTGAGTCATCGCCACTGGTAGCCTTCTCTGTGTCCGCCTCCTTCAGGGAACACTGTGCTGAGTCATCGCCACTAGTATCCTTCTCTGTGTCCGCCTCCTTCGGGGGACACTGTGCTGAGTCATTGCCACTGGTATCCTCCTCTGTGTCCACCTCCTTCGGGGAACACTGTGCTGAGTCATCGCCACTGGTAGCCTCCTCTGTGTCCACCTCCTTCGGGGGACACTGTGCTGAGTCATCGCCACTGGTATCTTTCTCTGTGCCCGTCTCGCTGGTCTTCCCCGCTGGAGCCTCCTCCGTCCCTTTCCACAGCGCCGTGGGTGGCTGTTTGGGAAGTGAGCCCCGGGCACAAGAAACAGCACTTGGAACTTGTGTTAAACTCTCCTTTTGCACCTCTGCGTCAAGGGGCACCGATGGTTCCTCGGCACCTGCCTGGCCCTGCTCGGGGGAAGGCCAGCTTGTGATAGGCGTGGATGTGGAAATGGGAGCTGCAAGGGGCGGGGAGAAAGCGGAGAAGACAGAAGGAGATTCTGAGGACTGTGTCTCTGCCTCACGCCCCGACTCAGGAGAGACAGGTGTCTGAGCGGGACTGGAAGGGAGAGCAGGAAAAAAGGGAAAGGAGTCAGGGGGAGGAGGAAGCCTGGCTGTGGGTTGAACCTCTGGAGACACTTCCAGTCTGCAAAAAGGACAAAATAAAATCTGCCGGTCAGTTGCAAATGCTGCATGAGAGGCGAAAAAACATGTAAAAGTAAAGTCGTCCAAAGGGGAGAACTTACTGTTATATGTGGGGCAGTACCTTAAGAAGTTAAAAAAGGAACATACCAATACTTAATGTACAAAAGGGACACTTCATCACCGAGCACACCTGCCACACAAAGGACTTTACAACAGGAACAGAAAGATCCAGGTAAAGCGACAGCCCACAGTTGTTGTTTTTATATTTTTATTGATTTCAGAGAGGAAGGGCGAGGGAAGAGAGAGATAGAAACATCAATGATGAGAATCATTGATCAGCTGCCTCTTCCTACTGGGGATTGAGCCCGCAACCCAGGTATGTGCCCTTGACCAGAATTGAACCGGGACCCTTCCGTCCGCAGGTCAACGCTCTATCCATTGAGACAAACCCGGTAGGGCAGCCCACAGTTCCTTTTGGTGACACACAGAAAGCATCTAGAAAGTTCAAAGCAGTAAAAGATCCACCACAGGGCAACACGCACACATTTTGAAGAGCAACCGTCTCTGCATGTCTGTGTGTGTCTGTGAAATCACAGTAAGCAGAATCTCAAATACAAGCCTCTCCCAACCCAGACCACAGAAACACTGCGAGTGAATGAGCCATGCTGACAAGCAGAAACCCCCAGGCTCTTGCAACAAGACGCAGAGTAAACACGCGGAGAACTGTCACAGGAGTGTGACCAAGGGTCTCTCATGACAGCAAAGTGTGCAAGGAGGAGAGATAACATCAGCCTCGAAGGGAGAGGTGTGAAGAACTTACACCCAGGCCTGCACATACCACAACTGAAACCTGGTGTTCCCAACATGCAACACTCAGAATCTGCTACACCCACGGCATTCCCCTGGGTCTGCATATCACACATGAGGGGCCAAGACTCACCGAGGTTTCACGGCTTTGGTCTGGGGCGCCCTGGCAGAGGTAACAGGTGGTGTCCGTTCAGACTTGGGCTCTGGGTCAGCCGCCGGTTCTGTGCTCTGCCCTTCTTCAAAGGGGTTCAGGGATTTCCCCCGTCCGGAGACAGCGGCCATCGTATCCTTCTCAGATCTCTTCCCAAGACCCTCAGCAGGCCCCGGCCCGTCCTCCCGCAGCGGGCCCTCCTGCTCCTTCCCGGAGGTGGAAGCAGGGCTTTCACCTTCACTGCCCTTGGCCGCATCCTTCTTTCCTGTCACCAGAGAGAGCAAAGAGGACTTCTTGTTCTCATGCTTCTTACTCTCTTTGGATTCTTTCCCGGCCTCCAACTTCGCTGGAGCTGTGTTTTCCCTAATGTCCCCGCTGACCGGCGGCCAGGAGGGCGGCAGGGTCATGGATTTCGGAGAGGTCTTTGTGGAAGACTCAGAGAGCCACTTGTCAGGAGACACAGCACCCCCTTCCCCGGGTTCCTTCCAGGACCGAGGAGACAGGTTTTCCGTGGAGGAGAACAAATGCTTCTTCCTGAAGCCCTGAGGGGACGGGGAAGAGGAGGTGCTGTCCTTCGTCTCAGACTTGCCTTCTGGCTGCTCCACGTAAACATGGTTCCCGTTGATACAGACATTAGAGCGGGAGAGCGAGTCGTTGTTGGACCGAAGGCCGCCAAGAAAAGAGAGCCCTTCCTTCTTGGGAAGGGTGAGGTTGACCTGGTTCAGTTGCTTAGGATCTGCGCCTGCTGTTCTCTTGTGAGACATGACTGTGGGAAGGAAAACAAAGGCAAAAGGGAATAACGAGTTAAACGACTGGCCCACAACTGGAGGGAGAAGGATTTTGTCGGTGCCTGAATACATTCTCGGTTGTCACAGGCAGAGGCCAGGATGTTCCCAAAGATCATACAATGCATGGGACAGCCCCCCACAACAAAGAATGATCTGGCCCAAACTATGAGCAGTGCTAAGGTTGAGAAACCCTGCATTTAATCCATGAAAAGGGCAGCACTTTTGGTAGAGTAACAGAATCTGGCCAACAGTAGGGATTTGATCATTGAAATTGCAGCTCAAAATACACAGTTAATTCAAACTAAAGGGAACTGGATTTTCCTCAGCTTTCATTATGGATTTATCCCATGAGGTTTAGTACAACAATAGTTCAATAAATGCCTGATGAATTAATGAAATGTCACTAATGTTCCATGGTTTAACCTTAAATTTAAAAAAACAAAAACCTGCCCGGCTGGTGTGGCTCAGTAATTGAACATTGACCTATGAACCAGGAGGTCACAGTTTGATTCCCAGTCAGGGCACATGCCCAGGTTGTGGGCTCGACCCCCAGTAGGGGGCGTGCAGGAAGCAGATGATCAATGATTCTCTCTCATCACTGATGTTTCTATCTCTCTCTCCCTCTCTCTTCCTCTCTGAAATCAATAAAAATATATATTTTTTAAAAATTAAAAAAATAAAAACACAAAACAAACCTGGATGCATTCATGTTGTTCGATCTAGACCAGTGGTTCTCAACCTTCCTAATGCCGCGACCCTTTAATACAGCTCCTCATGTTGTGGTGACCCCCAACCATAAAATTATTTTCGTTGCTACTTCATAACTGTAATTTTGCTACTGTTATGAACCGTAATGTAAATATCTGATATGCAGGATGTATTTTCATTGTTACAAATTGAACATAATTAAAGCATAGTGATTAATCACAAAAACAATATGTAATTATATATGTGTTTTCCGGTGGTCTTAGGCGACCCCTGTGAAAGGGTCATTCGACCCCCAAAGGGGTCGCCACCCACAGGTTGAGAACCGCTGATCTAGATGCTTGTACTAATGTACATCAGTTATAGAACCAGACATTTTGGAAAAGGAATTTACACATTCTTAGAAACCAGAGGGCTTAGAAATAGAGAATGCGTCCTGACCAAGATAATCCATCACCACCACCACCACCACCACCATCATTTTAGTAACTGAGAATCTGAATTAAAATCTTTCCCGTAAGATTGGTGTGTTTTTTCTCTCTAAAGCAGAGTAAGTTAAGCTGAGGGGAAGAGGCCAAGTAGGAAGGAGGTGGGCACTCACTGTCCGAGGCAGAGGAGGACTCATCCTCGTCATCATCCTCCCACCGGGACTGAAACTCCCCAGGACGCAGCAGCACTTTGTCTGACTTTGGAGTAGGCAGGACAGACATGGACTGGGAAAGCGGTGTTTTCTGCAAGTTAGACTTGGAAAACAAGGTCTTGATCTTTGACTTCTTTTTCTTGTCTTTCGAAGGTGACTCATCGTCGCTGTCGACAGAGGGTGATGTGCTGGGGAGGATGGCTGAAGCGGTGTCGGATGCACTATCCTTATTCTTCCCCCTGATCTTGTCCTTCAGTTTCCCAAACGGATTCCGAGACTTGTCTTTCACGGACAGGTCAAACATGCTAGCAGTCATGTTGTTTCTCATAAACTGGATGTCAACCTCGATTTCTCCTCGCTCTTTATCCTTCTTTCCTGGTTTGGACTTCAGGGTGTACCACCTACAAGGAGAAGGCTGAGAGGTTAGCTTTGAACTGAAGAGCCTAAGACAACATTCACAATCCTAATAACTGGCCCCTCCTCTCCGCTGTTACCAACCTCTTATACACACGTATTCTTATGCTCTCTTCTTTGGGGAGTAAAGGGTGGGGGAGGGGATAAAGACAGAACTTGTTTTATTTTTGAGAAGCCACCCACCAGGCAAAGATAGGATCTGATTCTGTACTCGGTATAGCATCACCTAAAATCTTCTTGAGTCAATAAAGTGCTATGTTTAAAAATAAAATAACCACTCCAACAAATCATTTCCTATGACCGGTATTTTCCTGCAATAGGGTAAAAATACAAAGATCATACACACATAGTTAAGAAGGTAGAATGCAAATTTACAAGTAAATCTCAGAGAAAAGCAAGAGTTTGTAGAACAGTCCCGGTAGGGAGTAATTGAAAATATAACACAGTAAAAAAATATATATAGATTCAACTTATATGAGGCATGTGGAGTAGTAAAATTCATAGAGACAGAAAGGAGAATGCTGGTCACCAAGAGCTGGGAGAAGGAGTGAATGAAGAGTTAGTATTTAATGGCGACACAGTTTGCCCTGACCAGTGTGGCTCAGTGATTTATCCCATGAGGTTTAGTACAATAATAGTTCAATAAATACCTGATGAATTAATGAAAGAGCATCAGTCTGTGCACTGAAGGATTGTGGGTTTGACTCCCGGTCAAGGGCACATATCTGGGTTGTAAGTTCGACATGGACGGGAGGCAATCAATCAATGTGTCTCTCTCACATCAATCTCCGCCCCCCGCCACCGCCATCTTCCTTCCACTTTCTCTAAAAATTAATGGTAAAAATATACTCAAGTGAAGATTAACAAAAAAAATTTTTTTAAGTTTTGGGTTGAATGGTGGTGTTGGTTTCACAACCATGTGAATGTGCTCAATACCACAGAACTGTATACCTAAAAATAGTTAAAGTGGTAAATTTTGTTATGTATGTGTAATTGTTTACCACAATGTTTTTTTCCTTTGTTAATCCTCACCCAAGGATATTTTTCCATTGATTTTTAGGGAGAGTGGACAAGCAAGAGAAAGACAGAGAGAAACATCGATGTGAGAGAAATACATTGATTGGGTGCCTCCTGAAGGAGCACCGACCAGGGCTCAGGCCGGGGAGGAGCTTGCAACCAAGGTACATGCCCTTGACCAGAATCGAACCTGGGACCCTTTGTTCTATCCACTGAGCCGAACTGGCTAGGGCCCACAATTTTTTTTAAAGGAATATTTCAAACATTATTCAAGTATTTCTCATGGTCATTTGCAAACTACTTCAAGACTTTGGCAAATGACGTATCAGTTCCACTCCACTGAAAGACAAACTTCAGAAAAAAGAGCTCTCCCCTTGGCATTTTCCAGCTGGTTAACTGCAAGAATGTGAGCAGTGTAACCACTACAGAACAAGCAGCTCCAAGTACACGGTCTCCTGACAGCCAGCCCCAACATCACTCTCACAGACAGAACCCACATTCTGACTTCATTTTAGTGACCTATTTAAGAGCTGAGGGCCATGGGGCTTTACGGAAATGATGGTTTTGCCCAAACAACCGCAGTTTCCTCTTTCACCTTCAGCCTGTCTTGCTCACAGGGCAGATCACTGCCCTCACTATTTTAGCTCACCCTACACTTCAAGGAAGGGAGCAGAGGGAGGTAGAAATCCAACACTTAAATAGCACCTCCAGCATACCGGGCACGGCACACACTGAGAAACATCCTCATTTAAGTCTCACAAGAATGACATTTCTTTATCTCAAAAATGGGATCTTTTACCCATTTTACAGATGAATGAGATGGAGGCTTGCAAGTGAGGTCATTGGTACAAGGTCTTAGGACTCGTAAGAGGCACAACTGGGTTCTGAATCAGCTCTGTACTTCAGGACTTGTCCCTTACACCAAGATTCCGGCTTGGCATTCTCTCCTAACGTATCTTCCCAATGGGCCACCTTTTGCAACACACAGGAAGGAGGGCTCAAATTTCAATTCTTATTTATTTTTGTTGTTGTTAATCCTCACCTGAGGATATTTTTCCATTGATCTTTTAAAGAGAGTGGAAGAAAGAGGGAAAGGCAGAGAGACACATAGATTGGTTGCCTCCTGCATGCCCCCCTCCACCACCACCACCACCACCATCCCACCCCACCAAGGCCCAGGCTGGGGAGGAACCTGCAACCAAGGTACATGCTATTGGCTAGAACCGAACCTGGGACCCTTTGGTTACAGGCAAAACCAGCTAGGGCTCAACTCTTTTTGAGGAAAGTTTGAGCTTCTAATTTAAACATCCTAAGATAAAAGAAAGGGGGAGAACCCACCATAGCTTGCCATCAGTCATTAATCATAAACTTCCATAAAGTCCAGTGTCATCACGAAGAACTTAGCCGCATTATCAAAATACAGCCAAGATCTGAGAACATGATGTCAGCTATGATTTTGGACCTCGAGGAGAACTCTATCATGGTTTTTAAAACCACAATCCACAGCTGGAGAGGGAGGGGAGATGCAAGGTCCTGCCAGACCGCCTGGCCTCTGCCAGCCTGGTGCCTTTCCAATACATTTCCCCGGACCTGGCTGGGAATAGTTTGCATATTTGTCACTTAGATGCCGAGAGGATTATTTGTATTTTTCTCTTCTGACAGTCATGTGCTAACTGGTAGCCGTGGTGATGAAGGTGGTTACCTTTTGTAAATACCAACTTGGAAAGGGGACGTTGCTGAAAGCTGAGTCCCAGGGCTCAGAGGACCACACCAGCCACAAGCAGAGAGAGCTGCCCCTGTCCACCCAGGGGATGCGAAGACAGGACAGACTTTTAAAGAATATGGACTTGACAGTTCTTGGGACCAGGCCTGTTTATTTTGACCAAAGCTCCAACCAACTCCAGAATCCTCCCTGTGGGCCTATTATTACCTGCTGCACAGGTTCAAGCTGCAGGCGCTGACGCTGACGTGGGATTTGTTTTGGAAGCCCAACACCACCAGGAGGTGTGAAGAGACACTTCATCAACTGGTCCTGTCTGCTTACTTTCACAAACAACCCAAACACCAAGGAACCCCAGAACAGCACTATTTAAGGAGGTGAAAGGCAGACTGAATCACAGGCGGGTAAGCATCTCATGCATATGTTCAGAATTTTTAAAAACCTGTGCTGGGTTTACTAAAGCTGGAAAGGAAGACAGGAGTTGTTTCTTCTATTATCAATATTATCCAAGGGATATCTGACACAAGCATAATTTATAACAAGAGTTATACATCATCCTAAGGAAGCCCCAACCAGAACATGTAAGGGGGTTTTAATCTTTAAACATCAATTCAATTTTTAAGCATTTCTGTTCATGTGCTTTTAAGCCCACTTAACTCCAGCACCTTGCGGAAGTAGTTCATAAATAATAAAGCATGGCCACACAGCACAAGATGTCCGCGTGGGCGTGTCCAGCATTACCTTTCACGTAGGCCCAGACGGCTTACTTACTTTATCTCAGAAATCAGGGCCGGGCTCATTTTCCTAGTCCAAAGGGCAGAGAACAGAGAAGAAAGCCATAATCCCAATGTAGCAAGCTTATTTTTAAACCCATGTCTGACAAAACCCTGCAACCTATCAAAAATGATCCCTTCTATAAGCAAATAATGATTTTTACTTATAATTAAAGTTCAGTTCTTCAAAGTTTAATAGGATTTCTGAATACACAGGAAGTGACAGGAAACTTATGTAAACTATATTTTTAAGTAATAACAGGCATAGGATAAAAATTAAAATCATACAGAATGGTATAGAGCCCTGACCAGAGGTCAGCTGTTGGATTCCTGGTCAGGGCACATGCCCGGGTTGTATGCTCGCTCCCGAGTAGCAGGTGTGCAGGAGGCATCTGATGGATGTTTCTCCCTCTCCCTTCCTCTCTCGAAAATCAATAAAAACATATATTTTTTAAATGGTACAGAATGAAAACTTCAGTCTTTTACCCCTCCATGCTTCTCACGCAAGTGATAGTCTTGGGGCATAGACAAGCAAAAATGTGAAGCATCCACATAGCTGCCCTCCTGTTGGGGGATTAGGGTTGGGGTTTTTTTGGTCAAACAACAGATAAAAAAAAGAAAAATTCTTTCCAGTCTTCTAGATGTAAGATTAGGTCTAGGACCTAAGAGCAGTGGGGAATGTAAAAATAGAATGAGCCCTAACCGGTTTGGCTCAGCGGATAGAGCATCGGCCTGTGGACTCAAGGGTCCCAGGTTCGATTCCGGTCAAGGGCATGTACCTTGGATGCGGGCACATCCCCAGTAGGGGGCATGCAAGAGGCAGCTGATCGATGTTTCTAACTCTCTATCCCTCTCCCCTCCTCTCTATAAAAAATCAATAAAATATATTTTAAAAAAAAATAGAATGAACTAGGTACAGGAAGGAAATGAGGTGGAAGGCAGAACTCAGGATCTCCCCCGCCCCAACCCCACCCCAGGGCTGGGTTGAGGAGCTACTGCCTAGATCTGCATTGTCAAATCTCCTGGGCTTTGAAACAGTCATTCTGAGAACAGCTCATGCCATCCAACCATGCCCAATTCTCAGGGTTGATTTGCCTCAGAATGTACAGTTTCTCAGACACAGGGAAAGCGGATTCCAGGGGCCTTCCATGGGAATGCGGCAGGATGAGGGCAGTGTAGCTCCTGCTCTTGGGAGATGAGAAGTGCAAAGACTGGGGATTACACTTGTAAAAGACTGACTGGTATGTCTCAAAACTAATCTTCCTGCAGATAAAGCAAGCATGTTTTCCCTTCAAAACATTCCTGAGGGCAGGCACATGCAGAGAAATGGTGGCTCCAAAGATTCGGTTCAAATATTGTTTACATGCCAGGCACTGTTTACATGTTTACATGCCATACAAAACAAAGAGGCCAGATTCTGCCCTAAAAAGCTTACCCTCTGCAGGGAGGGGGGGAGAGAGGGGAAGACAGAGAGTGAGCTTAGGAACATTGTCACAAAGTGTTGGTGACATTGGCACAACTGCTGCCTTTTCTAACTTTGGAACATGAGGAAATCATTAGACATGAAGAGAAACTGTAGTTTCACCACAAATGAGGACTCTCACACATTAATACAGTTCTCAGATCATTTACTAAACCCCAAGGGGCTACTAGAACCGCCTATGTAGGGGTCCAGGAAAATGAATACTGTGTCCTCCGACTGGACACAGAAAGGCAAGTCAAAGGGAGGCCACAGCTCTACGAGTCAAGTCAACATTTTACAGTATTTGCTTAATTTCAAGGGAGCCTTGTCCGTGGGTCCAGTTTGGACTCAACGGTCAGTGGTGGACTGCCTGTTTCCCTTCCCCTGCAAAATCTCAGCCGTGACTTGTAGTGTGAGTCATCTCCACCATGACCCAGCATCGTGACCCAGCATCGTGACCCAGCATCGTGACCCAGGGGAGTATGGCCCCACATCAGGAAAGAAGCAGGAAGGAACAGAACAGCACCTGACGTGGTGTTTCGAGACAGGGGACACACTCGATCTTTCTTAGGTGAAGAAATGTTCATTGTCTTCCCCAGGAAATAAAAAGAAAGCTGAAAATCCTGTGGGGTTAGCTGCTGAGGACATCGACCAGGGTTCTGAAAAGGAGCGATGGGTAAAATGTCCACACTCTGCTCTAGTAGCCGAGAAGCGATGCATAGCAAATAGGGACAGAAGTGTTTATGACCTATAAAACATTGGCGGTGTGTGCCTTGCCGAAGCTAAGTAGTTTAACCAGTTTTGTTATTGACCAAGGTGGCTGGTCATCATTGCCTAACTCTGAATACAGAATCACCAATCAGCCAACCTCGCTTCCCCAGGTGGCCCTTCCCCTCTGCCCACTATCAACTGCTTGGAAGGACTCCTGGTAAATCATGACAGCGGCAAATGGATCACTTTTTTGCCCTAATTTTAGCCATTCTAATGGCACCAAAAGGCTATCTGTGGCCACCAAACTCAATCCTAAAAGTTGGTAAGTGACATGGTATAGGAGAGCGAACAGAAAAAGCCACTGAAAATGCTTTGGTCCTTCCTATATTATTTGCTCTACAGAAATTCTGTTAGAACAGTGGTTCTCAGCCTTCCTAATGCCGCGACCCTTTAATACAGTTCCTCATGTTGTGGTGACCCCCAATTTCATTGTTACAAATTGAACATAATTAAAGCATAGTGATTAATCACAAAAACAATATGTAATTTGTATATGTTTTCCGATGGTCTTAGGCGACCCCTGTGAAAGGGTCATTCGACCCCCAAAGGGGTCTCGACCAACAGGTTGAGAACCACTGTGTTAGAAAGTAATCAAAGTGAGCTATAGAAAAAATTTTTAATTTTCTCATGCTAATCCAATCATTACCTTTTTATGTATTTTCTTGAAGTCTTTCCCCTGTACATTTAAACAATCACTAGCTGAGAGATTCCAGGCAAGTTACATAACCTCTCTGTGGCTCGGGCTCCTCCTCTGAAACAGGCTTCAAAGCACCTACCTCATAAGGATGTTATGAAGATTAAATGGCTTCATATATGTACAGTGCTTAGAATTAGAACAGTGCCTGGTATTCATAAGCACTCGGCAATTGTTAGCTATAATTATTGCTTAGCTGTAACCAAAGTACACATGCAATTTTATTTGTAGTAGTTATATACATAATTGTCTTACAGCCTCCATACCCATCAATTCTAATGATTGTATGACATTCTGTGAAATATATATCATAGTTTACCCATCCAGATCGTTTCAAAGGGGAATTTAAGAAATCTACAATTCTGACTGACTAGGCATTCAAATATCATCAAATTCAGCGGGGCCTTGACTTACGAGTTTAATTCGCCCCGTGACGGAGCTCGTAACTCAAATTTCTCGTATGTCAAATCAAAAGTGAACAAGTGAGACACATGATATCAGTGTATATTTTCTGTAACTTACTGAGAGATATTAAATCAATGGTCTCAGGGTTTCTACACAGGTAGGAGAGGAATGAAGCAGCGGGCTCCCAAACTACTTCAGAGATATGCCAAGATGGCATAATTGACTGAAGGATAAGGTTCAACGCATTTTTTTTAAGTTGAACGCAATATTAAACTTCCTTAGGTAAAGATTAAAGGGAATAACAAGCACCAGTATTTCAAGATTCTGAAAATTAGAAAAACTGACGTACTTTTAACCAGGTAAATCCACCCCTGCAATCATTTACTGACCCGTTCTTTTCCTTGATCAGATCTCAAAAAGCCACAAATGTTAATATTCTACCGTCAGATCAGGTATCTCGCCTCTGGCCCACACGTAAATGCCACTGATGCATTCTATTTGGTCTGCTGAAGAACTTTCTCATGGCAACCTTGGGGATCCTTTATCACTCAAGCAAAGAGATTTTAAGGTTGGAACAAGAAAATGCAACGCTTTGGTTCACCATCTTTTCACCAGGACAAAAGAAACAAACTTCAACATGACAGACATCAAAAAATATCCAGCCCTAGCCGGTTTGGGCTCAGTGGGTAGAGCGTCGGCCTGCGGACTGAAGGGTCCTGGGTTCAATTCTGGCCAAGGGCACATGCCCGGGTTGCAAGCTCGATCCCCAGTGTGGGACGTGCAGGAGGCAGCCGATCCATGATTCTCTCTCATCATTGATGTTTCTATCTCTCTCTCCCTCTCACTTCCTCTCTGAAATCAATAAAAAATATATTTTAAGAAACAAAACATCCAGCCTACACTCCGCCCACAAACAGACTCACTCGTTTCTAAGAGAGTTCTGGGCAAGGAAGCAGAGTATCTATGATTTATCTTATAATCAAGGTAAGTTCCAAGGGGGAGGCGAAGAAAAACCCCACACCAAGAGCATTTGAAATCCTGTTTTAACAACGGGTGATTAGTGAAAATGAAAAGTTCCATTGGTGTAAAAGGAAAACCCCACAGGACTGGCGCAGTACGAGGCGACACCCTCGAAGCAATATCCCAGGACCCAGCCTACTGCTGGCTCCCTGCACACAGGACACCCATTCTTTATGATCACAAGAGGCCTTTTCAGACCAGACTTTCTGGAAGCCTTAATTGTTCTGCCTAGGTTAGCCATGTCCATTTTAATAACAGAGTATTTATGTTAAAAGTGAAGTGTGCAGCAGCCACACCTTTAGAAACATTTTTCTGGGATTTCTTAAAAATGCCTTCCCTCTAACTCCCATTCAGAGGCCAACATTCAGGAAAAGACACTTAATTACCACTGCCTTTTCTCTCCCCACAGGCACATTCCTAAATGTGTCCCTGGGGGACACCCTGGAGACTAAAGCCCTGATTTTCTTCTAACAGATTATCTACAGACTTCTCCCCACAGGAAAGGAATTTCTTGTCTCATTAGTGACTAAAAGCAACTCCTTTGCCAAAAGCATCATTAACCACCAAGCTGCAGAGACAACCTGCTTCTTTAATGTTCAGAAAGGGCACAGACAACAGACAAACAAGCCATACCCCAAACTGGGAAACTGAATGGGCAGAGCTTTGACCTCACACTTCGACACCCCTAGGCTTTAATGCACTGGATTAAATGTAAGATTAAAGAGTTCTCCACGTCCACACAGGCAAACGGCCGCCTGCCTGTGCCTAAGGGACTGCAAACCCCCATGTGTGCGTGTGTGTGTGTGTGTGTGTGTGTGCGTGTGTGTGTGTGTGTGTGTGATTCACGCTCAGAGACTATGTATGGGCCCTGCGTTGGGTCACGCAGCGAAAATGAGACCAGTGATCCCTGGCCAAGGGAGAAGCAGGTAAAAGTCAGCCTGGTCTCTTCCTGAGCCAGCTGGGGCACAGGATGTGACCCAGGACACCTCCTTAAGGTAAGTAGAACCCTCTTGTCAAGTTTTTTCCAAGAAAAAAATCCTGGCAACCGGCTGCCGCTTTTGTTGGAATTCAAAGGCCTGAGAATTTAGAGATCTACACCAGACCCAGAACCAGGGGCCACCCAGGGGACTGCTCTGAAGTGAAAATAAAGCCTAAAACGACTCCCGCTCACTCTCTTCACTTGGGCTAGGGCTTCCTAATCCTTCTGGAGCTAAACCAGGGCTAATATCCCTCCAAAAGTACAGGGTGAGAAGCAGTGCTCTAGGACAGATGGCAATTAAAATTGAAGTATTTTAATATATACCTAAGATTATTGTGCTGTTTTTTAATATATATATTATATATATATAAAATATATATATATTACTGATTTTTTTACACAGAGGAAGGAAGAGGGATAGAGAACTAGAAACATCGATGAGAGAGAACTATCAGTCAGCTGCCTCCTACACACCTCCCACTGGGGATGTGCCCACAACGTTGACCAGAATCGAACCTGGGACCCTTCAGTCCGAAGGCCGATGCTCTATCCACTGAGCCAAACTGGTCAGGGCAGATTATTGTTAAAGGAAGAATGATATCAGCAAATACATGTTTGAGTTCTTGACATTTTCATCAGCACATGTATTGCTTTTAATGTGATTATAACATTTTTTTAGTTAATAACTACAATTAAAATGACCTACTATTTATAAAAAACCTTCCCCCTAATGGTAGCTGGAGAAATACAATAGAAGTCTTTGTAACCAAAAGGAAGTTTAAGGAAAAGGAAAAAGGCACAGGACATTCATACGCATACTTTCCCTAATGTGAAAAATATTCAAATGGTTGACTTACTTGCCCCAGAGTTTTATTTCCCATTTCTGGGTTTATTGTTCCTAACGTTACATATTATTTTTCCTTTCTTAGTCCTATGTTCCTTGAAGCAGTGATTTCATCAGCCATGCTGGAACACACCAGTAAGACTGCATCAGCTATGCTATTACAAAACAAAGACTTGGCCTGTATTAAAACTGTAAATACTTGAAGACACACATATACACACCCTGGTTTCAATGATGTTTCCTACTCACAGGTGTCACTGCCCAAAACTGTTTTTGCAATGGTGACCTCACCCTATCACAGTGACTGTTGGGGAAAGAAAGCAGCCACCACTTCCTGGTTCATTTTCAACAGCAAGCTCTCCTTATTTTATTTGTTTATTCTTATCTCTTCCTCGCATTCACCCTCACCCACACACAATCCATCACAAGCCAAGCCAAGTGAGCCTCCAAAATATTTCTAAAATCCACCCACCTGTGTCCATCTCCACAGCCATCACCCTAACCCAAGCCACAACCATTGGTCACCTGGATTATTACATCAGTGGCCTCCCATTTTGTTTATCTGATTCCAGGCTAGGTTTGTTTCAAATCCATTCTTCACCTAACAGCCACAACAATTTTTAATAAAATGGATTACACCACCTCATTGGCTTCCTGGTGTTCTTAAATAAAGCCCTGCCTTCCTCTTCAGCCTCAATCTACACAATCTCTCTAGCTACCTGAGGGCCTTTGCACAGGCTGCCCACCCCAATCAGGCCTCCCTCCTCTACTTTTCACTAGAAAAATTCCTCCTTATTCTCATGTCTCTGCCTCAGAGGGGCTATGTGCAATCTTCTTCTTTAAGTCATGTCTTCCCTGGTCTTTTCTCTTATGATACCCTGTTCTCGTCCTCCATGTACTTATCACAATACATGATTACTTATTTATGTGTTCATTTGTTTCATGTCTATATACCCCACATAAGGCTCTGAGCTTCCTGAAAGCAGGGATCATGTCTGTTTTGGTCACCACTGTTTACACTGTCTACCCAGTACCTGGCACATAGTAGGCATTAAAAGACATTTATGAAAAAAAAAGACATTTATGAAAAGTATGGATAAACTTTAAAGACAAGAGGGGGGAAAGCAATTAGAGCTTTCCCCATGCTAACTGAATGTCTTACAAATAAAATTATAATAAAATAATACCATGAAAAACACAACGGAACACCTTTAATACAATGACTTTGAGGTACCTTCCCCCTTCTTAGTCATTTCCCTCCATTGCCATAAACAGGTTAGGGTTTATCCAGAGGAGACAGAGAACTGTCCTGGGCATTGAGCTATCCGTTTCCTACACTGGAGTGGGAGGGGACTGTGGCTGGGTGACAGGTAGGAGGGTTTCCAGTAAGGCCCAATATTATGTTTAAGGGGAATCCCAAGAAAGGAAAAACTTAACAATGTTGCTCAAATTTTCCAATCTGTTACGAAAAACTTAAGAGTATGCTTAGGAAACCTAAAGGTATAAGCACAAACGCTGACTGCTTATAATTTGTGAATTACACATCTCTATGGTCTTCTAAGTCATTTCCCTGCATCCAGCTTTCCCAGAAAAAACAGCTCTCTGGCCTTTATTTCTTTTTAATAACCCAAATTTCCTTCGGCAACTTATTACAGCATTCTTCTACACTTACAGCTCTTCAAAATAGTTACCCCTTATTAATATCCAAATCCTTTCAGATACGACCAAATTCCCCCTTAAATATTAAAGACATATAGGAAAATGACTCACTTCATATCCGGAAGACTATTCCAGTATTAAGTTGCATGATATTTAGTTACACAATGGCCTTCCAGTCACCAGCCTTAATGAATATTTATTTTAATCTATCAACTGATAATTTCCCCCAAATTTGTTGCTCTTATGATGCTAAAAAAAAATTGTTTCAATCAATCTAGAATCCCACACTACATGAGACTAGAGAGCTGAGCAGAGAACCCTACATGTCAGTCACCTGATTCTGCCTCTCAGATTCAGGTCTATTTTATGACCATGAGACTTAACTGATTCCCATGTAACCAAGGCCCAACTGAGACCTAAGAGGTCTTTAATAGGTAAGCGTAAGTGCAAACAGATTCATTTCTATTTATTCTTAAGTAAAGGGACTATGCACTCTCCCCTATTAAATGTATCCTATCCTACGTCAGCCTCTGTTTGGTGCTTCAAAGGTGTGTGTCATCACACTAAAGTCAAGGTCTGTGAAATCTGAGCCATTATAAAAAGTATATTCTCTTTATTACAAAGATATGACGGAGGCTTACCAAAAGAACAAGTGGAAATATTAGCAGTTAGCTCCTAATGCCTTGAGTTTCAGACTCATAATGAAAGTCATACTCTATAACAGCAACCTTATTTGCTAGAGGTGAACACACACACACATACAAACCTACAGACCAAGATTTGAGCTTTTGGCCCTGGCCAGTGTTGCCAAGTGGTGAGAGTGTCAGCCTGGGCACCAAAGGGTCACAGGTTCAATTTCCAGTCAAGGGCACACACCTCAGTTTTGGGTTCACTTCCTCCCACCCCCCACGCCCCATTGGAGTGAGAGTGGGTGGCAACCCGTCAATGTGTCTCTCTCACCTCTCACCTCTCTCTCTCTATCTTTCTCGCTCTCTCTCCTCCTTCCCCCTTCCACTTTCTCTGAAAAGCAATGGAAAAAATATCTTCAGGTGAGGATTAACAACAATAATTTTTTTTTTTAATTTTGAGCTTTGTTTTGTTTCTGGTTTTTAATGTCTAAACTGGAGTCAATCCATTAATGACTAGTTCAAATGACTTCCTAGCCCAACCAGTTTCTGTTAATATTCCGCCTCTCAGTGTATATCTCATTTTCCAAATCCCAGCTACCTTGAGGGTCCAAGTGATGTACCCTGGCATCAGACAGAGTATGTTTAACTGGGTTCCCCCAGCACCTTGGAAAGTCCCAGGAAGTGATAAATGGAATGCTTGTAGTTTCACCTACTGCTAGAGGAGCAAATAAAAGAAGCCTTCCTTAGCAGTTATAAAAAATAAAAATAAAAAATCAACTACGTGCTCTTTTCCTACAAGCTGATACTGTGACTAGGTGGTAATCGGGTCATATAATAGTGACAGGAGTAACCAATCTAACCAATCACTGTAATTTAGCATTACAATGGAGAGGATGTGAAAATGAAGATGCCAAGCCTACTAGTATACACTTCCTGAAACAGGGAGCTTAAGGAGGTTTTCACTCCTCACAAAGCAGTAACAGAACTTTTTGAATCTCTATATGGGCCCCCTTAACCCAGGAACCCAGAAACATCTGACAAACATTAAGTCAGGCAACAAGCTCCATTCATAAAGAGGGAAACGGGTTTTGAGAGACCGAGCAGCCTGAGGCCCAACAATGAGTCAGGACTAGACCGAGGGTCTGGAACCCCCATCTCTGGCAGGGAGATGCACTCTACCTTTCCAGGGAATAAAACGCTCTCATAAGAAACAGGTGGCAGATGATAACACCCACACATCTTGGGTCGGGACCAAACAAAGGGCTGCCAACGGCTCCCGGTGGAAGCCGGAGAGGAAACCAACCCAAGGCCCCAAATGTCATTTAATCCAATGAAAAATGAGCACAGCTTCAGCCCCTCCTTAGCAAAGACACTGCTCACCTTATGGCTTGTAAGTTGATGCCATGAAGACACCCCATCCATCCTCACCTGGAGCTCTCCATTTTTATCTGATTTGAGTTCAGAAATGCCTATTCATCTTTGGGCAGATAAGCGAAGCAGGTATTCCATTTGCAAGCATGCATTCTGAAATTGGACCCACCCTCCAGAAAAAGGAGTCCGGTAACTTCAAACCCTCTGGTTTTTCCTGTCGCCTTCACAAGAGAAAGTTAAAAACCTGTTGATATCTAAAACACAAAATGTGAATCAGTGTGCTTCATAAACTGCAGGGGCTGCCAAAACCGGTTTGGCTCAGTGGATAGAGCGTCAGCATGCGGACTGAAGTGTCCCAGGTTCGATTCTGAGCAAGGAGCCGCCTGAGATCCTCCAGACCAGTGGTTCTCAACCTTGGCTGCACATTACAATCACCCGGGAATCTTTTTAAAATCCTGATTTCTGGGCCTCATCCTCTGGAAATTCTGTTTCTTTGTTACTAATGTTGTGGCCTCACCCCATAACAAAGAAACAGAGTTTCCGGAGGACGAGGCCCAGAAATCAGGATTTTAAAAAGATTCCCAGGTGATTCTAATGTGCAGCCAAGGTTGAGAACCACTGTACTAGATGAACACATTCAAATGCTCCATTCCAAACACGTGTGAAAGAGAACAGATAACTGGGTAACATCTTGGAGTGAACTGAGTTTTGCCCAGTTTTCCCTGTAGGCGTGAGATACCCTAACGCTTGACTGGGAGCTACAGGTGAGCAGCCACCTGTAGGGAGTAGGGCCAGAGAGAACTTGACAAGGAAAAACAATGCCTACCTCCCAGTTGAGCTGGGCAAGGGCAGACCCTGGCTCCAGCCATCGCTGAGAAATCCTCACTAATTTGGGGCCCAGGCAAACAGGGTTAAATATTTTTCAGTCTGAAGGTGGTGCATTCTTTGGAGAGGGTAGGGGGGAAGGGAGGGGCAAGTTCTCTTCACCAACTAATGGGGGCGGGGGAGATGGCCATCACCTGGCAACCTGCACACCCCATTCCTGGCCCCCACCTCCACCCACTCCTCGCTGGAACGCCCCGCTCCGGCCATGGTGAGCCTCTAGAGCCAGGGAGTGTCATGGGTTTCATTCCTCCAGTTAATCCTCTCTGCGCCACGGCCCGGCCATTCTCAGCTCGGTGAGTGCCCAGGACAGTAACATATGTAGGAGGCTTCCCACATAATCAATGCGACTACCAAATATACATACTACCCCCACTAATAACCGGCATTCGTCAGGCCACATGTATTTTCAATTCATCGAAAATGCATTAGGTGCTTGCTTGCTAAGTTTCAGGCGCTGAGCGACGTCAGGCAGATTCAAAATCGCCCCACGCACCCCTCCCTCCCTGCGTTCAGAGGCCACGTGCCAGGAGAGCGGGCGCGGCCGGCCGGAGAGAACACTATTGCTGGTCCAGGGGTCCCTCCTGAAAGGTCTCTCTCGGCCCGTCCCCCGGAGACACAGCAGCGCCTGCACTGCGCGCTCTCTCTAAGAGGGACCTCAGCGCCCCGGCCACCTGCACGGCCCGCGCCGGGCTCCCGGTCCTCCTCCCGGTCCTCCCCCGGCTCCCGGTCCTCCCCCG
>NW_006292095.1:5207555-5211778 GCF_000327345.1 Myotis davidii | reverse complement strand
GGATGGAATGAATCCACCGCCAGCAAAGGGCGAACGGCCCAACCGGAACTGGCGGGAGCCCTGACCTGGGAGTCAGACCTCGTTTCCAGTTGGGCATTGCCCGTGTGGGGGTCCTTGAGCAGATTACTTAGCATCTTTTGGGCTCAGTTGCTCCATCGGTAAGATGAGAGGACAGTCTAGATTTGCTGTAAAAAAAACAATGTAGCCGGGCACGTGGTGAGTTCTCAGCAAGTGGTAGCTATGAAAGTGATAAAGAACATGATCCCAAATCTCCCGCTCTTTCCACTTCGGGGTGATGACTGCGGAGAGCGGTGGGTTCTGGGATGGTGCCAGGTGGGTGGGGAAGGAGGAGGGTCATTTCAAAGCCTGAAAAGGGGAAGGTAGAATTTAGGTGGGGGGTATCCTATTTTGCCCTGCTTTCACCAAATAAGGTGAGGCTAAGAGGAAATTAGAGAAGGGGAAGAAAGGGGAAACTGAAAACGGGTTGCCAAACTAGACGTCGGGAGCAGCGGCTCCGCCCACCCCCAGTTCCCCATTTCTCCCTGGCTGGATGGACCCTCTTCGGGTCCCACCCCCCCTTTATCTCTTGACTCCAGTTAGTCATTCCCTTGCTCCTAATGTCCACTAGATTGGCCTATTCCCTCCATTCCCAATATCCTACTTCAAAGGCTTACCTGGACCATCAGATTGGAAAGGTCACTTTGAAAGTTTTTAGGTTTTACTGTTAAGGAAAGGCCCAGAGACGAGAAGTGATGGGTTCGAGGCCCCACAACAGATCCAGGACTAGAGCCCAGGTGTCCTTACTCCCATCCAGTGTTTTTACTGCATCCCTTGCTTCTTCCAGACCCTCAGAACCCCAAGCTTGGATTGCCACTAGTATCCCCCTGACCTCTAGGCTCTCCTCCCTTCCGTCCACACTGCACACGGTTGCACTAACCTGCTTGAAATCCTACCATTTTGCCTCACCTGCGTCAAATTCAGACGTAGATAAGTAAAGGCATTCCTATTTGATCCCACCCTGACTCATTCTCCTCCATCTCCTGAACAAATTGTAGCCCAGAGAATCTCCCCATCTCCAGGCCTTTAGCACTCGACTGCCTTGCCACCTCTTTGACTACTCGAGTCCTATCCACCGCAAGGCTTCACCCAGATTCCTCCAAGATTTGGCTTCTGATAGCCCTATTCAGGGTAGGGACCAGGTAGTGACTTCTTTAACCTGTCTCCTCCACAGCCCCTAGCAGAAGCCTGAGTACATAGGAGACCCTTGAGAAGTGCCATGGAATTGAAGAGTTGGAGGTTATTCCAGCCAATCGTGAGTACACAGTGTTCTCTTTTACCACGTAGGGAGTTACAACACAGACATTATGCCTCAGGTTTGCAACTGAGGGCGGCTACAGTGTGGGAAAATCCCATTTAGCACGTTGTAAATATTTAATGTGATGAGAAGGGGAAAGGAAAGGAGGCACCAGACACGTAAAAGTCAGGAAAGCTTAACAGAACTCTGTTGTTTTCGTGCTATTTCCCCTTCCTGGCCATTTATTAACCTCATCCTACCTCACGGCTCCATTCATTACTATAAAGATTTATTGAGGACTTACTTTGTGCTAGGTATTGCCTCTGAATGAGACCCAGTTCCAAGGCACTCTATGACAAATGCTATAAAAGAAGTCCTGGATTAGTATAATGCTTTGGGTGATTTGAGGAGAAAGTGATTTCTCTAAGCAAGTGGATTTTCATGAAGGATGTTGTATTGAGGTGGGTCTTAAAGAGTATAGCAGACGTGATGGGTAGAGAAGATGATGGGGGAAGAGCATTTCAGAAAGAGAGAACGGACCAGCCTAAGCAAAGGCATGGGGTCCAGAGAGTTCATGGCATGTTTAGGGGTTACGAGTACCCCATTGGGGCTAGAATGTGGGATATTTTAGGAAGTCACTGGGGACAAGTGGTGGAGATAAGATGGCCAAGAAGTTGGGCCCAGATCATGCAGATCACCAACTCCAGACTAAGGAGTTTACACTACGGTGTTAAACCAGGTGAGCCAGCCTTCAGAGGACTTTGAGCAGGGGCTGGATCCAGCTGTGCTTCAGGTAGTAAAGCAGGTATGAGCAGCAGTAGCTCAGCAGCCAATAGCAGAGCAGGTCACAGCCAGATACCTTCCTTCATTTTCACCTGGGGACATCTACCTGCAGCCCTATTCTGTCCCAGCCCTTACCCATTCTTGGTGTCTATTCTGTATTGGTACTGCATCAAATAAGGCCTATTCTTCCCTCTTGGTTGTCCTACCCATCTACTGTTCCACTAGGGAGTTGGGGTCAAAACTGACCCTGGGAGTAAAGTTTTTCAGCTCTGGCCTCCCCTCCTCCCTCACATTCACGCTGCTAGTCCAGCCCCCGAAATACAGAGAGCCAGGAATGAAACCCAGCTGGACAGACTCACAGGCTGAGTATGACATGACGCATTCCTTCCATTCATGGAAAGGATTAGAGGACAAAGTGTGGGGGAGGGGCACAGTGGTGAGGGGAGGGGAAATTGTGAGCACCTGTGACCTCACGTGTTTGGGTTTCTGTCAGACACAAATAGGCTCCGTGGTAAAAGGGGAGGTGGTAGGTTGGGGCAGGGCAAGGCTGCCTGGCCGACTCCAAGAAATCGAGATCAAGAACCTTCTCTCTCTGGCTGATTTGGCTCAGCGGAGAGTGTCGGCCTGCGGACCGAAGGGTCCTAGGTTTGATTCCAGTCAAGGGCACCTGCCCGGGTTTCGGGCTCAATCCCCAGTAGGGGGCGTGCAGGAGGCAGCTGATCAATGATTCCCTCTCATCACTGATGTTTCTCTCTCTCTCTACTTCTCCCTTCCTCTCTGAAATCGATAAAAAGAATTTTTTTAAAAAGAACCTTCTCTCTAGACACTGAACACTAGCAGAATTAAAACTCAGAGGAGTGGGACTCACTGGAGGCAGCACAGAGAAGAGAGTCTCCAGGAGGTCCAGAACAGGGCATGTTGGGAATTGGCTTACTGCCCCCGAGATACCTGGATGGACCTTTTCTCCCCTCCTGTGCTCAGAGCACACTGTCCCTGGAGACTCACTCCCTGACCGCCCTGGAGTGAGAATCTGTCTTCTCCTCACTTTACAGACTCACAGTCTGCGGTTCTGGGGCGGAGGGCCCTGCAGGTTCACGGAATTCCGAGTGTTTGCAAACACCTCCCACAGCCAGGGTGTGCCCGATGACTGCTCTTTCCTCTCACCCTGCCCCGCCTCTAGCTCTGACTGAAAGAGGAGTTTCTGTCGGCCCAGAGCACATGGACAAGGCGCCGGGCAGGTTAGACTGGCCTCTCCCAAAGCAGCAGAGCAGAGAGGCCGACTCCAGTAGACCAGCCTGACCCTGGGCCTCTCTGCAGGCAGCACCCACCGGTGCAGTTAGATCATGAGCAGATTGTCTTGTAGGTGCAGCTGGAAGAATTCCCCTCCAGGGACACTGTGTGAGGCCATGCTAGGGGCATGGAGGTTGGGCATGCCTAGGGAGGGACTTTTGCTACCCTGCTACTGCCAATCACTCCTGCCCACAGCTCCTCAGTGTCCCCCAACTGCAAGAACGCTAACTCCCATCCAAGTACTAACCAGGCCCGACCCTGCTTAGCTTCCGAGATCAGACGAGATCGGGCGCGTTCAGGGTGGTATGGCCGTAGACAAGAACGCTAACTCAAACTCATCTCTGGGGACTCTGGATGGGCCAATGTGCTATCCTAAGGGAGGAGCACAAAGGGGCTGGGAATGGCTGCTTGTCTTTCTCCTTTGTCTCAGACTCTGAGGTGTGGTGACAAAAGTCCTCACATATGACTCATTCACTGTGGACCTTGGTAAACAGCCCTCTGGTTTCTCTAGGTTCTTGGCTATTCTGGGACCACTCAGCTGACCAAGGAGACTACCTTTCAGGTGTTAGCTAAGGGGCTTTTAGCCTCACAGACATGGCTCACCGTTTCAGGGAGTGTGTACCCCTTACCCGCCCACTCTCTGCACAAAGCCTTTCCTCTGTCTCTCCCTTCAGAATCGTTTCTTATTTCCTATCCTATTTCTTGTTCTCTGGTTCAGCGATTGTTAACTTGTAAACATCGCAAAGGCTGGAAGTGTGGTCCTCTCCCAATAAAACTGCCTTGCAAATAAAAGGCAGTTCAAGTTAAGTAGAAGAGATATAAATGGCTTTTAAGCCATCAGCATTAAGCTATCCAT
>NW_006292095.1:5206174-5207545 GCF_000327345.1 Myotis davidii | reverse complement strand
AACACCACCTTTAGCCTTACCCTATATGACCATCTTTTTAAAATTAAGGTTTATTTTGTCTGGATATAAAAAATATATATATGTTCATTGTATATAAGCCATGCTCTACCTTTCCAAAGGAAGTTTCATAGCATGCAGGGGGAAAGCAGACCTCGAGGAGTCCCATTAGAAGCTATCCTTCCGGCTCTTGTTCTCAGCCTCTCCCATGCATGCCATGAGCTTCCACATTCTCAACTGCTGGAGCTTCTGGACACAGAACCCCCTGCAGTAGAGCTGGCCAAGAGGTAGGTGTGAGTAGACCCACCGTCCTTTTCTCCTCTTCCCTTTTGATGACACAATTCATGGCACAGGGCTGATGGGTATGTTGACTTCTTTTTAAAGTATATTTGCATACAATCTTACATTAGTTTCAGGTGCACAACATAGTGATTCAACATCATATACCTACAATGTGATCACCACAATAAGTCTGGTAAACATCTACTGTATCACTATACTGCATTGCATCCCCATGTCTTACTTATTTTATAACTGGAAGTTTATACCTCTTAGTCCCCTTCACCTTTTTCATCCATCTCTCCCGCCACTTCTCCCCTCTGGCAACCAGTTTGTTCACTGTATCTATGAGTCTGTTTCTGTTTTGTTTGGTTTGGTATTTTGACTTTTGACCCTAAGGAATTACAATGTAGGCCTGGAAGCTTAAAGCCGAGCCCAATATGACATTTCACAAAGTCCACAGGGGAGCACCAGAATAAAGCTCTCTACCTAGGGGTCTTCTCTAGGAGGCAAAACCAGGTTCTCTCCATAAATGCCCTCTTCTTACCCACTTCTATAGTCCCTCTTATTACTCTCTACCCCTTACCTATCCTAGGACGAATAACACCTTTCCCAAGTCTGAATCAGTCACCCCAACCACCCACGCTCTGAGTTTCAGTAAGGAAAGTCAGTGACACTAAAGCTAAAGTCTTATAGAACAGTTAAGAAACAAATAACAACAGTCAGTTCCATGCCATGATTGGGCCCTCCAATTCAACTTTTCTTCAAAACCCGTTAGACTGAAAATATATGCACATGTCCCAAAAACAAACATTCCTGAGAGATGGTACCAGCTAAACCCATGAGAAAGAAAATATTGTTGTAGTCATTCATAATTTTTAATAAATATATGTATTGAAATCTAATGTGTTCAGGAAATAGAATAAAAATGCTTATATAACATATGAACAGATTTTTGTAAATTCTCATGCAAGGTCTCACTTTCATTGATTTTAGAGAGAGGGGAAGGGAAAGGGATGGGTGAGGGAGAGAGAGAGAGAGAGAAACATTGATGTGAGAACAAAAACATCCATGGGTTGCCTCCCACACAGCACG
>NW_006292095.1:5202843-5205656 GCF_000327345.1 Myotis davidii | reverse complement strand
GTCCCAGTCCCTTTCCGCGCGCGCGAGCCCCGGGTGAGCCCCGTACCTCTGTGCTTCTCTCCTGCAGCTTCTGTGGGTCTCAGTGTGCCTTTCCTTCCTTCTAGTTGTAGAGTTTACAGTCAGCCAGGCTTCCTGTGGTTCTGGGTGAAGTCCGTATTGTTTCTCTGAGGTATTAATCAATTGTTGTGTGCGGCGTTAATTTCCCGGTGTTTATCTCTGCCGCCATCTTAGTTTCTCCCAATACTACCTTTTTGCGGAAATTTGAAAAGAGCACCCTAATAATGAATTCTGCCAATCTGAAAAGAAAGCCCTATTGAGAGACCTAGAGGGCAATTCAATGGTTTTTAGTATCTTCCCTATATGGTTCAACCATCACCACTATGTTCTGATCATTCCAGAACATTTCCATCACAAGAAAAACAAACCCCACACCTATCAGCAATCAGTCCCAAGTCCTCCTCCCCCATCCCTCAGCTACTACTAATCTGATTTCTCTCTTTATAGATTTGCCTATTCTGGATATGTCATATGAATGGAATCACCTGTTGTGCCTGGCTTCTTTTACTTAGCCTAAATTCATTTTTATGGCATTACCTCAGTTTTTATCTAGGAAAGGAGTGAGAATTGGTTCATTGGAAACCTGGAAAATAAAAAAAGTAGACAAAAGTTTTTAAAAATCACTTATATTCTGCCTTGGAAAAATAACAACTGTTACTGTTTCGTTGTATTTTTCCAGTATTTTTTCTATATACATATTAAATGTAGTTGATGTTATACTGTGTACAAAATATATATAATTTGGGTCCTGTTTTCCCATATTTTCTCATTTTATTAGACAATTTCATATAGTTAATTCCCAATGGTTGTTTAATTTCATTATGTGAATGTAAACTAGTTTTTTAAAACACCTCGCTATTATCGAACATAACACTATAACACTCACATGAAGATCTTTGTGCATAAAATAGTCCATATTTAGATTTATTTCCTTAACATATTTCCTTAGGATTTTGTAGAGAACACCTGGGAAGGCACATGGGCATTTCTTTAACTATTGTCAGCTGAATCCAGTGGCGTTTGGCAAAGCCACATCCTGGAAACACGATTTGCCAAAAGGCAGGAGTGTTGTCAGCTTGACGTTAAGTCCAGGTGCCAGCGGGTGGGTTTTGTTATTTAAATCCAGCCAAGCACCAGGAATGAATAGGACTCGGGCCCACCCAAGAATGCACATAATCTCCTTTGTCTTGACTTTTAGTAAAACTTCCTGTTTTTTGCTGTATAAAATAAATACGCTGTATTGGCTCGGGGGTCACTGTCCCTGTCCCTGTCTCATCATCAGAGGACGGTGATCCCACCCAGCCCCAGCTTTTTTCTTCCATCTCTGTGTCTGTCTCTTTCATTTTCTCAATCCCTAGCTGCCCCTAGGAACCGGACCTCTCTCAAGCTGTGCTGGACGAGGACGAGAGAGACATATTTACAGGATATATTTTAGAAAATGGGTCAAAAGCTGTGAGCATTCTTAATGTTCATTATCCATAATGACAAATATCACTCCCCTAATAACAGATTAGAAAAGCTAATTTACCCAACCTTCACCAATATTGAGTATTATACACTTTTTTTAATTGACTTCAGAGAGGAAAGGAGAGGGAGAGAGATATAGAGACATCAATGATGATAGAGGGCCATTGATTGGCTGTCTCCTGCATGCCACCCACTGGGGAGCAAGCATCCTGAGCATGTGCCCCAACCTGGAATGGAACCACCAAGCCATGCCAGGCTGGAATATACACTTTTTATATATGTTAATTTGATAAATTAAAATGGCAATTGCTGTGTTTATGCAACTACAAAGTAGTGCAATTTGCATTTCTTTGATTTCTAGCAAGAATGAATATTTTTTCATATGTGTCAATCAACTATTTTTTTAAAATATATTTTATTGGTTTTTTACAGAGAGGAAGGGAGGGGGATAGGGAGTTAGAAACATCGATGAGAGAGAAACATCGATTCAGCTGCCTCCTGCACAGCCCCTATTGGGGATGTGCCTGTAACCAAGGTACATGCCCTTGACTGGAATCGAACCCGGGACCCCTCAGTCTGCAGGCCGAAGCTCTATCCACTGAGCCAAACCCCGGTCAGGACCCAATCAACTATTTTACATGTGAACTGTCCGTTTATATCCTTTGCCTAACTTCTCTGTTGGGGTCTTAGTGCTTATTTACTAATTTATAAATATGTACCCTTATGTAGATATTGACTCTTTGTATAGTTTCTGATACTGTAGTCTATTTTTATATATATTAGGCTTTTATTATATATATATATCAGTAGTTAACTTGGGAAGGCCCCTCTTTGTTCCATTTTACTGGATCCTGATATCGCAGGGTAAGAAAAGATTTCAAAATGTCGGTGGACAAGGGCATTCCCTCTTTCTGTCCAGGCCTTGCTCTCTTACCTCTAGACCTGGAAGAGGTGTATGAGTGTATCCTAAGACAGCAGCACTATCGAGACAAGCTAGAGATTAGGGAAGGTGGGGGCGGTGGGGTGGGGCTCCTCTGATGGAAAATAATATTAAAAATCCCATGCTATCACTTGAATTACCTAGTTTTATGTTTTCTGCGTACATTCTTCTTATCTCATAGTCTTTTTAGAAGTCATTTCAAATGTTCCAGCTTTACGAGTTTAAAGCTGTGGAAGCTCTCCAGGAACTATTAAGGGAAAGGTCATGAGTCCACAATGGCAAAATGGTTAAAGGGACACAGCCTCGCAGCCCACCCCATCCTAAAGCTTGGAGGTAACAGCAGATGCCC
>NW_006292095.1:5195312-5202828 GCF_000327345.1 Myotis davidii | reverse complement strand
AGGAATGCCAGGGGTCAAAAGTGAAAGCTATGTGGTTCTCTCCCTTTTCCCATAGGAGATCTTCTTTCTACCACCAGTCTCGGGAGATGTTATGGTCACTAAGGGATGTGGTCATTTCCTTACACTGACGCAAGGTTCAGCCACTATCACGATATCTAACCTTTTAGAGCCGTGTTTTTCTTTCTATTTACTTGTCTCCAGCCCTGTTTCAAAAAGAATGCAATGCTGTTTACAGAACCACATAAATGAAGTTAGATGGCATCAATTACTGGTAGAAAACCCCACGAGAAAGGGGAGGCAGAAGTGAAACAGGGCAGGGGCAGGGAAGCGTGCTGAGTGGGACCGCGTGCTGGAAAGTTCCAAAGGCACACTGGGCTTGGCCTGTTGGGCTTTCTAAAACTTGCTGAAGCTGTCAAGCCAGTGTTGTGTTTTCATTCCCCAGAATCCAATCATTGTTGGGGACAAAGCCCAGTGGAACAATCAAATCCAGATTCACAGGCTAGAAGGAGACCTCTAACCTAATTCAATGCCCTAACCCACGTGGCAAGCACCACAGCCCACCAACTGGTCTTCATGTATGCTTTTCCAGAACCTGAGCTCCCAGGATAAAAGCCCGCGATTTAGAGATATATTGAAGGAGATGTTTTCCAAGTGTTTGGGTCTGTTTTGCTGTGGGGCCCTAGACTCCTATGAGCAGTTTTCTAAGGAAGGGGGGATCCTAGGAGCAGTAGGAGCCGGCAAAGCCACTGCAGCCACCCCCCCCACACACACACACACACACACCGCAGCTGGGTGGGAGGTGAACCAGCCTGGCTGAAGTTGGAGTGTGTGCGAATGCCTCTGAATTTCTTTACTCCTCCCAGGCAAGCTATTGGTGGCCACCACCCAGGACTTCACCTGAGCCACATTCCAAAGACACTTGGGATACCAACACGCGTGGGAAACACGCACAAGACCAGATCCCAGCCCTCCCTCCTCCTCTGCTCTGGCCCAGGCAAAGGGAGGGAGTTACCAGGGCGGAGATGCTCAAGTAGAGTTCAGGTTTCTTCTCGGCTCCCAAGTTTGCTCAACAGCACCACCTGCTGTCTCAGAAGTCAGGAAGTCAGAGAAAGACCACGTATGTGTCAGCCTTACATTTGCAGCGTGCCTGAGCCTCAGAAGAGGCAGAGGCAGGGCAGGACATCCCACTGGCCAGCGTTAAGCCATCTCCTCCGTGGCCCTTGCCTACCCGCTCCAGCCCCTCCTCCGTTAATCCCACCAATTATCCACAGCTTTATGCTAATTCCACCATAACCGATCCCTCCAAAACCAGCTTACCAGCTGGTAAGACAGGTCCTAAACCCAAATTCTGCCACTGGCCCCTGCACATCCCGGTAGGAAGGGGTCTGGTCTGCTCAGGGTCTGGTAGGGTAAACCTCTAAAAGTTCTCATAGAGGACATGTTGCTCAGTAATTTTTTAAATTGCAGTAAAACACACATAACATAGAATTTATATTTTGTGTCCAATTCAGTACTGCTAAGTAACTCACATTCTTGTACAACCAGTCTCCTAAAACTCTTTTCATCTGAACCCCAGTAACATTTTCAACACTGTTCTCCACCCCCCCGCCACCGCGCCACCCATTTCCCCACTCATATATCAAATTCTTCTCGATTGCCATACATTTTTTCACAGACATTATGAATCCTTGTGGAGCTCACAAAATATGCCCCATTAGCTCAGCCATTTCTCATTTCCCCACAGGCTGCCCATAAACACTGGGTTGTTTAGTTTTTGTCTTTCCCAACTCCTTAAAGCAGTTTTTATTTCCTGGTTTTGGCACCTCCTGACGAAGGGGAGGCTGAAAACTGGACAACACTTGAGGTTTGCTTTGTTTTTCTGCTGCTGCGGCTCTGTGGGACACTGCCCAGGGAAGGACCGAAGAACTGTCGTCTGAGCCCCCTGGATCTCAAGGACACTTAGAGGGCAATGGACAGGCTTCACTGAGCTCCAGAGCCCCCGACACTGTATGCAAATTTCATGTGCATGTGGGAATATACATTTTTCTAGGGGGACATTCTCTACCTTTCCTCAGATTCTCAAGGGAGTCCCTGACCCAGAAAAGGTTAAGGGCCACCAGCAAGCGCCCTTGGAGATTAGCATCTGGGGTTTTCATTTATCCAGATCCTTTCTTGAACAATAAAGGACTGTGAACCCCATGAGGTTCCTGCTTTTTGTGTGGCCACAGATGTGAGCTGAGTGAGTGAGGACAACAGATTGTCAAGGACATCACAGAAGGAAATTTGGAGCAGAGCCAGCAAGAAAGATTGAAGTGGGAGCATGAGGGAAGGGTTCTAAATCTGCAGACATTCTTGGGAAGCCAGACATGAGGAGGCTGCACAGAGGCCTTTCATAACTCACTGTGGCCTCGGGTGACTTCTTGAGTTCTCTCCTGAGGACTTGGGTGGCCACAGAAACTTCCAGAAGACTTCTGGTAATAACACTTATTATGTTCTTTACAGAGATGCGCTTATCCATCCTTACCACAACCCATAAAAGTGGGTATTTTAATCCCCATTTTACAGAGAAAAAACCCAGAACCTTAATTTTCCCAAGGTAATTTTCCCAAGGTCAGATAAATACAGAGCACAGCCCTAGCCAGTTTGGCTCAGTGGATAGAGCATCAGCCCACAGACTGAAGAGTCCCAGGTTCGATTCCAGTCAAGGGTATGTGTCTTGGTTGCAGGCTGGATCAACGGGGCGCATGCAGGAGGCAACCAATCTATGTGTCTCTCTCACATCTCTCTCTCTCTCTCTCTCTCTCTCTCTCTCCCTTCCTCCTTCCCTCCCTCTCCCACTCTCTCTAAAAATCAATGGAAATCAATGGAAAAATATTCTCAGGTGAAGATTAAAAAAAAAAAAAGACAGAGCACAGATGTGAACTCACTCCAAAGCACATTCTCCTAATCATGAAACTACCTTATTTATTTATTTTTTTTATTGTGATGAAACCTTGTTTATTTGGCCCATTTTAGCCTTTGGGTTTGACATGCTTGCCTAGAGTCAGGACTGGAGGGAAACCGCGAAGGCCTGCTGGGGGCGCTCAAGAGCAGTTCCAAGTCCCCCTCCACCGACCCAGTCCCACAGCGGGTCCGCCTCAGGACTGCGCCGTTAGCTCTTTCCTCTGACGAAGCTGGGGCGTCCTCCCGACCCTGGGATTTCCACTCACCCACCCTCCCTTCCGGCACACATCCCGCATTTGAGGCCGATCCTGAAGCCATCCCTGCCTGTGCAGAGCAGAGAAAGGTGTGTCCTGGAAGAAGCGCCCTGGTGCCCGGTGCATGCCCAGCCACTTGCCCCCTAGGGCAGGCCTAGCTAACCCCCATTTCCTGTTCATTTACTACCAGGTCCTGTGGGACCCACAGCCGATGGAAAGGGGGAGAATGCAGCCCAAGAAACGCACAGCCAAGCGCGCACCCACACACTACAGCCCCCGCGGGTAGACGCGGGGACGCACGCCCCTCGGATCCTCTGGAAGCCTTTGGCATCTCAGCGCGCCCGCGTGCGGAGAACCGCGGAGTTCACAGGCACCTTCAGAGGCGGATGCAACTCAGCGACCGGGATCCCAGCGGCAGGTCGCGGCGGGAAGCGGGGCATCCGTTACTGCATTTTGGAATAATCGCTCCTCGGCGTCCTGCTTCCCAGCGCACAGACAGCAGACGCTTGAAGAAGCCTGGGCGGGCTGGTCCGAGGCGGCGGCCGTCAGCAATGACAGGGAGAAACCTGACTGCCACCCGCAGAAGCTGAGACTCAGGGTTAGGGCTGGAGCCCGGGCTGCACAACCTGGCCATTCTGCAGCCACGCAGTCCTGCGGGAAACCGCCCATTGTCTTCACTAGCAGAGAAGTGCAAACAAGATCCCTGAACGCTGGTGAACTTTGAACCCATGGCAAGGGCCAGAGTTATGCACTGATTGTCTAGTCCAGACAATAGGGCTCAAGTTATTTCCTGATCAAATAGTCTCAGAGTAAATCTTTCTAATATTTACAGACCTTTAAGCGGCTCCCGCAATTGCCTGCCTGCCTAAGGGCTTTATGTGTATCCAAGATTGAATAAAAGGTTGGCGAGGCCTGGGCAGCAGTGGAAGTCCTTCCCCTTGAGTTGGACTTGCCCGTCTGGCCCCCTATATTTCCAAATTATCTCTTGTCTTTGTATTTGCCTGCGGCCCCTCCTCCAGATCCTGAACCCTGAACCCCACGCGACGCGGGAGAACATAGGCACAGTTGGAGACTACTCTTGCCCAGCTGGTGGCGCCCCACCTCCTGTCACAGGGCTTTCCCAGTCATCAGAAAGGCTGTCAACCAGCCCCTTCATCCAACCCGTTTCTTCCTCTCCTGTGGTACCAGCTCCACTGTGGGCAAGTTTTTCTCCCCTGAAAAGGACAGTATCTGCTCCGCGGGGATGCAGTTCTGCACCTCTCCATTCGCAAGGCGCAGGGGGCACAGTTGGCTGGGGCTTGCCGGAGGCCTGGAGGCTCCATTGGGCTGGAGCAGCCTCCCTCTGGGCCTGCTCTGGGTGTGGATTACCTGTTTAGGATTAAGTCCAAGAACCCCTGTGGGGAGAGAATGAAGGGGCGATGGGAGCAGCCTGGTCGGAGGAAAGCAGCACCTAGCAGGAGTCAGGGCGCCAAGCACTTCCACCCCCTGCACCCCATGGCTGGGCAGATTACTGATACTCCTAAGACTGTAACTGAGGATAATAATAATAATAATAATAATAACCGATCTCTCTGAGCTGTTATGAGGATCGAATGAGATGACGGACGCAAAGCTCTTAGAACAGCAAAGCTCTGGACCAGCACTCAAAAGCCATTAGCTATAATAGTAATGACAGTCTGGACTCCTTGGAAAAGCGGAATGCATTTACTGACAATTTACTCAGCCTCAGCCTCCATGTCTCCAGTGTCCTAGTCTGGTTTGCAGAGGAAGACAGGCACTCAGCATATTTTATCTTACTGAAAAGAGTTGGAAATAATGACCAATCCAGTACTTTTACATCTCCTAAAAGTGATTAGAACTCCTTTGAGAAATGACTGACTCTAGGTCTGGGGCAGAAAATGTTCAAAAAATTTTTGGAACTTTTTGTCATGCCTGAAAGTAAAGAAGCTATCAAAGAGTACTAGGATTGTATCAAAAGATCTCACAAATTGGTTCCTCCTTCTGAAAATAAAAACCCACAGCCCTTTCAGGTTATCCTAAATTAAAAAATCTCCCAAACTAATTTCATTTGGCTCCTACAGCTCAAAGGTCAGACATTTAAAATATCCATAAGGATGATGTTTGCAAGAGACTGAAACATCAAATCATTTTAAATTCATAAAGATTTTTTTTAATCTGGCAAATTAGGGGAAAGAACCAAGCATTAATTATGCCTTTCTATATGAAATCTACTTTACATTAAGCAAATCACAGTGAGGGAAAATTTCTATTTATAAAAGCATTCCACTTAATGAGTGAATAAATGATGTTAGAATTAGAATATCTGCCAATCTGCCACACAAATGAATTAATGGAGCTCATCATAATCATCAATGATTGCTGACATCCCAGTAAAAAACCAGCATCCTGCTCTGGCCTGTGTTGCCTAATGGTCACAGTGGCGGCCCGTGGACCAAAGGTTGGTCTATGGGTTTGATTCCCGGTCAAGGGCACGTACCTGGGTTGCAGGTTCGATCCTCGTCCTGGTCCAGGTCAGAGTGCATGTAGGAGGCAACCTCTCTCTCACATCAATGTTTCTCTCTCTCTCTCATCTTCTCCCTCGCTCCTTTCCACTCTCTCTAAAAAAAAATGTCAATGCAAAAATATCCTCAGGGAGATTTACAAAACAAAACAACAATAAAATTAGCATCCCATGCTTCCTGATGAAACACAACATCACCATGTAGGATGTGGTCTGACCAAGATTGAACTTGAATCTGATCAAGCCTCTAATTTGGATCCTTATTTTCCAAAAAATGCAGGAAGACAGAGGAACATGTTAAATGATTACCATGGGAATGAAATTAGCAAAATTCAGTCTGTGAGAAACCTTATAGGACAAAAAAAACAACAAAACAAAAACAACTCAGTTCTTCAATTTTAAAAATTGCAAGAAAAACAATGGAGGAGGGAACTATCGATTAAAAGAGACATAAAAGACAAAACCATTGTTCCAGCTATCTAAACTTATGTAACAAATCACTCCCAAACTCAGTGCCTCAAAACAGTAACAATATTAAATTTGCTCATCAACCTGTAACTTGGGACGGGATCTTCAGGGTAATCATCTTTGCTCCACCCAGTTAGCTGGGATGACAGGAAGGTTTGGGACGGTAATAATCATATCTATGTAACCTGTGTGCCTTTTTATTACACTCAGCCTTGAAATGCTACTTAACTGTTTCATGTGACTAAGGTTGTCTCCCAACTAAGCTCTGGAGGAGAAGGACTGGATTGTACATGTTTTTTACATTCTCTTTGATGCCCAGATGCTATGGTCTGAATGTTTGTGTTCCCCACCCCCTCAAATTCATATGTCGAAACCTCATCACCAATGTGATGGTGTTTGGACATGGTTAGGTCATGAAGGCAGAGCACTCATGAATGGAAGGAATTAGTGCTCTTATAAAAGGAGCCCCAGAAAGAGCCCTCACCCCTTCTGCCATGTGAGTTCACATTAGAATATGCTGTTTAGGAACCAGGTGGTGGGCTTTCACCAGACACTGAATCTGGCACCTTGAACTTGGACTGCTTAGCCTTCAGGAATGTGAGAAATTTTTGTTGTTGATAAGTCACCCAATCTATAGTAGTTTGTTATGGCAGCTCGAATGAACTAAGACAGCAGATCAGGGCCTTCACATAGTAGGTGTTCAATAAATATGAGATGGTAAGGCCAGAAACCGAGATGGTGGCATAGGTAAACACCTGAAATTGCTGCCTCACACAACCCCTTCAAAACTACAAATAAAAGACAAAAGGACATCATCCAGAACCACAGGAAGTGGAAATTCTACAACTAGAAGGAAAGAGAAAAGCATACCAAGACTCAGAGGAGGTAGGAAGTAAAGTGCAGAGGTACGGAGGTACACGCAGAAAGGGCTGGCAACTGAGGGTGCGGTTGTCTTTTACAATCAGGAGGGGATCGCTTCTCGGCCTTTTGGCTAAGATCAAGTGTAGAATCAGGAGGGAGACACAAGCTCCCGACTGCTCTGAACTCCAGTTCTGGGCGAGTCTCTGGGGACCCAGACTCATACCGGGAGAAACTGGACTGTCTGGCAGCGGGCGAAACTCAAGGGCAGCTTTCTCTCAGAGGTGCTTGCAGGGATTACCGAGGGACACTGAGACCCAGGGCCTCTTAGGGCAGGGCTGAGATCAGCCATAGCTGTTTGCTCCGCCCTGTTGATTCCCTGAGACCCTGCCCCACCCAAGCTGTGCGCAGAGGTTTTTGGATATGAATGGCCTGGCCCTTTGCAATCTAAAATTACCTAACAGACCCGATC
>NW_006292095.1:5193305-5193933 GCF_000327345.1 Myotis davidii | reverse complement strand
AAAAAGAATCCAAAAATATGAAGATAGTGTAAGGAGCCTCTGGGACAACCTCAAGCGTACCAACATCTGAATTATGGGGGTGCCAGAAGAAGAGAGAGAGAAGAAATATTGAAAAGAAGAAATATTGAAAACCTATTTGAAGAAATAATGACAGAAAACTTCCCCTACCTGGTGAAAGAAATAGACTTACAAGTCCAGGAAGAGCAGAGAACCCCAAACAAGAGGAATCCAAAGAGGACCACACCAACACACATCATCATTAAAATGCCAAGAGCAAAAGACAAAGAGAGAATCTTAAAAGCAGCAAGAGAAAAGCAGTTAGTCACCTACAAGGGAGTACCCATACGACTGTCAGCTGATTTCTCAATAGAAACTATGCAGGCCAGAAGGGAATGGCAAGAAATATTCAAAGTGATGAATAGCAAGAACCTACAACCAAGATTACTTTACCCAGCAAAACTATCATTCAGAATTGAAGGTCAGATAAAGAGCTTCACAGATAAGAAAAAGCTAAAGGAGTTCATCACCACCAAACCAGTATTATATGAAATGCTGAAAGGTATTCTTTAAGAAGAGGAAGAAGAAGGAAAAGATAAAGATAAAAATTATGAACAACAATCATATCTAT
>NW_006292095.1:5180795-5193102 GCF_000327345.1 Myotis davidii | reverse complement strand
TGGGGAGTGCGGGAATAGACGGGACAAAAATCGTCCACCTACTATGGATGAGGACAGTGGCGGGGGGGTAAGGGCAGAGGGGGGGGTGGGAACCAGGTGGAGGGGGGCTATGGGGGAAAAAAGAGGAACAACTGTAATAATCTGAACAATAAAGATTTTTAAAAAGCTTAAAAAGATATGAGATGGTACATGAAGGTAGACATTTCCTTTTTCTCTGGGCTTTCCCCACCACCACCTCTTTGCTGAGGCCAGAACAATGCTTTATAAGTAGATAGATAGACAGAGACAGAATACTCAGCAGAGAAATAAATTGTAGCAGTGAATAATCAGCACAGGAATTTTGCAAAGACTCAAGCTTTTATTCTAACTTCGGAGCTATTGACTTGCTGGAGACTTTTTTTTTCCCCCTGAGCCCTTTGTGAAGATGACAGCCTCGTTGATGCTCTGAGTGATGTAATCTATGTTGGAGGCATTGATACAGGTGAAGTTAATCCGACCATTCCTGGGGACGTAGATGTGTTTCTTCTTGACCAAATATTCTACCTGTTGGGCTTGTGATAATCACAGGATCTCAGATCCTGGGGTGACCAACTCTAAGTCCCCTCTAGCCCAGGTGGATTATGGGGGATAGGGAGCATCAGCATTTGTGGGAGGCCATAGGGGTCTTCAAAGCAGCTCCACTTTCCTCAAGAAAGATTCAAAATCTGGTGTGAAGTTAGGGACTGGTCACCTAATCAGTGAAGCTGAATATTCAAATACAAGCCCAAGGTCAGAAAGGGGAGGGCTCTCTCCTCCTAGACACTTACAGTTGAGTCCAAGATACCCATGGGTCCCATCCTGATTAGTGATGTGATCCCAGGAGCCAGGGGTTCCCAGGAGCCGGAGCTTCTCTTTAAACTTTTCTTTGATGAGCATAATGTTTTCTGCAACCTCTTTCAGACTCAGCTTCCTGCCAAAGGAAGGACAGCAAGAAATTAGAGTGTGCGGATTCCCTCTGCTCCCAATCTCCTCATTGTCATTCCACTTCTCTTCCCTTCAAAAGCCCCCAACCAGAGTGCCCGAGGGCACACCTGTGGAGTCAGGGATCTCAGATGGTTATGAATTGGAGAAAAGTTTCAGCCTGTATTAATTTAAGCAAGCCAAGCAGACTCCTATGCAGACTTTGGTAGAGTAGCAAGCTCTTGGGGCATCCTAATCTCCTGCAATCTGGAAGAGTTCGAATAATTCATCAGTCTGTGTCCCATTCTATTACCCACTTCCCCATAGTAGGGCAAGAGTTGGCACAGTCATTGCCATTGGAACACAGTGGGTCCTCAGTAAATGTTTATGAATGGATGGAGTAAAGAGGCAAGAAGCGAAGCACCCAGTTGAATCTTGTGAATCAGGAAGTATGTAGGTATCTAGAGGCTCTGCCCATCCATCCCTGCCCCCACCCTTCACCCTTACCATGCTTCATACAGAGCAGGGTTACAGAGGATGGAGGTGATAATGCGAGCACCCGAGGTCGGAGGGTTTAGCCACAGGGCCAGGGCGAAGTTCATCAGCTGGGAGAGGACACACAGCAGGAGCTGGTTGTTGAGTGCCACCACGGCTAGGATCCCCACTCCTTCATCTGCAGCATGGAGACAGGAGCCTTGTTCTCAGTCTCCTCAACCAGGGCCTTCCCCTGTAACTCAGCCTCCAACCTTGCCAAAGAGAGGGGCAACCTGCAGGGCCCTCATCCCAGTCCAGTCAAGCTGGTGTCCAGGCCCTAGGAAGTTGTCAGAGGCTCTTCTTCCAGGAAGAGTAACTGTCAGAGTCTCAAAGGTGGAAGGGACTAGAAAGATAACTAATTCTTGCCATAACCGGTTTGGCTCAGTGGATAGAGCATTGGCCTGCGGACTGAAAGGTCCCAGGTTCGATTCCGGTCAAGGGCATGTACCTTGGTTGCGGGCACATCCCAGTAGGGGGTGTGCAGGAGGCAGCTGATCGATGCTTCTCTCTCATTGATGTTTCTAACTCTCTATCTCTCTCTCCCTTCCTCTCTGTAAGAAATCAATAAAATATATTTTTAAAAAAAGATAACTAATTCTTAACCCCTCCTCTTAGAGATGATGAAATGAGGTCTAAGGGGGAAACAATGTAACTGGGGCCAGTTTTAATAACTAAGCTGAGATGATGTCACAGAACCAGATGTCTAGCTCCTCTCCTGTGCCCCATGCTGCCCTCTCTGGAGGCCATGGCTCTTTCCACAGGGTAGAGAGAGTGTGGAGTGTGTCATGGGTGTGGCAGCACTTTACTACCAGACACTCCCTTCTACTTGTGCCCAGACCATACCATAAATGCCAAAACTCTTGGACAGAGACTGGCTGCAGAAGAATTCAAAGCCTTCAGATATGAAGTATTGTAAGAATCTAGTATCTTCTTCCAGGTCACCGGTAGATAAACCTTGATAGGGAATGTCAAAAAATGGGAATATCCGCTTTCTCTAGAGGAGAAAGGAGAATGAAAAAAAAGGTGAGACTGGTGACAGTGATGGTAGATGGTGAAAGGAAGTCAAGTGAGACACTGGGCTCACCTTCATGGTGGCCATCAACTTTGTCCACTGACATTGTGTCAACTTGCAGTAGTCAATGTTCCCGATCACAAAGATACAGCCATCGGGGGCCCCCTATAGGTAGAGACTGTCTCATCAGGCACTGCCCCTACCAGGTGGTAGAGGCACCCGGGTGTTGGAGGAGAAGTGATCCTCCAAGTTGGTTCCTACCAAAGCACTAGACAAATCCAAGCCTAGAAAACGCCTTGGATAATTAGAAGGGTGGGAAGGAAAGGAAAATAACACTGTCGGTCAGATCTGGGGAAACGTTTCTGAGGGTGGCCTCTCTACCTTCACCAAATTGAAGAGTATATTGGGGTCCATGCACAGCTGCTCAGAGTCCCAGAAGGAGAATTCAAAAACTATAAAGCCCATGTCCTGGAAGATGAGTCCATGTTGTTCTGTGAAAACACAGCCCCCCACCAGCTGTTACATGGGAAATGGAGAGATGGAAGCAGACACACCAGAGAATGGCCCTGAGGGTCAGGGTTGAAAATGGAGCAATGACAAGAAAAGGGCAAGCATACCTTGGCTTGTCCACCGTTTGTCATGACAGAGAGTGAGAAGGACAGCAGTGAAGAATGTAAATGGGGTGGGAATCGGGAACGGGAGAGGGATCTTCTGTCACCCTCACCTTGCGTAACACTCACCTACTTGAGAAGAAATGACGTAGACTATTTGAGAATCCCCACGCCAAGTTTTGAGGAACTGGGCCCCAAGTTGGAAGGCACCACTGTCACCAACAGTGTGCACACCCCCTGCCTGCCAGCAAATAAATCAATAAACAAACAAACAAACAAACAGAAATGACACTTTAGAAGAGTAATGGTGATACTAGAACCGCCTCAGATTCAGAATATTCTTTCTTGAGAGAGTTTGCACACCAGCAGTGTGGGCTGGTGCCAAGAGCATGGGCTTTGGGTTCTGATGCTGGCCTTGCCCCTCAATGACAAGCTTGGGACTCTATGAGCCTCACAAGTCTTCTTTGTCAATGCCGGGGGGCGGGAGAGGGGGAGTATTCCAAAGTCCCTTTCAGGTTTAAAATTGTGCAAACTCCGATTTCCACACCCTGTGTCTGCGTGAGAGAAGGAGGGACCCTTCTCACCCTGTTCTCCACGATGACTTGGCTGTGCTTTCCAAAGAGAAGTCCCAACGAGGCCTGGATGAATGACTTCATGCCCATCACCGGTAGATACTCATAGTTCAGGGAGGGATCCTGTGCGATCTGCCGTCGGATTTTGTGCACCACGAAAGAAGCCCAGGGTTGTCCTTCCTGGGACATGCAGACTGTAAGAAGAACCGCAGAAGGTGAACTCGAGGCCTCTGGGCTCTGCAGACAGCCCACAAACAATTCATCTGTCCTGGCTTTCCTGAAGCTTTGGAAAGTTGCCTAGGAAAAGACAACTTTCCTTCCCACCCCTCCCTTTTATAAAAGCAACTTGCTATTAGTAAATATTTATAATTTTTAAAGTATTTTTTTATTTTTAAATGTTTTTATTGATTTTAGAGAGAGAGGAAGGGAGAGAGAAACACTGATCAGAGCTGCCTCCTGCATCAGGGATCAAATTCACAACCTGGGATCATGGTAATAAATGGAGCAATGACAGGAAAAGGACAAGAAAACCTTGGTCCCAGCGACCAAGAACCAGCGACTTTTTTGGTGCACAGGATGACAACCAACTGAGCCACACTGGCCAGGACAACTTTTGTGGGGTTTTTTGTTTTGTTAATCTTCACCTGAGGATATTTTCCCATTGATTTTTAGAGAGAGTGGAAAGGAGGGAGAGAGACAGAGAGAAGCATCAACGTGAGAGAGATACATCACCGATTGGTTGCCTTCTGCACATGCCCCAACCAGGGCCAGGGATCAAGCCTACAAATGAGGTTCATGCCCTTGACTGGAATCAAACTCAGGACCCTTCACTCCTCAGGCCTACGCTCTATCCACTGAGCTAATTTTTGTCTTTTTAAAGAAGACAACTGAAACCTATGTGCCATTTTAAAAGGCGAAAATTATATACAGCCTGGGAGTTATAAATACCTGAGATTAAACAAAGGTAACACTGACGTTCACAGTGGCAAGGGCTCTCTGTATATCAGAAGAGTCAATTTAGGGAACCATTCTTGGTTCAGGAACAGAAAGGGGGTGGAGGAAGAGGCAGAAAAATGTGCTGTGCTCATGCAGGCCCCACATACAACTGGGGAAGAGGATATACCAGAGTTTGTATCAAACCTCTGGAAGCCCCCAGAGAAAGGCAGAGGGCACGGAATGACCCAGGATGTTTTCTGCTCTTTTGCCCACTGGGAGAAGCTTTCGCGATGTTCCTGATTCCTCTGTAGCAATGGAATACTGCCCCCTAGAGGCAATTATGATACACTAAGTCTTAGGCATCTACCTTTATAGGCCAGGAACATCTTCTTAGAGTAAGTGTCTTGTTTGTAGGTCTTTAACAAGCTGCCTTCTAGCTTCTGGGCTGCGGGCACATCCAAGAACACTGAAAGGGTGGACATCACTGAGATGAAAGTAGAACCAAGACTATGAGTCCACTCCTAAGCTCTCTTCTGCTTTTGCCCCAAGGCTTCCTCTAAGCCTGAGCTTCCCAGGCCTGCCTCTTCGCAGAACCCTGGCAGTTCCAGTACAGAGGCCCCACACAATTGGTCACCAGAAAAATAGAACCCAACTCCCAGTCTCCATGGTGGCGATCCTCAAGGACTATGGGAATATTCCGTGGCACTTGAGAAGAATCCCCTGAGAGATGGCTAGGGGAGGGAAGACCTGGATTTCTCAGGCACTTCTCCTTAACTCATTGCCTTCTCCTCTCTAACCCCAATTCGCCAAATCCAAAATAACAAGTCAGCCCTTTAGAAGATAGGGCAATACCTGGAAATAAATAAAAATGAACACACAACAACCCCAAATCTATGGGATACAGTGAAAGCCGTTCTGAGCGAGAAGTTCTTAGCATTACAGGCCTGCCTCAAGAAGAAAGAAAAATCTCAAATGAACAATCTAACCCTACACCTAAAAGAACTAGAAAGAGGGCAACAAGAAAAGCCCAGAGTAAGCAGAAGGAAGGAAATAATAAAGATCACAGTGGAAATAAATGACATGGAGTCTAAAAGAACAATACAAAAGATCAGTGAAACCAAGTGTTGGTTCTTTGAAAAGATATACAAAATTGATGAACATTTAGCCAGACTCACCAGGAAACAAAGAGAGAGGACCCATATAAGCAAAATCAAAAAATGAAAGAGGCAAAGTAACAACTAATATCACAGAAATACAAAGGATTAGCCCTAACCAGTTTGGATCAATGGATAGAGCGTCCGCCTGTGGACTGAAAGGTCCCAGGTTCGATTCCGGTCAAGGGCATGTACCTTGGTTGTGGGCACATCCCCAGTAGGAGTGTGCAGGAGGCAGCTGATTGATGTTTCTCTCTCATCGATGTTTCTAACTCTCTATCTCTCTCCCTTCCTCTCTGTAAAAAATCAATAAAATATATTTTAAAAGATAAAATAAAATAAAATTTTTACAAAAGAAAATACTATGAACAATTATATGCCAACAAATTGGACAACCTGAGCAAAATGGACAAATTCCTAGAAAGGTACAATCTCCCAAAACTCAATCAGGAAGAATCAGAAAACCTAAATAGACCAATAACACCGAATGAAATTAAAGCAGTAATCAACTACCAGCAGCCCAGCCAGTGTTGCTCAGTGGTTGAGTGTTCACCCAAGCACCAAGAGGTCCCAGTCAGGGCACATGCCCAAGTTATGGGCTGGTTCCCCAATAGGGGGCATACAGGAGGTAGCCAATGGATGTTTCTCTCTCATCAATATTTCTAACTCTCTCTCCTTTCCTCTCTCTCTAAAATCAATAAAAACATATATTTTTAAAAAAACTCCCAGCAAACTGGACTGGATGGCTTCACAGGAGAATTTTATCAAACATTCAAATAAGAACTAACACCTAACCTTCTCAAATTATTCCAAAAAATTCTAACCTCTTTTTATGGGGCCATCATTATCCTATTTCCAAAACCTAAAACCTGATGAAAAACGCTACAAAGAAAGAAAATTCTAGGCCAATATCCCTAATGAACATAGATGCTAAAATCCTCAGCAAAATGTTAGCAAACCAACCGGATCCAGTAATACATTAAGAAGATCATACACCATGACCAAATGGGATTTATTCTGGGGATGCAAGGCTGGTACAATATCTGTAAATCAATAAATATGATAAATCACATAAAATGAAAGATAAAAATCACATGATCATATAGATAGATGCAGGAAAAGCATTTGATAAAATCCAGCACCTATTTATGATAAAAACTCTCAGCAAGGTGGGAATAGAGGGATCATACCTCAACAAAATAAAGGCCATGTATGAAAAACCTGCAGCCAATATCATACTCAATGGGAAAAAACTAAAAGTACTTCCCTTAAGATCGGGAACAAGACAGGGATGTCAGTCCCCGTCCAATCCAGAGTGTCACCGCGTCATCAGGGTTCCAGAGTCATTCTCTGTGGTTCCCTTGGCTCTGCTCTTCTGGATGCTTCGGCTTTGGTCTCCAGCTGACTGGGCATGGGAGTAAAAGCAAATGCAGTTTATGTGCAAAATGATAGGCATTTGAGGAATTTTTATTGCAACTGTATGTGCTGTTAAAGCAAAAAAAAAAATTCAAAACTATAAAGAATTTTTGTGAGTTTAGTTGAGCCAAATCTTGTTTTTACATCACAATCAAAGGGGAAGAAATGAGATATGGGGGGTGGGGAACCTCTGGGATTGGATAAAAAGTAAAATGATAGACACATACTTCTTTTACTTAGGTTGGTGTAGGGTAGTTAACAGTCCACAATTAACATGACAACAATAACGATGAAGGAATTTTTTTTTAAAATATCTTATTGATTTTTTACAGAGAGGAAGGGAGAGAGATAGAGAGTTAGAAACATCGATCAGCTGCCTCCCGCGCATCTCCCACTGGGGATGTGCCCGCAACCCAGGCACACGCCCCCGGCCGGAATCGAACCCGGGACCTCCCAGTCCGCAGGCCGACGCTCTATCCACTGAGCCAAACCGGCCTCGGTGCAGTGAAGGAATTTAATTTCACCCTGAGGGATATGGAAAAAGGGAAGTTACAAGTTACCCTGACATTTCACAGGTATGTTATCTTAGATGCAAAAAGACAATAGGCTCAGTAAAGATTGAAGTTGATTTTTGTCAAGAAAGATACTGGCCTAGGACTTGACTACCCACTATAAACTGTTTTTTAAATGAAAGGTTTTTAATTTCAGACCATCCTTTGTGGTTACTTTAGGTCTCTTGAATTTGCAAGGCTGCTATGCAGGCCTTCCCTGAGTTAGTCAGGTTAGCATGTGGCCCTTTTTTCATCCACAGTACAAATAAACTAAATGCCAGTCACTGAAGGATGCTTAAATTAATAATGGACCATCCACAAAATGGCATTCTGCGCTACTGTTAAAGGCAGACCTATGTGTGTAGCCGTGGAAAATCTCCAAGAAACATCATTAAGTAAATACAACGGAGGTAGAGAAAAAGAGCAAAGAGTGGGCCATTTGGGGAAGAAATAAGATACACTTACATGTGCATGCTTGCATATAGCAGACTCTCTGGGAGGACACACGGAAGCACGTAACTATGAATTCCTCTGGAAAATGGAATTCGGTGGCAGCTGGACACAGACAGGGGAAAAGGCTGATTTGCTTTTCACTGTATACTACTTTTGTATTGTTAAACCACATGCATAAATTTCCCATTCAAAAACAGTTGTTGTTTTTTTTTAATGGCTGCAGCCTTTCCAGACATTATATCCTTATTATGCAGAAGGCCAATCATTTCTTCTCTTAGCTCCCTGAAAGGAGGAGGAAGTTTCCTTTCCTGGCTTTCCAAGCCTTCTTTCTCCCTTCTTTTGGCTGCAGAGACTCATAGGCCCATCGTTGATCTTATCATGACTGAGTATGGGATCCTCTAGTGACTTTAACCCAATCGCCTAGCACTCAGGGTGGTGTCAAACCCTCCCAAGTTGTGCCGCCAGGAATAGAACTTTGGTTCCTGAGTCCTGAGTCACAGTGCTTGTTCTGAGAAGGGGAATGTGGCTCAATCCTGGCCTCTTGGAGTCCCCTTGGAGAAGAGCCTTTCATTACTCTCTAGTCATGTGGTTATAAGGAAATGGGGATCCTAAATCTTCCAGGAGCTACTAAGGGCTGGTAGGATTGAGGGTCTGATTATTTCAGCTTCAATTGTGATGAATGGGCTCTGTCTCCCACCAAGACCCACAAAACAGCAAATTCTCCAAACTCTAGAAAGAGGTCCATAGGCTAGGCAGCCAAAAGAGACAAATTTCCCAATTATACTTTTCTCTCTTCTCCCAGTAAACTCATCTACTGCTGGCATTTCTTATTTCACCGAGACAATAAAAGCAATCAAAAGAGACTTCCACATACTCCCATTGTAACTACCAATCTACTACATAGATACCCGCCTATTCTGTCTTTCCTCTTAGTACAATGCTTGAGTTCACCTATTCTGTGTCCCCATCTCAATACAGTCTTTTTCCTTTGTGCCCAGGGTCCAAGCTACAATACTCTTGCAGTTGTCCTTTCTCTTCTCTCAAGCAAACAAGCAGCAAACTATCATCTTAAAAAACAAACAACATTCCCTTGACCTCACATCACCTCTGCAGCTATTACTCCATGTGTCAAGGAAACAGATCTGCTGGGAGTGATATGAGTATTACAGGGATTAGACTTCACACTATTGGAAGAGGACCTGAGGAAGTGAAGGTCCTATGAAGGGAGCTAGAGAATCAGAGAAAAATCATTAATCAGGCTGTCCTTGCCGGTGCAAGGATAAATCAGAGCTTGCAGGGAAATTTAAAAAGGCAGACACATCCAGCTGCAGGAATGGCACCAAGAAGCAGGAGTGCATGGAGAGGTCTATAGGGCTTCTCTGCAGCTACCACACCTGTGGGTCTGCAGCCAAGTGCCTGGTGGTGCTCCATTGGACAGTGGGGTCAACAGTCTGGAAGAAGAGCTGGACAGAGAGCTGAGAGATATGCTTCCATATCTCACCTGGGAGTCCTTCAGGTATTAGTAGACTCTGCTTCACTTCTGCCTCTCAAATCTTGAGCAAGATCCTCTTTTGGAGAGGATCTAACAAGGATTCTGAGAAACAGGATGCCCAGACTGACCAAAATAACAACAGGATCATTGACCAAAATAACAACAGGATCATCAATCACACCACATTTCTCTGGTCCTCTTCCGAGCAATAGTTATTGAGAGAACGTTTGATTCTATCTCCACTTCTTCATCTCCCAAGTTCTGTTGAATCCCTCTGATCAGCATTTCATCCCTTCACACTATCAAGCTGCTCTCATCAAGGCAACAAATGACAGACCTTCGTCCTGTCAAATCCGAAGGTGTGTTCTCAGTTCTCCTCTTCTTTGATGTTTCAACAGCATGTGACAAAACTGACCACTTCCTCCTTAAAACACTTTCTTCCCATGGCATTCAGGATGCTACTTGCTTTTGCTTCTCCTTTCACCTCATTACTGTTGCTTCGCAGTGGCTTTCTTGGTTCCTTCTATTTTTGACTTTTAAATGTTAGAATGCTCCAGGGCTCAGTCCTCTGAATTCTTTTATTTATGCCTGGAGTAATTTTGTTTTATTTTTCCAAGCTTTTTGAGATATAATTGACAAATAGTATAGTGTAAGTGTAAGGTGTGCAGTGTGTTGACTTGAATTCTCTATCTATGATCACCATGCAGGTGAGCTCATCCATTTCCATCAGCTTAAATACACTTCTGTCAATTTTATAAATCCATTTCTGACTTCCCTTCTAATCTACAGATTTGGAAATCCAAATGCCTACTTGATATTCTAAGACATAATTAATAGACTTTTCAAATATACTATGTCCGAAAACTAAACCATAGTTTCATATCCTCCTCACTTTCCCCCCATTTCAGTAACAGGCAAGTCCATTCTGCCAAGTGGTCAGGCCAAAAATCCCTTGGTCTCATTCCTGTCTTCTCCCTTTTCTCTTATGCCCTACATCCAATCATTGGCAAGCTTCGTCAGTTCTACCTTGCAACATATCTGGAGTCTGTTTTCTTGATAAAAACTATCTGGTGGATGAACAAATGGGCGGGTGAGCAGAGTGTACAATCCGTGTTTGGATGCATGACAGAGGGTAGTCTGTGTGAAGGTATAGAGATAACAAAAATAAAATGAGTTCTTTAGTGAATTTAAGCCTGGTAGGAATAAATGTGGATGGGGGAGGAGAGTGGTGAGAAATTGGGTTAGGAAGGTAGGCACTGTCCATCTAATGCCAGGCCTTTATGTTAAGGGGTCTGATTTTTACCCCAAATGCTTTAGGAAGCCATTGAATGATTTTAAGAAAGGGAATGACATTGTCAGATTTATATTGTATAAAAATCCCCCCCTGGGGGCCTTGTGGAGGATGAATTAGAAGGAAGCCAGAGCTAGGCAGGAAGTCCAAGTGGAGACTATTTTAATTCATTCCGTTAAGAAATGATGAAGACCTTGGATTATGACAGTGGTTATTGAGTAGTCTTGCCGGTTGTCCATAAAAATACTAGACACCAAAGCAGGAACATTCTAGTGGGTAGGGAGGATTTTGAAAAATATCTGCTAATTTAAACTGTATTCTATGTATCAAAAGTAATTACTTTTGTACCATTTATACACCTCCTTTTTGTTTTTTAAAGAAACAGGCTGCCCTGGCTGGTTTGGCTCAGTGGATAGAGGTGAGCCTGGGGACTGAAGGGTCCCTGGTTCGATTCCAGTCAAGGGCACATGCCGAGTTGTGGGCTTGGTTCCCAGTGTGGGGTGTGCGGGAGGCAGCCCATCAATGATTCTCATCGTTGATGTTTCTCTCTCTCCCTCTTCCTTCCTCTCTGAAATCAATAAAAATATATTTAAAAAGAAAGAAAGGAAGGAAGGAAAGAAGGAAGGAAGGAAGGAAGGAAGGAAGGAAGGAAGAAGCATTTTTCATTGCAACAACTTGCAAGAAAAGCAAGGTTGGAAGTCCAATACAGACCAACCAGGTCAATGCCAGTGAGCCAGCAACCCTATCAAGAAGATGGGCATGAGAGTGGGTCAGGGTTAAGAACTAGATTGCTTAAGATTAGTTCTTCCTCCAGGAAACTAGTGGAAGCCATCACATAGCTAGCTTCTGAGGCTTGAGGTTGCTGATGTAGTGAAATTCACCATCGGCCCCAAATGTTTCTCCTTCCCCAGAACTGGTAGGAATTTCTCCATTGGAGAAGCAGCTGCCCATGCTCCCCTCCTTCTCCAAGCCCCTCTCCCTGAGTTCTGGGAGAGTGTTCCCACATCAATTAGATTCAGACGTGGGCCCAAGGAGAGGTCTTAGAGCAAGCGTGTCAAACTCAAAGGCTAACACGGGCCAAATAAACAAGGTTTAAGTTTATGGGGGCCACAAATGAACAAAAGCTTCAATTTTCATAGAAATGTAGGTGTATTTCAATAGAGACATGCTGAATACAAAGGGCTGAAATAAATGAGTAATCATTGACATAAAATAATAGAACATTTTAATAAAAATTAATATTTTTTCTTGAACATTAACGTACCAGACACTGAATAACTGCACAAATTATTAAGTGTAATGAAAATAAAGCTATTTTTCTTGTTCTCCGAAAACGAAATATTTCA
>NW_006292095.1:5178317-5180453 GCF_000327345.1 Myotis davidii | reverse complement strand
ATTATCTGTCCCAACCTCACTGGAACCGTCCCAGCCTCACCAGGGCCGTTTCGCACTCCCCAGAGCCGTCTTGACCTCACCGGGGCCTCCCCAACCTCATCGGGCCGTCCCAACCTCACTGGGGCCATCCCTACCTCACAGGGGCTATCCCTACCCTACCAGGGCTGTCTCAACCTCACCAGGGCCGTCTTGACCTCACCGGGGCCATCCCGACCTCACCAGAGCCGTTTCAACCTCACTGGGGTGTAGTTCATTATTAATAACTAGAGGCCCAGAGCATGAAATTTTTTAAATATTTAGTTTATTGATTTTTTACAGAGAGGAAGGGAGAGGGATAGAGTCCCCTGGCTGCCTGCGGCTGCAGCTGGCCAGAGTGGTGCTGGCCGGGGGGAGGGCCTGAGGGCTGTTGGCCAGCCAACCCCTCGCCCTGGTCGAACTCCCGGTTGAACTCCCTGTCGAGGGGACAATTTGCATATTAAGCTCTTATTATATAGGGCTATGTATAATAGGATATTGTAAAAATTAAGTTATGAATTTTTTTAAAAAAACATTTCTTACATACTGTTACATTGGCTGGGCTGCAAAAATATTCATTGTGGGTGGCATTCAGCCTGAGGGCCACAAGTTTGACATGCTTGTCTTAGAGGAAGGACTCACTCACTCAATCTAGTGACTGGAAGGAAAACCAGAGACACTGTGGGTGGTGCTGAGCTGAGGTAAAGATCTCTGTTCTCACTCTCTCCTCTGGGAAGAAGTGATCTATCCCTTTCCTCTCTTGAAATACCAACAGTGGAAGCAATAATATTTCATCTTGCTTTTTGCTAAAGAGATTTTGAGAAATATGTTTGTGTGCCATTATGTTATAAAGTGTGGCACCTCACTGGCAATTTAGAAATGAAAACTGTAGTAAATAGGTTCTGAACCTTTAGCTCCTAATTTCTTAAAAGGTGTGTGGGGGGTCAGGGGGTCATAGAAACTGGTCATTCCCTCAGAAGTGGAGAATGAAGCCTGAGTGACCTGTTCCTGGGACACCCAATCAAAAGTCCCCAAGAGGCCTTTCGGGAGAATAGTAGGCCATGACTGATCATGGGATCTTCCTGAGCTCGTGATCCCATTGTCCTTTCAATTCTGATGAAACACCTTTAAAAACACCAGAGAAGGGCTGTTACAAAGAATAACCTTAGGCAGAATTGTGCAGTGAGTCTATATTCATTTTCTACTGCCGTGTAACAAATTACCACAAATTTAGCAGCTTAGAACAATACATATTTATCATCTCACAATGTTCATGTGTTAGCGGTCTGGGTGTGGGTTAGCTGGGTCTTCTGTTCAGGCTCTCACCAGGATGAAATGGAGACATCATCCAGGGCCACAGTCCCATTTGAGGTTCAGAGTCCTCTTTCCACTCACACGGTTGTTGGCAGAGTCCACTCCTTGCGGTTGTAGAACTCATGGTGGCTAGCTTCCTGAAGCACAGCAGGGTTGTCCCTCTGACTTCTTCTGTCTCAGACCTCTGACCTTCTTTTAAAGGGCGCACCTCATTAGGTCTGGTTCCCCCAGCATTATTTCCCTTTTTATTAATTTAAGTCAACTGATAGGGACCTTAATTACATCTTAGAAATTCCTTTGCCTCTGGCATATAACATAATCACAGAAGTAACATCCCATCACCTTTGCTATATCGTGTGTGTGTGTGTGTGTGTGTGTGTGTGTGTGTGTGTTGGAATCAAATTACAGGTTCCACCCACATTCAAGGGTAGGGGATTATCTAAGGACATGGTTTACTGGGGGTCATCTCAGAATTCTGGTACTACACAATCCAAGAGAATAGTCCTTCCATGAGGGGTGACTGGTGTGGATGATAATCTAATGAGACACAAACTCTTAATTAAGGAATTCATAAGTGTCTCTCACTGAAGTGGGTTGAATAATGTCCTCCCCAAAATGTGTCCACCTGGACCTTGTTTGGAATAAGAGTCTTTGAAGATATAATCTAAGATAAGGATCTTGAGATGAGATCATCTGGATTAGGATAGGCCCCAACATCAAAGATGCATGTCCTGTAAGAGACAGAAAAGGAAAAGACACAGAGGAGCACAGGGGGAAAGTGAAGACAGAGGTACGTGGTATATAAGT
>NW_006292095.1:5171222-5178296 GCF_000327345.1 Myotis davidii | reverse complement strand
GCCGAGAATTGCCAGTGCCACCCAAAGCTGGGAAAGAGGCAGGCAAATGTGCTCCTTCAGAGCCTCCAGAAGGATCCAGCCTTGTTGATATCTTGATTTCAGACTCTGGCCTCCGAAACTAGGAGAGAATAAATTTCTGTTGTTTGAAGCTACCAAAGTTGTGGTAATTTTTACGGCAGTCTTGGGAAACTAACACACTTACTGATCATTGCCTCTTTACAAATCAATGTCCAAGAGATGGACTTGGTGGTCACAGGTGTAGCACAAACTCAGATGCTACAGAGATGCCTTTCCCACAGATCAGAGGTACCTAAGAGGAACCACAGCAAGGCAGCTTTGTAACCCCACCTAATTCATCACAGAATGTAAGCAGATGCCCATTTATTCATAACCTCTTTTATTATATCCTCACTGATGTATTTGTTTAATGCAGCTGTTGTGTCGTTATTTTTTTTAAAGGCTAAAAAATAACTGTGGCTTAAACAAGGTAAAAGTTTATTTTTCTTTAAGAATCTTAAAAATAAGCAGTCCAGGGTTATAATGCTGTCTCTACACCGTTGGACACCAGGCTCTCTGGTTTTTCTGCCATTTGATGGCAGATGTTTCCCATCTTATGACCCAAAGTGACTACTTCCATTCTTACCATCACACCTGCATTCCAGTCATCAGGAAGGGAGGTGAGGAACTGTACACTTCAACTGGCTAGAACTTAGCCACATACTCACATCCAGCTGCAAGCAAGGCTGCAGTGTATCCATGGTGAGGCCATGTGCCCAACTAAAACTTAGGTGACCTATTTCTAAAGAATGAAGGGAAGAATGGAGAATGGGTTGCAACTTCTGCCCACAGGAGACAACAAACACCGGTCTGATTTATCAGTGGTCTTTCCAATCTGGGGCCCAGGGATATGGGAGAAAAAGCCTAAAAATGGAAATTCAGGGATGGGAGCACTCCCACCACCCTTCTGACTGAGTATAGCATGAAACAGAGCTTTGGAAATCATCTTATGATTTTCATGGCATAAGATAAGCATGAAAAGGCTACGCATTACAGTGATCCTCCTTCTCCCATCCCCTGTTATGGGTTGAATTGTGTCCCCATAAGATATGTTGAAGTCCTAACCCCCAGAACTGGTTAATGTGACCTTATTTGGAAACTAGAGGCCCAGTGCACAAAATTTGTGCATGGCAGGGCGGGGGGCAGGGTCCCTCAGCCAGTCCTGCATCCTCTCGCAATCTAGGACCCCTTAGGAAATGTTGGACTGCCGTTTTAGGCCCAATCCCTGCAAGCAGTCGGACATCCCTCTCACAATCTGGGACTGCTGGCTCCTAACCTCTTGCCTATCTGCCTGCCTCATTGCCCCTAACCACTCACCTGCCTGCCTGATGGCCCCTAACCACTCACCTACCTACCTGACCTCCCCTAACTGCCTCTGCCTCTGCCTCTGCCTTGGCCTCCGCCATTGCAGCTTCATTGGAAGGACATCCGAAATGACATCCAGAAGGTTGTTCAGCTATCTGGTCTAATTAGCATATTAGCCTTTTATTATTATAGATGAGGTTTTTATAGATGTAATCATGTTAAAATTAAGTCTTACTGAGTTAAGTTGGGCCCTGATCTAATATCTGGTGTTCTTAGAAGAAGAGGTAAATTTGGACACAGACACATGGGAGAAGGCCATGTGAAGATGAGGGCAGAAGTTGGAATGATACAGCTACAAGTCAAGCAACCAAGGATGGCCGCAAGAGGCAAAGAGAGATTCCTCCCCTAGAGCCTTCAGAAAGCATGATCCAACCAACACTTTGATTTTGGACTTCTAGCTTCTAGAACTGTGAGAGAGTGCATCTCTGTTTGTGGTAATTGTTTATGGCAGTCCTAGCAAACGAATACACTATCTTCCTTTTTCTGGTTCCTTAGGGCCCCCTTCTCATGAACCCTGACTCTGTCCCATAAAGCACTGACATCTGGAAGTGCCCTCTGTCTCAAAACCTTCTGTCCATCCTTTAAAATTTAGCTCATTGTAAGTGCTGCAAGGGCAATGATAGGGTGAGCCAAACCAGGACCAAAATGTCAGGCACAAGCCAGACCAGGGTCTGAACGTGAGAAGAGGGCCAGAGGGGGAGATGTTCAGTGACATGGATATGGAGCCAGTGGAATTGGTCTGAGGTGGGGAGGAGCCTGCAGAAGAAAGATAAAGTAGGGTGCCCACAGTGACCAAGGACAAGTGGGTCCAAGATCCAGGCTGTCGATAGAAGCAGGACCATACAAGGATCAAAACCAGGACACCTGGAACTAGTCCCAGCTTCATATTCTAATGACACCACTTACACTGGAGAAGCCCTTTCGGTTTCCAAACCATTTTTGCATACAGTCATTTGTTCTTCAGAACCAATCTGCATGAGCTGAGTAGAGCACTAATAAAATCTCCTCTTGATTCACTGGCAAACAACATGTCAGATGCTAAGTAAATTGCTCAGCATCACATAACTGATTATAGCAGTGTGTGCAGAGAGAAGAAAATAAACTTTGGAGTCTGGTAGACTGCATTAGAATCAATACACGCAAGCTATTTGATTTCTATGAAACTCTGTGGTTTTTTTTGAGACTATTTTTTATTTGTGTCACTAATATAACATTTGTAGTGACACCAAATAAAACAGTAATATTTATTTGTGCTCAATAAATTATCATCTCTTTCCTCCTCCCTTTTTTCCCCCCACATTTTTTTAAAATAATTCTTTATTGTTTCCTCCTCCCTTTCTTACTTGTTTTCCAGCTCTGAATTCTGTGCTCTTTATACTACCAACCACAGTGTTGCATTTAAATCTTGGTTTCTCACAAGTCACCTCTCTAGAAGTCAGTCTCTTCATCCATTTTATCAAAAGATTGGTCTAAATCATGTATGTGGTCTCTTCCCGTTGGGATAGGCAGGGGCCTTATGTTTTCAACAGACCAGTATTTCAAAGTTCACACCTGTTGTCCCTAACATCGCCATCAGGGGGCACCTAGCACTGCTTATGCCTTGGGTGGAACAGATACTGAAGGTGCTAAGTAAGCTCTGCCTAGGACTTCACAGAACTTGAGGAGAGCCAACCATCCCAGAAATGCTCATTCCCCTTCTGAAGACAAGACAGGAGAGCAAGGGTTATTCTCTATTTATTTTATAGATGAGGGAAGCATTTTGATTTTCCTTAATCGCCTAACAGGATGAGCTAATGAAAGGTCAGATGGCCTTATGGAGTTTCTGCTAATCAAACTGAGTTGTGCATTATGCTTCAAGCACTCACTAATTAGCCTAAAGCTGACTACATCCAGGGCTTTATGCCTGGAGTGGGGGGAGCATTAGCAATACTCTCCATTGGAGGCACCCACTTCCCCTCTGGACACAAACACAGACATAACCCTCCAGAGGCCTGAGAGGAAGCCTGGGTCTTTGGTTTTCAGGAAGGAAGCATAAAGAAGCACTATTTCCATGGCCTTCGCCTGTGCCGCCAGGACAAGAGGAAGAAGCTGCTCCTGCTCTATGGAGGTTGAGGAATGAAGTCGGTGTGGAATTGGAGCCCACTGCGTGCTCATGAGGACCACAGCCTGAACTTACCTTCATTCCCCAGAAGAATCTACCATGGGGAGAGCCTGAGAAAAGTCCCTCAGCTTCCCCCATGCCCTAATTCTACCTGCTCCTTAGCAGTGTCTCCGGAAAATCCAGTCACTCCTCACTCCCTCTCTTCCAACTCAGCCCCCTTCTCCCTGTCATTTCTGCCCCATGCCCAGCTCCTGCTAACAGCCTCTGGCAAGACCAGCGATTCCACGGGCTCTTTCATTCTCAATGGCCTGTAAGTCTTCACAGCTGTAGGTTCAGAGGATGGTTGTTTGTCTTCCACAGTTCAAGTGCTCAGGCCTCATGCTAACAAACACAGCCTGCTCCCCATCCAAGGATGTAAATCTCTCTCAGCCTGACACCTGGTCACCAGTTGCTGGAGAAACAGCCAGAGAGGTTGCCTCTCCACCTGTCAGATACACTGGTGACAATTCGCAGATGGAGTCCACAGCTCCAGTGCAAGTCTAAACACTCCAAAGGAGTCTGACAGCTGGCACACGGGTATCTGTCAAGCAAGACTCAAGCAGTATGAGTCCCTGGATAATGTTCAAGAACAGTTCTACAAACCAGAATCCTTCTCCATTCCCTCCCTCTTCCCCCTGACAAATCACCCTTCTCCCCTGCCTAGGACTGACTAGGCAACTTTCCTCAGTGATGCTGAGAAAATATTCAGAGATAGGAGAGGCGGCCCTCTTATCCCCAGGCTAAAGCTAGACTTCCTTTTCCACTAAGGGTTCAAAAGTTGAGTCCTTGCCCAGAAACCTTCCACACCTCAGACAGCAGAGATCTCACACTGGCCTGGGTTGAAAAGGAGAAAGCCATCTTTGGTATGCAAACATCCTAAGAAATAAAACCTGGGCTCCTGGAGAAAAGAGAACAGCCGAGGCCAGGTCCAATTCACAGGGAACACCCATATGTGGACATCCACCGAGCTTATCCTCAGGGCAGATCGAAGTTTTATAACTCTGGAGCTCCTGAACCTAGCCAATGCATTGTACGCTGCTGTCATTCAGCACATTAAACTTGTTTATGATTTACAGGTTATCCTGTATATCAGTCCAGACAATGGCCTCTGCTCAATGGGGTTTAAATAAGAAGTCACAAAAAGATCCAGCGATTTCCATAAAAATGTGCTTTCCATAGAAAACTGCCTGATAAGATTCATAAAAATTGGAATAAGGAAAACAATGATCAACTGGCTCAAACTTGTAACTCCAGTTTTACTTCCAGAGGATACTATAGATTTCTGCAGCCCAGGAAAGGGAGTGGGGAGGTAGAGGTTAGGAAAAGAATGGGAAATGTCAGAATATATTTATAGCCCAAGACATATGCCCAACACAAACAATGCTCCGTGCCTCCAGAAATGAACACGTACAGTGCAGAATAAAACTGGTTCCTGCTGGCACCGGGATCGTAGGAAGCCGCCACTGGCTTATAGCATAGGAGCTGACATATGCTCCATGTGCCCTGATCCTGAGCCCAGCAAACGCAATCCGGTGGACACTTTGCTCAAGTCCTGTGGGTAACATGGCTTTGCTACTCACTTGAACTGGATTCCAGGAGTTTTGGAAAGGGTGGGGAGGCAGAAGTATCAGCGGCTCAAGCTCGCTCCCCTTTATCCAAGCAGATGTTTCATTTTCATTTCACGAGGGTTAGGAAGAAAGGAACAAGGATTAGTCCTAATTTATTGCCGCTGTCGAAAGCCAGCTCTCAGAAGTAAGTGGATTATGGAAAGAAAACAAATGGAGAGAAGAGAAGGCAATGGATGAACTGCATTCAATAATATTTATTCAGTTGATTTTAAAATGTAAAGAAGGGATCCATTCTAATGGTTCACCTTCTATGAACCCTGGAGTCCCCCCCAAACCCTGAAGAAGTCCTTCTGACACTGTTGTGAGGTAGATCGGAACTATTCTGTGTCTAAAGTGAGGGAGGCTGGTGCTTAGAGAGCCCTGGTGAGGAAGCCAGGGACAAAAATCCCAAACCTTGACCTTTTTTAGCTTCCTGCTCTCAGCCTGGGCTGCTAAGCCTAGAGGACACTGAGTGGTTCATGGGGGCGGGGGGGATAGATTGAGGGGTACTCTTTCTGCCCTAAGCACATGCACACAAGTGAGCAAGGTGCCCAGCCAAAGCCAGCCCTACCGCTCCAAGGGCAGCTGGGCACAGGCAGCCCGACCCTCTAGCTGCTGAGGTATTGGTGAAGTTCAGGAATGGGATTTAAAAGTCTTCTCTCAGAAAGAAAGAGAGGGGATGGCAAAATGCCCGCTTGGTAAGGCTTCTCCTCCCAGTCCGTCCCCACCTCCCCATCCATGGCCCAGTCATCAGGTTCTGGAGGGCAGAGTTTTCCAGCTGGGAAACTCCACGGGGGTTGTTCTAAACAGAGGCCAGAGCTTTCCAAAGGTTCTGGATCAACGATCAACGGAGCTCTTGTTTCTTGTCCTTCAAGGCCTAAGAAATTCCCCAGGAAGCCCTGGAAAAAATGAAGACAGCAAATCTTGGGGTGGGTGGGACACAGGGTGGGGACAGGGGACCCAGGCGGTCAGGGACCCTGAAAACCCCTAATTATACAAAAGCCTCGGCCCCACGCAGCCACAAGCCTACGGGACTCCAGCCCAGCCCTGTCTCTACCAGCTGGAAGAACTCGCACTGTGGCTTCCTCACTCCCCTCAGACCCTTCAGACCTTCAGTGCATTCTCACCTTCCTGGCTATCAACCCTTCAAAGAAACCAGAACTGGCGCAAAGGACTTGGGGGGAGGGCCTCCAATGGTCTCTGTAAGCCAAAGCCAGCCGGAGTGGTGACAAGAAATCCGGGCGGCCGTGGAACGGGGCTAGAAACCCAAAACTTGAGCTGACCTTGCGGGCCGGAGGCCTGGGGGACAGCAGCACTTCCCTGGCGCACACGTGGGGCGCTGGGGTGAAGAACAACCCCGCGGCCCCCCTTCGTTTCAATCCTACGCTCGGGTGGATCAGATGCGGGAAAAGAATAGACTTCGGTTTTCATTTTGGTTCCCTAATCCATGTCTTCCCTTCTTTCCATGCAGAGTCCCTCCCCAGCCCCACCTCCTCCTCTCGAACCCCAAACTCAAAACAGGGACCAGAGGAGGCACCGAGTGTTTCCCGATCCCGAGCTGTCAGCCCCTTGGCCGCGTTACCTACTCGTTGAGCGGTGGGCACCGCCGGGACTCGGAAGGGCGGGCGGGGGCCTCAGGGGTCCAGGAAGGGGCGCCGGCAGCGGGGCCCTCCTCCCGCCGGCCGCGGCGCAGCAAGCGGCGGAAGACGCAGCGAAAGTCGGGGCTGCGGCAGTAGATGAGCGGGTTGAAGGCAGAGTTGGCGTAGCCCAGCCAGTTAAGGGCCAGGAAAGCCTGGTCGGGAACCAGGGAGGGGCCCCCAAGGGCGCGCACCACGTTGGCCACAAAGAAGGGCAACCAGCAGAGAGTGAAGGTACCCATGATGAGGCCCAAGGTGCGCAGGGCCC
>NW_006292095.1:5149773-5170883 GCF_000327345.1 Myotis davidii | reverse complement strand
GGGGCTGGTGGCCGGTCAGCGCCAACGTGGCCCCCGGCGGTACTACCAGGAGTCCCACGACCAGGTCGGCTGCGGCCAGAGAAGTCACGAACACGTTGGTCATGGTCTGGAGCCTCGGCGTCCGGGCGATGGCCACGATGACCAACAGGTTGCCTCCCACGGTGGCCAGCACCGCCAGCGCCAACAGCGCCCCCGCCAACGCCGCTGCCCACGGCACCCCTGACAGCCCACTCGTGTTGGCAGAATTGGGCGCCAGGGTGGGGGCATCTGGCCACGAGGCCAGAGAGCTGTTCGCGTCAGGTCGCGGAGCCATTCCCACGTCGCGCTTGGGGCGGGGGGGAGAGGGGGGGGCGGGTAAGGGGGCTCCCAGCTCACGCGACTCAGGGGAGGGGGCAGTGGGGCGTGGGAGAGATCTCCTTGGCCTGGGCCATCTTCCCTGGTTGACTGGGAGCGAAAGCTCAGCCCCCCCCCCACACACACACACCCACACTGGGTGCCACCGCTGGGGGTTGGGGGGAGTGGCGGCTCTTAAAGGGGCAGCGGCCAACAGTCTCAACACTCGGCTTCGGGAGGGGAATTGGAGGGTAGGGAGGGAAACAGGTGGAAGCCCGACTTTTCCTTTAGCCAAATCCGGAGCGCGGAGGCCCTGACTTCTTTGCCACGGTGTGCCCACTCCTGCCACGACCAGTTCCACACTCAGCACAGCACCGGTCAGCACTGGTTTCCTGGCCTCCCCGCTTACGGTGGCAGAGGAAAGGTAACCCTTTCTGTCCACAGTAGCCCCTCGGCTACTCGGGAGCTCCTCTAAGATATTGTAAGTTAAGTAATAGAGGGCAGCCAGTATCCTCGCTTCTCCCGGGAGGCTATTTCAGTGAGATTTGCCCCCTTTCCCTTCTATTTCCCTTACCCTCCCTGTCTCTCCCGTTTTCTGTTCTGGCTCCCTCACCCCCCACCCCCTCAGCTGCTGGGACGTTTACCATTTTTCAGGGTCTTTATCATTGCCCACTCATTTGAATTTCAATTTGGCCTCCATAGCCTGGGATGCTGAGAGTTTCGATTTCTCCAATTTCCCCATTACACATTGCCCTTTCCACACACCTTTCCACCTTGACATTTTCTAGATGGGCCCTTTTTTCTTAAAATTCTGTTGAAAAGACACGTTAAAAGTGAATGAATGGGTTTGAGGTTGAGGCTGATCCACATCACCCTCAACTATCCACAAATCTTCCATCACCACCCTCCTGATGGAAAAGTGTTCACGCCACTTCCTTGAAGATTTATTCATGAACTTTTTTTTATTTTTTTATTTATTGATTTCAGAGAGGAAGAGAGAGGGAGAGACAGATAGAAATATCAATGATGACAGAGAATCATTGGCCGGCTGCCTACTACACGACCCCTGCTGGGGATCGAGCCTACATCCTGGGCATGTGCCCTTGGCATGAATCGAACCTGGGACCCTCTAGTTTGCAGGCCGACGCTCTATCCACTGAGCTAACTGGCTAGGGCTATTCATGAACTTTTTTTTTTTTAAATATATTTTATTGATTTTTTACAGAGAGGAAGGGAGAGAGACAGAGAGTCAGAAACATCGATGAGAGAGAGACATCGATCAGCCGCCTCCTGCACATCCCCCACTGGGGATGTGCCCGCAACCCAGGTACATGCCCTTGACCGGAATCGAACCCGGGACCCTTCAGTCCGCAGGCCAACGCTCTATCCACTGAGCCAAACCGGTTTCGGCGATGAACTTTTAATTAAAAACTAGAAGAGGTTGAATTAAGAAATTCACGCGTTGCATCTCCAAGTGTATGGAACCAGAGGCCTGGTATTGTAATGCAGCTCCAAGTCTCTTCATACCTCTTATCAGAGGTTCCCTTCACCGGAGGAAGCCCAAAGCCCACTTCCCTTCCCCTACCTCACCCAGACTTAGAGCTGGTCCTGCTAGCCAAGCTATTCCAATCTCCAAGCCAGTTCCTCTGAAATTGGGTGTGGGAAGATGAGACTGGAAAATAGGCTCCTGGATTCAAGTTCAAGGGCAGGAAGATAGGACACCTTAATGAAGTCCTATCAGAACCTGATCCTTGAGCTGTCTTGCTTCTTCCCCTGAAACAATGAGACAAAAAGGGGAAAAATATCATGGAAAATGCCTCCAGGGCCATGCCCTAGCATGTCTCTTTTGCACCGCTCTATATTTCAAAAGAACACTGTATAGTCACTGGTTTAAGCAATCCCTCTGGGAGGCTGAGCCAGGGGTTGGGAGGTTGAAAGACTGGAGGGGAAGTGAGGACCTAAAATTATCCTTGAGGAAAAAGAACCAGTTTCATCTCCCAGGGACCCAGCAGCTCACCCATGAGCAGGGTTTGTCAGTGGCTCCCAAGCAAATGCCTTCCATGCCCATGCAGTACTCCAAGCAGACCTTGGGATCCATGGAAATGCCTAGCGAGTGGAGGTAAAGAGACCCAGACCCAGCCCCTGCCCCAGGTCATGCCCCACTTGGCCTGAGTCTTGGCTGTGACATCCTGCTGGTCATCAAGGCGGTCACTCCCAAGTGGGTTTTGCAACACCCCAGAGTGTTGCCAGTTATTTCAAAGGGGTGTCATGAGATTCTTAAAGAGTAATCTCTACAACAAATACATGCCATTCAGCAATTTTTTTTCCAGGACAATAGAATTGGCTGGGGAAGGGAAGGAGGGTGCCAGGAAGTCAAGCAGCTTTAAAGGATGTCTTTGCTTTAGGGTGTGACCTTGTTATTCTGAAGAAGTGTGTACAAATGTTTACATTTAAAACACACACACACAAGTTTTCCCTACCCACATGAGTGTGCCTGAGTTAGGGGAATGGTTAGGCGGTTCACCATAGGAGACCATGAGAAGAGGAATTTCAGGCCTCTGTTAGTGGAGGCCCTTAGGAGCCAACAGGGCAAGGCTGAAGCACCTGGCAGCCCACTTCCTCCTCTTCTGTCTGTGTGTGGAGGTGGGGGTTGTGCGGGGGGAGCATTCCTTCTGAATTCTCAGTCTAGTCTTTCCCCAGGCTATGCTGCTACCAGGGTGAAAGGTTCCTCCTTTTGCTACTTTGGTCTGTTTTCTAATTTAATCTTTTGAGTAGGTAATTGTTCTTTCTTTTCTACACTAATAATAGTAAAACAGCCGAAGCCGGTTTGGCTCAGTGGATAGAGCGTTGGCCTGGGGACTGAAGGGTCCCAGGTTTGGTTCCGGTCGAGGGCATGTGTCTGGGTTGTGGGCACATCCCCAGTAGGAGATGTGCAGGAGGAGGCTGATCGATGTTTCTCTCCCATCGATGTTTCTGACTCTCTATCTCTCTCCCTTCCTCTCTGCAAAAAAATCAATAAAGCATATTTAAAAAAATAGTAAAACATACCCACTATTCTGCACCTTACTTATTTTAGCTTAACACTCTATATCTGTGACCCTTTCATACCAAAACCAAAACCAAAAAAAAAAGCTTCTGGCAGACATCTAGTTTACTCCTGCTCTTTACTAATAGATGGTATTGTGGTGAATAACTGGTTCGTCATTTCACCTGTGTGTGAACTAAATTTGTAGACTAAATTCCTAGAAACAGAATCACTATATTATAAGGCACCTACTTTTGCAAATTTAAGAAATATTGCCAAATTACCCTTTCCAGGTAAAATACCTATTTACACTCTTTTTTTTAAAAAAAGCTATATTTTATTGATTTTTTACAGAGAGGAAGGGAGAGGAATAGAGAGATAGAAACATCAATGAGAGAGAGAACATTGATCAACTGCCTCCTGCACACCCTCTACTGGGGATGTTCCCGCAAACCAAGGTACATGCCCTTGACCGGAATCGAACCTGGGACCCTTCAGTCTGCAGGCCAACGCTCTATCCACTGAGCCAAACCGATTAGGGCTATTTACACTCTTGCTATCATTTCTGATGGCCAGCCTGGGTTTGGAAACAAGTGACCTGCTGCTTTGGAAAGTCGTCCTAATGACTGGCCCCAGGGATACGCTGCTGCCTGGTCTGTAGAGGTCATCCAACTCTGGACAGAAGCATGTGTTTCCCAGAGGGAGCTTTACCCTGGCCATGGGCCCCCTAGTAACCTTTGTTCTGTGCCCTTGGTAGCAGACAGTGAGGGCCTCTGAATCTACTGAGTTCAGGTCTCCAGGCTGCTCTTTATGTGTTGGGGGCTCCAAAGATGCAAGTTGGGGTTAGTTGTGTGATGATCAGTGACTTAGAATGCATGGTCCGCAGAACCAGCAGCTGCCTGATGGGCAGAAGTTCCAAAAGCAGGCAAGTTGTAGCTTGTGATTGGTCCTATGCCCCTCACAATGGACTGCATGGATGTGTGCACATTTGTGTGTGTTATGTAACCGGGTAGGAAGAAACTCAGGGGACTTCAGGGGACTGCAGCCTTGTACATGACATGTGTTGGAGGTGTTACAGTCTATAATTCGTAACCTTCCCCCCCTGGCTTTAAAGTTCTTACAAATGAGCAAAAACTAGGTGGAAGTACCTCCACACCCCTTTACCCTGTCTGTTTTCTTCATATCCCACTGTGGAGTTTTTGTTCTAGTCTCTGAATAACTATCAAAATCCTTGACTATTGGAGTAGCTGCTCCTCAGGGGCTGGGAAAGGTCTACCTGAAGACAGAGACAAGACTTTCTTGGGGTTCAGTAAGGCATCCTCTCCCTCAGAGTTAGGGGAAAGATGAAACCAGTGGGAGAGGGAGAGAGCTGGAGAGGGTGCCCACCAACCTGCAGATCAGCTTCTCCCACTGCCTTCCCGAGTCACCCAGGAATGTTGCTGTGGCTGGTTCATTGCAGGCTTTTTCTTTGGGAGAAGGAGGCAGCTTTGATCCATAGGCTCTCCCTCCACTCTTCCCTGGGAAGGAGAGCTCAGGCACCCAGGAGCCCGTTGGGCTCAGAAAGAGACTGGTTGTCCTAATGAACACGCTCTGGCCCCTTCTTTCCCATCAGCCCACATCTCCTTAGGAAGCAGGTGCTGAGGAAAGGGTGGCCGGCACTTGGAAGGAAAGAGCAGAACAATGAGGATGGTTTCTCCTCCAACAGGGAAACCAATGCCTCGCGTGACTAGGCCCTTGCAATTAAGACAGGAATGAAGAGCTTTCATGGCCAGAAAGAGGAAGGAAGCCAAGCCCCACAAACCCTTTTGGACGGTTAAAAATCCACCAGGAAATAAGGGGGCAGTCAAGGTCCAGATGCCAGTGGCGGGGAGAAGGGAAAAGTTTCCTATTTTGAAGAAGTCATAGGTGGATGGGGCAAAAGCTACTTCTTCTTCTTTTTTTTTTTTTTGCTTTGTTAACTTCAAGAGGAGACCAAGAATTTGCTTTTAGTCAGGAGAGCACTGTCATCCCCTTTCATGATAAATGGGAAACAGGAGGAGAAGGAGACATCCTCGGGCCTGCCATTCAGCCCGAGGCACCACGCTCCGGTGGCCCTTGCTGGTGGGTTGCCAGCCTCGCAGTCACCACTGGATATACTTTCCCCTGTGCCAGGCCCCACATGAGGCATGCTGATGGAGAGGGTACTAGGACCCAGCCCCTGTCCCCAGGGTAGGGGACTGCCAGCCACATAGAGGAAATTGGGTTTCACTTTGTTCCCCCAAAGAACTCCTGCCAGTGCCAAGGCAGGCAGCTTTGGTCATAGATGCTGGGTGGGGTAGCTTTATCCAATGATGGAGATGGGAAAAGAAGCAAAGAAGGGCATCTCTTGGGGACACCAAGGTGACTTTTTTAAAATTTTTATTATTGAAATTATTACATATGTCCCCTCCCCCCCTCCTCCATTGACTCCTTTAGCCACCCATTACATATGTCCCCCTTTTTCCTCCATTGACCCCCTCCAGCCCACCCTTGCCCCTTGCCCCAGGCCTTCACTGCCCTGTTGTCTGTGTCCATGGGTCATGCATATATGCGTACAAGCTCTTTGGTTGATCTCTAAGGTGACAGCTTTGAGGAGAGTCCCCCATGACCAGACAGGAGCTTTCCCACTACTAGTAAAATAGTTGCAATTTAACCCTCTGTCTCCCCAATCCTGGGTCGCCCATCCTGCCTCTCTCATGCCTGATCTTGTCCCCAGCAGTCCTGGGCTCTCATGAAAAATGTTTCCTCACAGATGCTCTGCGATATATTGGTGGCAGCAGGATGCTGGGATGATCCTGGCTCTTTCTCAAATCATGTTGTTAAGATTTAATGGTCACAAAGCAGACAGGATGATGAAGCTGGGAAGAGAAGCCAATTCCCTGGAGCCTTCAACCCAAAGATGTCCTCCTCTGGCCTTAACTGGCAGCCTGTTCTTCCTTCTCTGCTGGAGAGAGATTTGGGAGTGTAGGGTAGAGAGGTGGAGATGCAGGGAGGGCTGGAGAGGGAAATCAAGTCATTAACATTAACATTAACCTCCTCTGCTTCCTGGAGGAGATGAAAGGGTTAATCCAGTAATGAAGGAGGGTGTAGAAGAAGAATGGGTGAAGGAAGGATAGACTTTTGAGCTGTGACAAGTCAGGGTGTGGCTGGGTTCCCCCAGAGCAGGAAGGATGGCTTTGATTACAGGGGCACAGTTTATCTGCAAGCCTGAAAAGGGTGGGGAGCAGGGAGGCAAGGAGGAAAAGAATGTAAACAGTGTTGGGAATGTCAGCTCTCTCCTGGGAAGGAGAGGGAGTGGAAGGCAGCCCTGAATTTCTAAAAAGCTCTTCTTTTAATAAGAAAATAAATAAATAAAAATAACAAGGTCTTCTCTTTTGGGCATCTAGATCCCATTAAAATATTCCACAGGATGCCATGGACACTCAAGGCCAAAGGTTCCTTTGGCTCCCAGGCCCTATCAGGACCACAGAGTACCAAGAAGAAATGGCATTATGAAGGCAGAGTCCTGTCTGGTGCGGGGAGGAGGGACAAAGGAAAGGGGGCGGGGAGGGGGGCAGGATAAGCCTCCTCCATACCTTCATCCCCATCTAGAGAAGCAGAAGGCTCAGTGGATAGAGTGTCAACCTGAGGGTCAAGGGCACATACCTCTTTGCAGGCTTGATCCCCGGCTTGGGTTTGTGTGCAGGAGGCAACCAATCGATGTGTCTCACTCACATCAATGTTTCTCTCTCTCTCTCTCTCTCTTCCTCTCGCGCTCTCTCTCTCTCTCTTCCTCTCGCGCTCTCTCTCTCTCTCTTCCTCTCGCGCTCTCTCTCTCTCTCTTCCTCTCGCGCTCTCTCTCTCTCTCCCCCCCCTCCCTTCCTCTCTTTCTAAAAATCAATGGAAGCCCTAGCTGGTTTGGCTCAGTGGCTAAGCATTGGCCTGCAGAGTGAAGGGTCCCAAGTTCAATTCCAGTCAAGGGCACATGCCTGAGTTGTGGGCTCGATCCCCAGTTGGGGGTGTGCGGGAGGCAGCCGATCCTTGATTCTCTCTCATCATTGACATTTCTATCTCTCTCTCCCTCTCCCTTCCTCTCTGAAATCAATAAAAAATATATTTAATAAATAAATAAAAATCAATGGAAAAATATCCTTGGGTGAGAATTAACAACAACAACAACAAAAAGGAGAAGGAATTGCTAATGAACCAATTGGAATCTGTTTCACGTGGTCAAGGTTAGGGTCTTAGGCACCAGCTGAGAGCCGCTTTGGATGGCCATCCTTGCACACACTCGAAGCCGAGACACACTGATGTACACACCCAGCAAGGCAGGAACTCAGATGGGAGCACGCTCACATATAGTCACACACACAGGTGGGCATAAGTGTAACAGCCACACAACACATACATGGGCTGATAAGAACACCCCACCATCAATCACACAGACTCAGAGATGCATCCACGCAAATCGACAAACTCAGAACTCAGATGTACTCCTCTCCCCCTAAGAGAGTCATCACATTCATATGCATAGACATGTATACCCAGCCCAAGACCACCCACTCAGAGATGCAAGCCCACACCCCCGCACCAAAGCCCAGTGAGTGCCCCATTTGGGCACGCTCCATGTGTTGAGCTGGAAATGAAACGCTAAACCGCCTGGCTGCAAAAAGCATGGAGCGGAACCAGGTCAGAGGCCGGCACTGTTGGCTGCATCTCTCACCACTCATCTCTCAGTGGTGGTGCTAATGGCACAGAACTTCAGGTCCTGAGTCCGTCGTGGGAAAGTCCTTTTAAAGCATGAAAGGCAGAGCAGCCTAAATTAAACGCAGCATCAGCCCCGTTTGCTCAGAGGGAATAAGTCACTGGCCAGTGAGTTCTCCATGTTCACTGTCTTTATCCCAGGGAAACTCCTCTAGCAAGTCCTTTTTTTGGAAGAAGACGGCTGAGAAAGAATGCCTGCCCTATTGCATCAATTACTCATTCATCAGTCAGCACTCACTGCACACAATCATGTGCACGGCAACAGGCCAGGTGCTGGGCCATAGCAAGAGTCATCAGGCATGATTGCTACCTTCAAACAGATTCCACTCTAGAAGGCAAGACTTCAACACAGTAAAATCACGGCCAGCCCTAACCAGTTTGCCTCAGTGGATAAAGCATCAGCCTGCGGACCGAAGGGTCCTGGGTTCCATTCTGGCCAAGGGCACGTACCTCCATTGCAGGCTCCTCCCTGGCCCAGGCCCTGGTCAGGGCCCATGCAGGAGGCAACCAATCCATGCGTTTCTCTCACATCGATAGTGTGTGTGTTTTCTTATTCCTTCTCTCTAAAAATCAATGGGAAAATATCCTCAGGTGAGGATTAAAAAAGAAAAGAAAAACCACCGCCAGATGACAAGGACAGAGGAGGGAAGTGAGCATCCGTGACAGCCGGGTTCTGAAGAAGAAGAAATCACTTCCAACTGAGGTCGAAGTTGAGTGTTAACCAGTGATCAGGACTTGGAAAGGCATAGAAAAGAAAAAAATGGCCTCCCAGATGGTAGGATTGGCATACACAAAAGTATAGGGATGCCAGATTGGTGCGGCTCCTTTAAGCTGCCTGGCCTGCCTTGTTTAACATGCCAGGCGCCCGGAAAAGGGGCCACTGGCACTTACCCACCATTTGTAACCTCAGTCCTGGATGCTTTACCTTCATTAATGCAAACTCACAGGCTTGATACTCATTATATTTGTCCCTCACTTCTCATTTGAACGTTATAATACCTCCTCATTCCGGAGGCTAGCTCTTCCACCACAGACTTCCTTGCACAACACCCTCTTTCCCCAGTTGACTTACCCTTAGTCAGGACCCTCACCCACTATCACCTCCTCCAAGGGGAGCTTTCTCACCTGGTTCAACAGCCTAACTGGACTGTGTGGAGCGTCTCTGGAGACGTTGGAGGGGAGTTTTCCTCCAACAGCTTCCAAGAGGCTGTAGAACACCAGAAAGAACAATGGATCAAGAAGTGTGGTTACAAAACAAACTCATAGACACAGACAAAAGTATGATGGCTGCCAGAGGGAAGAGGGAGTAGGAGTGGGACAGGGCAAAGGGGGTCAAATACACATAGTGAAGGAAGGAAACTTTGGATGGCGAGCACACAATGGAATATACAGATAATGTATTATAAAATTGTACTTGAAACTTACCTAATGTTATTCACCAGTTACTCCAATAAATTTAATTTTCTAAAAAGAAATGCTCTTGCCCTAGCTCAGCGGTTCTCAACCTGTGGGTCGCGACCCCTTTGGCAGTCGAACGACCCTTTCACAGGGGTCACCTAAGATCATCCTGCATATCAGATATTTACATGACGATTCATAACAGTAGCAACATTACAGTTATGAAGTAGCAACGAAAATAATTTTATGGTTGGGTCACAACATGAAGAACTGGATTTAAAGGGCCAGAAGGTTCCCCGGTGAGGTCGGGACGGCCCAGTGAGGCTGAAACGGCCCGGTGAGGTTGGGATGGCCCTGGTGAGGTTGAAACAGCCCAGGTGAGGTCGGGACGGCCCCGGTGAGGTCAGGACAACCCCAGTGAGGTTGAAATGGCCCCAGTAAGGTCGGGATGACCCCGATGAGGTCGAAACAGCCCTGGTGAGGTCAGGACAGCCCCGGTGAGGTTGAAACAGCCCCGGTGAGGTCGAGACGGCCCCGGTGAGTGGAAATGGCCCCAGTGAGGTAGCGATAGCCCCGGTGAGGTAGGGATGGCCCCATGAGGTTGGGACAGATAATGGGGACCAGTATAGACAGATGAACAGGGGTAGAAGCAGAGGCAGAGCAGCATAGAACAGACTGTCAAACTACAGTGGGAAGCCTGGGGAGGGTTGGGGGGATGTTAAGAGATCAACTGAAGGACTTCTATGCATGCATATAAGAATAAAATTATTTTTTTAAAAAAAGGGTCAGAAGGTTGAGAACCACTGCCCTAGCTGGTTTGGGTCAGCGGATAGAGCATCAGCCTGCGGACTGAAGGGTCCCCCGTTCAATTCCAGTCTAGGGTACATGACCGAGTTGAGGGCTCAATCACCAATGGGGGTCATCCAGGAGGCAGCCGATCAATGATTTTTTCTCATCATTGATGTTTCTATCTCTCTCTCCCTCTCCCTTCCTCTCTGAAATCAATAAAAAAATATATTTTAAAAAAGGATGTTTAAATCATTTTTTAAAAATGCTCTTAGGACCATTGTCAGGCATGCTGTTTTAAGATGATGTAGCATATGATTTAAGGGAGATAGAAAGATGTTTTCCTTCAAGAAAAAAATTATCCTTGCCCTGGCCAGTGTTTCTCAGTTGTTAGAGCACCAGTCCACACATCAAAGGGTCTGAGGATCAATTCCTGGTCAAGGGCACATACCTGGGTTGCAGGTTCACGCCCCACCCCTGGTTGGGGTGCATATGAGAGGCAACCAATCGATGTGTCTCTCACATCTATGTTTTCTCTCTCTCTCTCTTTCTCTCCTCCCCCTCCTTTCCACTCTCTCTCTGAAAAGCAATGGATAAAAATGTCCTTGGGTGAGGATTAACAAAAAAAAAATTATTCTTAAAATTCCACAATTATACATTCATGGCTTTTCCTGAAATTTTTATTTCGTATTCAAGTGAAAGCACCTCTGAAATGGAATGTCTCCGTCGATTACATCTTAGGATGGATGATTTTACAAGACCCTTTCCTGAGAAGAGTTTGCTCAAGGCAGACAGAGTGTGAGGACACTAGATGCTCTTGGGAGAATAGGAGATATTTGTTTCTGCACAGCCAAAGTATGGACAGTGTTTGGGGGCATGAGCCCTTCCATTAAGAAGATGGATGATCCCTTTGAGCAGCTTGTCGGGGGTGATGTCTCATGATCAGTATCACCACTGAAGTGCAATGAATTGGACCAGAATTCTTGCATGAAACCTTAAAACAAAGGACATTTTTGGTAAAACGAGGAGGTGGGGGGACTTTAGGTGTCTTGAAAGCGAGGCTGACCAGTCAGCACTGTGATTACATTCTGAATTAACATAATGGGCCTCTGGAGAGTCAGAGCTGTGAGGTACTGTGCGAGGTCATCTCATCCAGTGCTCCACTTTTGTAGAGTGAAGCTTAAAGAGCCAAGTGGTTTGCCTAAGATCTTAGCAACGTGCTGGTCTCCATGCTCTTGGCCAGTGATGGCGAACCTATGACACGCATGTCAGAGGTCACACATGAACTCATTTTTTTGGTTGATTTTTCTCTGTTAAATGGCATTTAAATATATAAAATAAATATCAAAAATATAAATCTTTGTTTTACTATGGTTGCAAGTATCAAAAAATTCCTATATGTGACATGGCACCAGTTAGGGTTTTTCAAAATGCTGACACGCCGAGCTCAGAAGGTTCGCCATCACTGCTCTTGGCTATTGGATGTTTTTCCTTTCTATCAGACCAATCTTCAGAACCAGGAAGCTGGATATTGAAAATACATTTTTCACTGTGTCTTGGCATATCTGAGTTCATTAAAACATGTTCTTTAAAACTTTAGCATCCCCCTATGAAATAATAGATGTGGCAATGATTATCCAAAGCTACAGAAACCATTAGGCAAAAGCTAAAAGAGAGTTTTATGATGAGTGGAGCAGGCTGACAACACCCAAACCGCACTGATCAATTTTAATATCACCAAAAGAGAGACAGCCGGACTCTACATGCCTCCCAAAGTAATGCAATGAAAGTGCTTGCACCTTGACTAAGAGAAAACAAAAGACTCAAATTACTAAAAGGGGAAATAAAAGAAAGGAAATAATTACCAACTTTACAGAGATAAAAAGGATTATACAGGGGTGGGCTATAAGGGGTCCATGGGGGAAAAAGAGGACGGACATAGGTAAAACTTTCAACAATAAAGATTTTTTTAAAGGAGTGTAAAAAATAATATAAACTATTCTACACCAACCAAATGGATAATCTACATTACCTGGGCAAATCCCTAGAAATACAAATTTCTACCTAAATTGACTCAAAAAGAAATTGAAAATTGTAATAGATCTATAACAAGTAAAGAAATTAAATCAGTAAGCAAAACCTCTCAACAAAGAAAAAACCCACATGGCTCCCCTGGTGAATTCTACCAAACTTTAAAGAAGAATTCAGCCTGCCCTAGCCGGTTTGGCTCAGTGGGTAGAGTGTTGTCCTGCAGACTGAAGGTTCCCGGGTTCGATTCCAGTCAAGGGCGCTTACCTCCATTGCAGGCACAGCTCAGTGGATGGAGCGTCTGCCTGCGGGCTCGGGGGTCCCAGGTTCGATTCCGGTCGAGGGCATGGGCCTTGGTTGCGGGCACATCCCCACTGGGGGGGCGTGCAGGAGGCAGCTGATCGATCTCTCTCATCGATGTTTCTGGCTCTCTATCCCTCTCCCTTCTCTGTAAAAAATCAATAAAATATTTTTTAAAAAATTAAAATAAAATAAAATCAATGGGAAAATATCCTCAGGTGAGGATTTTTTTTTTAAAGAAAAAGAATAATTAATCCCAATTCTTCCCAAACTCTTCAAAAAACTCATAGGCCAGCATTACCTTGATATTAATGCCAGATAAAAATACTACAAGGAAAAAAACTATAAATTAATGTCCCTTGTGACTATAGATGCAAAAAATCCTCAACAAAATAGTAGCAAACCAAATCCAGCAGCATATTAAAAGGATTAAACAGTATGTCCAAGTGATATTTGTCCTAGGAATGCAACATATGAAATCAATGTAATATGTGATATTAATAGAATGAAGGGGAGAAGCCACATGATCATCTCAACTGATGCAGAAAACATTTAATGTTTAAAACATCCAATACCTTTTCATAATAAAAAGGCAATGAGCTAGATATAGAAGGGAACTTCCTCCACATGATAAGGGCTTTGTCTGGAAAACATCATCCTCAATGGCAAAAGACTGAAAGCTGCCGAGGCCGGTTTGGCTCAGTGGATAGAGCGTCGGCCTGCGGACTGGGGGGTCCCGGGTTCGATTCCGGTCGAGGGCATGTACCTGGGTTGCGGGCACATCTCCAGTAGGAGATGTGCAGGAGGCGGCTGGTCGATGTTTCTCTCTCATCGATGTTTCTGGCTTTCTATCTCTCTCCCTTCCTCTCTAGAAAATCAATAAAATATATATAAAAAAATAAAATAAAAAAGACTGAAACCTTTCCTCCTAAGATCAGGAACAAGACAAGAATGCCCACTTTTGCCACTTCTATTCAACATATTAGAAGTTCTAGATAGAACAATTAGATTTTAAAAAGAAGAAGAAGAAATAAAAGGTATCCAAAGTGGAAAAGCAAAACTATCTCTAAAACCCTAAAGAATTCACAGAAAAATTATTAGTGCTAATAAACAAATTCGGCAAAGTTGTAGGATACAAAATAAAAAATCAGTTTTGTTTCTTTACACTGCCACTGAACAATGAGAAAAGGAAACTGAGAAAATAATTCCACTTACAATAGCCTAAGACAAGAATCAACCAATGAGTGCATAAATAAGTAGACAACAAATCGATGTTTATCTCTCTCTCTCTCTCCCCTCCTCTCTATCTAAAATAAATAAAATAAAAAGAAATTACAGTATGTAGATTCAATGGATTATTATTCAGCCATAAAAATGAATGAAATCTTGTCATTTGCGACATGAATAGACTTCAAAGGCATTATGCTAAGTGAAATAAGTCAGACAGAGAAAGACAAATACCTATGATCTTTCATATATATATATATATATTTATATATATAATGAATTTTTTTAAACAAACAAACAAACATGTTTACAGATGCAGAGAATAGATTTGTGATTGCCAGAGGCGGGAGTGGGGGTGAAAGAAATGAGTAAAAGGGGTCAAAATGTTTTTAATTTTTTTTTTAATTAAGCTAGGGTATACAGAATACCAAATACAGAATTGGTAACATCTATGAAAAAGTATTAATAAAAATAAGTGGAAGGAAGCATTACAAAAAGAAAGAAAACAAAAGTCTCGGTTGTTATGTTGTTACAACTGAGCTAAATGGAAAAGACCTTTTTTTTTTTACAGCCCAACAACCTTCTTGCCGTAGGAATGCCCAGAGGCAGGAGGTGAGGAGAGCAGCCGGCTGCTCCAGACTGGGCAGACCGAAAGCAGGGTCCCTGGGGAAACAGAAAGAGAGGCGGACCTTCCCTCATGGGTGGAAAGGCTGGCCTGAGGCCAGCTTTCCGCTGCTGCCCACAGAAAGCAAGAATGCCCACTGAGCTCCTGTCCCAGTCCCCCCACAGCAGCAGTCTGTCAGTTTTACACCTTTTCACTTCTAAAGCTGTCCTCTGTTAATGGCCTATTCACCTTCTATATAAACTTAGAGCGGAGGCCGGCTCACACACTGTGGCAAGCTCAGGGTCAAGTTCAGTTCTGTAAGCCCAGCACCTTGCTATATGCTTAGGAAAATAAAAGATAGTTGAGATGTGCTTTCTGCCCCTCCAGGAAATGACAGTACAGAACATCAAAATGTTTTTTAATGTTCATACCTCGGGAAAAAAATGTTCTGTATGGATTATATGTGTGTGTGTGTATAAAAAAACCTAAATTTTTGTCTGTCCATTTAGAAGTGATTAACACTTACTGACTGCTTCTGACATACCATGCACTATTCTCAATGGTCTCTATATATATATATATATTAATACTTCATTACAAGACAGCTACAAACGTTAAGATCTTGTAATAATGAGATACATACATATTTTAAAATGATTTATTTATCAATAATTCGAAAGTTATTTTTGTATCTGCTAACTCAATATTACAACTAACATGGTCTGGAAGCGAGAGTTTTAAATGTCATACAAATCGTAGTGGCCTCAAACTATTTGAGGCTACCTTTTTTTTTCAAGCTTCAATGTCTTATTTATTTATTGTTGACACTATTACAGATGTTCTCTCACCACCGTTTCCCACCTCTACCCAGCACCCCCCATGTCTTTTTTAATTTTCAACTTTTTTGAGGTAATTTTTGTATTTTAAATTTTTTATTGTTTAAAATATTACATAAGTCTCCTTTTTCCTCCATTGACCTCTCCCAGGCCACCCCAACCCCCAGCACATGCCCTCACTCCCCACTCCCCCCATCTGTGTCCATTGGTTATGCTCATATGCATGCATACAAGTCCTTTGGTTGATCTCTTACCCCCTCACCCGCTGCCTTCCCTTATAGGTTGGACAGTCTGTTCCATGCTTCTATGACTCTAGTTCTATTTTTGTTCATCAGTTTATGTTGTTCATTATATTCCACAAATGAATGAGATCATGTGATTTTTATCTTTCTCTGACTGGCTTATTTCGCTTAGCATAATGCTCTCCAGTTCCATCCATGCTGTTGCAAATGGTAAGAATTTCCTTCTTTTTTACAGCAGCGTAGTATTCCATTGTGTAGCTGTACCACAGTTTTCTAGTCCACTCATCTGCTGATGGGCACTTAGGCTGTTTCCAAATCTTAGCAATGGTAAATTGTGCTGCTATGAACATAGGGGTGCATATATCCTTTCTGACTGGTGTTTCTGTTTTCTTGGAATATATTCCTAGAATTGGGATTACTGGGTCAAATGGAAGTTCCACTTTTAACTTTCTGAGGAAACGCCATACTGTTTTCCACAGAGGCTACTTTTTAAAGGCCTGCTGTACACCTTTAGGGAAGTTCATCATTAAGGCTAGAGGCTTTAAAACCATATTGCAAGTTAATCACTGTTGACTTTTTTGTCCAGCTTTACGCCAGCTGTGATTAGCTTATGGTGGGTTTTACCTTGTAATGTGGCCGATGAAGGGCTTGTGCTAGGTATGGGAGAAGTGCAAGATCAGCTGTGTAGAGGGAGCAGAGAGGAAGGGCATTTAGCTCTGCTGACAGGGGCGGGGTAAGGGAAGGCTTTCTTTGTGAAGGGATGCATTCTAGGCAGAGGGGACAGCCTGGAACAGCATGAGCCGAGATCCAGAAGCTTTAAGCAGTAGGTGGCTTCGGAGAACTATTTGCTCAGTGTTGCTGAATGTAAAGATGGTCTTAAGAGCTTTTTTTAAAAGTGGGGGGTGGCTGTTGACTTGTTCTGGGCTTGATAAGAACAACCTTAAAGAAACAAACTACGCCAGCACCGGTTTGGTTCAGTGGATGGAGCGTCGGCCTGCGGACTGAAAGGTCCCAGGTTCGATTCCGGTCAAGGGCATGTACCTTGGTTGTGGGCACATTCCCAGTGGGGGGTGTGCAGGAGGCGGCTGATTGATGTTTCTCTCTCATCGATGTTTCTAGCTCTCTCTCCCTCTACCTTCCTCTCTGTAAAAAATCAATAAAATATTTTTTTTAAAAAAGAAACTAACTAACCTGAGATATGAGGCTCCTGCCCACAAGAACACCTGTTTGTCCATGTGGAAGAGCATCTGAGGGTGGCAGGAAGCTCAAGCCCCAGGTGCTCACGGGCCCAATCCCTCCCTCCTACCAGCTGGGATTCTCTGCACAGGTACGTCATTGACGGAAATTCAAGCAGCTCAGTGGCGACCAGCCAACCATTTCCAAAGAGACTCCTAGTAACATGGAGCTGAAGCCAGTAATGCAAATCCGCTCAGGGTGCGGCCCAGCTGAGTGGGTGTGCTTGGAGGATGCCAGCCTCTGACACCAGTGGAAGATGAGGAGCCAACAGGTCATGGTAGAAAAGGTAAAGGGAGATTTCCATTTCAAATCTGCTCTGCGAACAGCGACGGATGGCCTTATCTTCTTGAAGGAAAAGGAATCAAGGCGCTGAGGTCAGGAAATGTGCGCCCAAAAGGAACTGAAGGCTCATGGTGCCATGTTGGAAACCACTGGTGCCTGCAGGGAGCAGAGGAGATGGGATTGAGCATACAAGAGGATTTCTCCAGTTCTATACCTTCCCAAAGAGCAGGCAGAGGTATGAAGACCAAATGCTGGTCTCCTTCCTGAGCAAGGACCCGTCTGCCTCCCTCAGTGAGCACCATGGCAGATTGGGGAATTGCATTCTGTGAAATGGTAGGACCGGACTCGGCCCTGAACAGCTCCAAGGCTGTTGGTTCCCAGCGTCTCCTTTTGGCACTGCTTGCCTGTCACAGAATTGCTGGTACACTTCTATTGCACTCTTACACAATACAAAGTGAAACTTCATTGACTCTTTTCATGTGGAACTAAAAAAGGGGGGGGCTTCATTGACAGAGTGAGAAAGAACAGAAATGATTAGGGATTCCTCTCTAGGAGCTCTCGGGTTCACAGACACAGATTTTATTGTCCTTGCTCCTTGGCAGCTAATGCTGAAACAGAATCTTCCAAGCTGGCTGCCCTGGACCGAGGTTTCTAGACCAGAGGCTGGCAAACTACGGCCCACGGGCCAATTCTGGCCCACCATCCATTTTTGTATGTCTTGAGAACTAAGAATAGCTTTTACATTTTTTAAAAATATATCTTATTGATTTTTTACAGAGAGGAAGGGAGAGAGAGAGTTAGAAACATTGATGAGAGAGAAACATCGATCAGCTGCCTCCAGCACATCTCCTACTGGGGATGTGCCCGCAACCCAGGTACATGCCCTTGACTGGAATTGAACCTGGGACCCTTCAGTCCGCAGGCCAACGCTCTATCCACTGAGCCAAACCGGTTTCGGCAGCTTTTACATTTTTTAAAGTGTTAAAAAAAAAAAAAAGACTTACAGTGGATAAGAATGTATGGTACACTTAAAATTTGTTAAGAGGATAGATTTCATGATAATAATTTCATATTAAGAATAATTTTTAAAAGAACGGTTAGTATTTCACAACACATGAAAATCATATGAAATTCAAATGTAAGTGTTGCTACATAATGTGTGATTGGAAGACAGCCACACTCAGACCTCGGGCTGCTTTCACACCACAGCGGCAGAGGCAAAGGCAGGGCTTGCTCCCAAACGTCCGTGTGAGGCTTGGAGGTTCCCAAGACTGATCGAACCCATGAGACTAACCTGCTAATTCAACCAGGGTTGTTCACAGAATGTTAACTCTTTTACAACTACATTGGTGTTTGTACGCCACAGTCATTGTAGAACAGGAGGGGACCTGTTTGGGGTTGACAATCCCTGCCAGGGAAATGTAGGTCAATTGGGGGGGGGGGCTCTTAAAAGTTCCCGGGTTTTGTGTAACAAGTCAAATTTGTGCAGGTTTCTTATTGCAACCAAGACCCTCCCCTACCTCCCTCTCCACCCCAAAGGCCCAGGTCTAAATAGTCCTTTCTCCAGTGGTTCTCAACCTTCTGGCCCTTTAAATACCGTTCCTCATGCTGTGACCCAACCATAAAATTATTTTCGTTGCTACTTCATAACTGTAATGTTGCTACTGTTATGAATCGTAATGTAAATATCTGATATGCAGGATGGTCTTAGGCGACCCCTGTGTTCGACCGCCAAAGGGGTCTCGACCCACAGGTTGAGAACCGCTGGTCTATCTGGGGTCTTTGAGGCTGCCAGCGGTGCCCCTCCTCTTTCCTTTGCTACGGGGAGCAGACAAGAATGAGTCCAACATTAGGAATGCAGCAAGCAGATGGACAGTTGCTGCATTTTGGGTTGTTTCCAACCCCCCTTTCCTGTCTGCACCCTCCCCCCATTTCTCCCAGTGTCCCAAGTACATTTTTTTAAAAGAGAGGGCAAAACACAGAAACTTCCCTCCTGACAGCCCCACTGCCTGTCCCCACTACTTCCCAAATTTCAGGCCAGCAGACAACCTCTGCCCCACTGGGGAGGTCTTCTCCAGGGACCATCCCTCCTCTCTGTTCTCTCAGCTCCCCTAGAGTGAAGGAGGAGGCCTGAGAGTGGAAAGGGAGTGGGAAATCAAGGTATGAGCTGCCCACCCCACTTCTGGAGCCCTGTGTAAGGGCTGTGAGAAGCTGATAAGTTGAAGGGTGCAAGGGAAGCCATCTTCAATACCAGCAGCTGTTCAGATGTCGGTGGGGAGTCTTCCCTAGGCGCCTCTGGCTAAGCTGCTCAACCTATGGGGGCTGTGGAGGTAGTGTGGAGGCACAGACCAGGGACCTTGTAGGGCAACAGGGAGTGAGAGCTGTGGGAGACACAGGCAGAGGGAAGACCTGTGCAGAAGTGGCCCACTCAGCCCCAGGCCATACCAAGCTGGACCGTATCCACCCAGGTCTTGCTTGAGCAATTAGGCATCACTTAGGGTTCATTTCTAACTTGTGCTTCTTTGCTTGGTTTGGCTTACCTTACTTTCCACTCACATCCACCCCCAGATTAGAAAGCAATTCCAATGTCATGATGCCATTTAAGACCAAAGGCAGTCCCAGTAGCCAGGAAGGCATTCCAGATGGTGTGGCGGGAGTAAGGAATTCCTGGGCTTACAGGGAGCAGGGTGAGTATGCAGATACCATCTGTGATCGCCGGGGAAATATAATAAGACCCATGGAATGGGGGAACCGCATACAACACAGGGTAGGAGGTTGTCTTTTTAGCCACTCTAGGGTCTGGGGTCCTCTCCATAGGCTGCAGGAAGGATGTCCCTCCAATGTCATCCTGCTATGACCTCTTCCACCTCCCAATATGAAAAAGGAAGTGCTGCCTCTCTACAAATGCCTCCAGCCTGGAAACCAAAGAGTCACTGGCGCCTGCCTTTCATTCCAATAGCTGTTCCCTTTTCTCCTGGCCCCCACCCAAGCCCTCCACCCCTTAATGAGCCACTGAATACAAGAGGAAATGCCAGCAGGACTGGGGGCCTGGTCACCTCACGGGCTCCAAAGCAGAGCTTGGCTGGGGCTAACTTGATGTCATCGCTATTCAAGGGCCTGGGCTCTTCCTGCCCAGCTCTGGGTATGGGGCTCAGCAGCTGGTCCTGGGAAGAGATGAAGCTTCTGGGTTCTTGAACTGGATCCTGAGATGCTGATGCCTTCTGGAGACAAGATGGCGGTGGAAACCAAGAGGCCCTGAGAAAAGTAGGACAAAGACAGAGACTTGAGTTGGGGTGGTGAGCACACAATACAGTGTACAGGTGATGTGTTGTAGAATGGTGCACCTGAAACCTATATAATTTTGTTAACCAGTGTCACCCTATAAATTCAATAAAAAGGAAAAAAAAAAGAGTAGGACAAAGGATATTCATCTGATCTGTCTGCAAAACAACCAAATACCCACTGGCTACACCTTCCTGGGCCTCGAGAGATATGCATAAAAGTAGAAGACACAATAATGCCCTCACTAAACCCCATGTTATTGTAGATTATTGAATACATGCCTTAAAACTAGGAATACAGCCCAGTTGGTGTGGCTCAGTGGTTGAGCATAGACCTATGTATGACCCAGGATGTCATGTTTTGATTCCCCGGTCAGGGCACAGGCCTGGGTTGCGGGCTTTATCCCAGTGTCGGGCATGCAAGAGGCAGCTGATCAATAATCCTCTCTCATCATTGATGTTTCTATCTCTCTCTCCCCCTCTCCCTTCCTCTCTGAAATCAATAAAAATATATATATTTTTAAAAAGAATCGAGGGATGATTTTATATTTCCCCCAAGACATATTGTGAATATTCTTTAAGTTATTTTGTTAAATAAATTCCTCAGAGGACAAGAGGTTCTTACAGCATGCAAGACTGAGCTAATGGGAATGTGTCCCTTGACCCTACAAATACATAAATGTGGGTAAACCATATCACTATAGATAGATAGATAGATAGATAGATAGATAGATAGATAGATAGATAGATAAGACAGATACATATACATAT
>NW_006292095.1:5143084-5149215 GCF_000327345.1 Myotis davidii | reverse complement strand
GTGGGGCAGGCGGCAGCAGGAAACTCTTCTATAAGAAATTACCAAATCAAGTTTATGCTGTGTGGATCTAAATTTGTACTACCTGCCCCATGATAATGAAAATTCTAGGCCAAGAAATTAACATAAAAGTTGATCTAGGCTCTGTTCAACCCTGGGGCTCCAGCAAAAGCAAATGCAAAATGGCTTTACTTCTAGAACACTGTCACTGAAAATAGAAGAATCCTAGCTAGAAATGAGGACAATAAAAACTAGAAACCACAAAAACAAAAATGAACCACCTGAAGAATGCTGAGTAGACACATGGAATTGGGTAATTGGCATCCCAAATATTAGAAATGACAGAATAATCTGAAAGACACTACAACACCAAGTATGTTAAAAGTTACTAAAGAGGCCAAAACCGGTTTGGCTCAGTGGATAGAGCGTCGGCCTGCGGACTGAAAGGTCCCGGGTTCGATTCCGGTCAAGGGCATGTATCTGGGTTGCGGGCACATCCCCAATAGGAGATGTGCAGGAGGCAGCTGATCGATGTCTCTCTCATCGATGTTTCTAACTCTCTACCTCTCTCCCTTCCTCTCTGTAAAAAATCAATAAAATATATTTAAAAAAAAAAGTTACTAAAGAGACAACAGAGCCCTGGGCGGTTTGGCTCAGTGGATGGAGCATCGGCCTGCGGACTGAAGGGTCCCGGGTTCAGTTCTGGTCAGGGGCATGTATCTCGATTGTGGGCACATCCCTGGTAGGAGGTGTGCGGGAGGCTGCTGATCGATGTTGCTCTCTCATCGATGTTTCTGACTCTCTGTCTCTCTCCCTTCCTTTCTGTGCAAAATCAATAAAATATATTTAAAAAAAAAAGTTACTAAAGAGACAACAGAGCCCTGGGCGGTTTGGCTCAGTGGATAGAACGTCAGCCTGCGGACTGAAGGGTCCCGGGTTCAGTTCTGGTCAGGGGCAGGTATCTCGATTGTGGGCATATCCCTGGTAGGAGGTGTGCCGGAGGCTGCTGATCGATGTTGCTCTCTCATCGATGTTTCTAACTCTCTATCCCTCTCCCTTCCTCTCTGTAAAAAGTCAATAAAATATATTTTTTTAAAAAAAGAGACAACAGAATAGAGCCTGAAATGAAAAAATGGGAAATTTTCAGTCCTGCCTCTCAACTTAATCTTGAAACAGACTCTATGCCTCTTCTTTCTCCTATTAAAGTGAGAGTTCACAGAAGGCAAACAAGCAAACAGTATGTTCAGGATCAGGTCTAGCAAACAACTATTATCCAGGAACAAGAAAATACCAGTCTTCCTTCAAATTATGGATGCACCTGCAGAAAGAATTAGAACCTGTGACTCCCCCATGAGAGACCCCAAGAAACAAGCAGCATTTCAGATTCTCCCTCAAAAGCACCACATACACCTCTCACTAAAGTCCCTGCTATTCATGAAGGAGTTCAAAGAGGACTGGGAGTTTTCTCCAGAAGTAGGACTTCCTGTGTTCCCGATGGCCTTCTAGTGTCCCCGTGATCATCATTGCTTCAGCTATCAGCTGAAGAGAAGCCTTCTGAGGTTCCATCTCTACTCTCAGGAAAGGGCCGACCGGGGTTTGATCCCCCTTTTCTTTCATTCTGGTCTCCTGTTTTATCTATATACTAGAGGCCTGGTGCATGAATTCGTGCACAGGTGGGGTCCCTCGGCCTGGCCTGCGATTGGGGCTGATCAGGGCCAGTTGGCCAGGGGGAGGAACCACAGGAGGTTGGCTGTGGGAGCGCACTGACCACCAGGGGGCAGCTCCTGCATTGAGCGTCTGCCCCCTGGTGGTCAGTGTGTCATCATAGTGACTGACCAGTCATAATGATCACTTAGGCTTCTTGACCACCAGGGGGCAGACGCTCAATGCAGTAGCTTCCCCCTGATGGTCAGTGCACTCCCACAGGGGAAGCACCGCTCAGCCAGAAGCCCTGAGCCAGGCTCACGGCTGGCAAGCGCAGCAGCGGTGATAGGAGCCTCTCCTACCTCCACGGCAGTGCTAAGGACCCCTTGGGGGATGTCCGACTGCAGGGAGCGGGCCTAAGCTGGCAGGTGGATATCCCCTGAGGGGTCTCAGACTGTGAGAGGGCACAGGCCAGGCTGAGGGACACCCCACCTCCCCAACCTCCCCACCTCCCTGCCACAGTGCATGTCATGCACCAGGCCTCTTGTATAGATATACTAGTAAAAGCCTAAGCAACCAGCTGACTAGCCAGTAGCTATGATGTGCACTGACCACCAGGGGGCAGACATTCAACGTAGGATTTCTGAGTGACAGCAACTTTGCAGAGTGCCCTCTCACACTCTGGGACCCCTCAGGGGATGTCAGATTGCTGGTTTCGCCTGATCCCCTCAGGCCAGGCCGAGGGACCCCACTCACTCTGCAGATGCCCTTCGATCCCTGGTGCTGCCAGCCAGGGAGGGACAGTGGGAGGTTGGCTCCAGGGCATGTCCAGCCCATCTTGCCCAGTCCCGTCCCACTGGCCACCTTCTAATTAATTTCCTTTCAATGTGCACGAATCTGTGCACCAGGCCTCTAATTTTAATATAAGGTCAAATAATTCTTCTGTTCCTTTTTCTTCTTTTAAGATTGTTGTAATTATGCTAGACCCTGTGCTCTTCTATCTAAATCTTAGAATAAGTGTGTCTATGACTACAAAAATACCTTGCTGGGATTTTGATAGAAATTATATTAAATCTATATATAAATTTGAAAAGAATTGACGTTTCTGCCATGTTGAATCTTCCAATCCATGCCCATAATATATCTCTCCATTTATTCAGGTATGGGTTTTTTTTGTTTGTTTCATCAGCATTTTGTAATTTTCAGCATGCAAACCATGTGCATGTTTTTTGGGGGTTTTTTGTGTGTGGTTTTTTAAAATACATTTTTATTGATTTCAGAGAGGAAGGGAGAGGAAGAGAGACAAAAATATCAATGAGAGAATCATTGATTGGCTGCCCCCTGCACTCCCCCTACTGGGGCATCGAGCCCACAACCTGGGCATGTGCCCTTGACTGGAATGGAACCCGGGACCCTTCAGTCCGTAGGCTGACTCTCTATCCCCTGAGCCAAACCAGCTAGGGCTAATTTTTAAAAATTCACTTTGGCAATACATAAGATGGGCTAAATTAAATGCTTCAGGGATCCAAATATAAGTTACTAACCAGGTATTGAATTAGTTTAAAGAAAGAACATTGCAGGAATTTTCAATACCGCTATATCCCCAGTGCCTAGAATATCCCCTGGCAAGAAAGTCTCTGTAAAACTTTGAGTGACAGACTGTCAAAAGAACTTATTAAAAAGGAACAAAAACTGCCTGGCCAGTGTGGATCAGCGGTTGAGCTTCGACCAATGAACCAGGAGGTCAGGACACATGTCTGGGTTTCACGCTTGATCCCCAGTACCAGGACATGCAGGAGACGCCAATCAGGGATTCTCTCTCATCAGTGATGTTTCTATCTCTCTCCCTCTCCCTTTCTCTCTCTGAAATCAACAAAAACATTTAAAGAAGAAAAATTTACAAAGCAAAACCTACAGACTTAGTGAGAGGACCACTAGAGGGCGCTCCAGCCCAGTAGCTAACAGGTTGGAGAACAGCCCCACGTAAAGCACTCATCCCCATGGGAAAATCTTAGGGCTCCCCTAGCACAGTGGTTCTCAACCTTCCTAATGCCGCGACCCTTTAACACAGTTCCTCATGTTGTGGTGACCCCCAACCATAAAATTATTTTCGTTGCTACTTCATAACTGTAATGTTGCTACTGTTATGAATCATAATGTAAATATCTGATATGCAGGATGTATTTTCATTGTTACAAATTGAACATAATTAAGGCATAGTGATTAAACCCAAAAACAATATGTAATTATATATGTGTTTTCCGATGGTCTTAGGCGACCCCTGTAAAAGGGTCGTTCGACCCCCAAAGGGTCGTGACCCACAGGTTGAGAACCACTGCCCTAGCACTTCCCACACTCTAGGGTGGTTCAAAGAGTAAATCCTAGGCCCACCCCCGCTTCACATCACACCCCCATGTCTTTCCTCTTTTGTGTGTACGTTTTCTCATGTGTACAAGTTAACCCTCTGACCCAGACGGTAGGATTGCAGGCCCTCTATGTGCAGTTCCTACATGCTGGAACACTTAATAAATGTCACATTTTGCGCCTCAAATAAAGGAAATAGAATGTCACAGGCAGAAGCCTAGCCTGGGAATCAGGAGGTGGGTTTCTAGACAATTCTTCAAATTCACTGTAAGTTCATTAGGTCCCTAACACTGTACTATAAGTTTTATAGGTAAACTAGTGGCCCGATGCACAAAATTCATGCAAGAGTAGGCTTTCCTTCCCCCGGCTGCCGGCACCGGCTTCCCTCTGACACCTCAGCTTCGTCCGGAAGGTCATCCAGAAGGACGTCTGGTCTAATTAGCATATTACACTTTTATTATTATAGTGTTACTCCATTTTACAGATAACAAAAATTGAATTTCAGAGTGCTTATCAAGGGTCACATAGATCATAAGCAGTTTTGAACCGAGGACATTTTGTCTACAAAACCCATGGAATTAACACTACACCATCAGCTTTGAGTTCAAACATGTGACTATTGAGAGCATTCATGCTTTCTGTGAGATCCGGTAAGGCTAGAAGGCTGAATGCTGGGGTTCAGTTGGAGTCAGGGGAGGGGAAAGAGAAGGCAGTTATATTGGAGCCCTTTCTGGGGGGTAGGAGAGGGGGCAATGTCACCACCCAGAAGAACAGGCAAGAGTCTTCAAGGTTTCTATCTGCTACAGACTGAACCTTTGAGTCCGCCCCAAAATTCACCTGTGATGGTAACTCCCAATAGGATGGCATTTAGAAGTGGGGCCTTTGGGAGGTAATTAAGTTTAGAGGAGGTCGTGAGAGTGGGGCCCCCATGCCAGGGTTGGTGTCCTTATAAGAAAAGGAGATCAGAACCCTCTCCTTCCGCCACGAGGGGACACAGCAAGAAGGTGGCCCTTTGCAACCCAAGAAGCGGGTCCTCACCAGGAAACAAATCTGCAAGCAACTTGATCTTGAACTTCCCCACCTCCGGAACTGAGAAATCAATGTCTGTTGTATAACAAAAGTCTATGGGCTTTTGTTATAGCAGCCCAAGCAGATTGACTGACCATCCTTGCCTCCACTGTATCCTTTTCTCTCCTTGGGACGACTCCCCCGACCCCCACCCCCTCTTCTCACATTAAAAGCTGCTCTCAGATAAAGATCCCATCTAGTTCACAAGCTCCTCAGCTAACTTGAAGCACTCTGAAGTCTGGGAATCACTGGGGTGAGGAAGTATGGGCCTTGGACTAAGTAGGTTATAAAAATATTTAAAGTGGGATTCTGAATACGAGCAGGCTAATTCCCCCTTTCCCCTGCTTCATTTTCCTCTTATGTGAAATGCAGAGAGTAATACTCCTCTAGATTGTGGTGCGGTTTAAGTGATTTTTTTTACCAGTCAAACCTCTTGCCCATGGTGCAGGCACAGAGCTGGGCCTCGGGAAGTGTTCGTTTCCTTTTTTCCTTACTTGTAGAGAATGCCAAAGACAGTTAGCAGAACCTTTTCCTTCAAAGAGAAAAGTTAAAATGGGAGGATATCAGGCATCAACTAGTGAGTAGAAGAGGTGTTTGGGGTCTAAGGGTGGGGAAGAGCATTTGGGGACTGAGGACCTTGATGAGTCACATTAACCACATGGAGACTGTGGACACAAGTCACAATCCTCACCCAAAGCAAGAAGAAGGCCTCAACACACGACCTGCACTGGGTGGATCTGCTCAGAACTAGGGTTTGCTTGCGAATGCTTTCACACACCCGCCCGATTTTTCCTCTAATCCACTTGTGCTGGAATCTTCTGTTGCCTCTTAAGATTCACTCTCCACCCTTTTCCAGCTTGCTCTGTGCCCCGGGAAGTTGGACTATAAGGCAGCATCAATGGGCTGCCTTGTCCTTTGTCCTCCAGCTGGATTAGGGCACCAGGGAGCTGGGCAGGAGAGCAGAGGGCGGAAGGCCAGCAAGCATGAGTTTCTACTTCCTATTCCCTCCCTGTGCCATATGGTGGCAGCTCCATATGGTGCCTCTCCACAAATTCGTG
>NW_006292095.1:5136796-5143070 GCF_000327345.1 Myotis davidii | reverse complement strand
TCTTTCCCTCCCTCTCTCCCTCCCTCTCCTTTCCTCCCCCCACCCCTGAATTCCAGTAACCACACTCCCCTTGTTCCTTCCGGCCCAGTCTGCCCCAAGTACCAAGGTTTCCCTTGTGGTTTTCCTACCTCTAGCCCACACCTTTATAAATTGTCTCTTTATTAAACCTCCTCAAATTACCTAGTTTGAGTGACACGGACTGACCATCCATGAAGGCGGGTTAGGTCCAAGAAGCTGGCATCCTGCTGGTCCCTGGTGACTACAGTGCTACTGTTCTTCAGTTGCCACCAAAGGATCTGTTTGTTGTTTCACTCTACTGGCCAGCACACAATACCTTCTAAGACATCTCAGGCGGACACACCCAGGGCCATCCACAGAAGGGCAACCCCAGGTAAATCGCCTCATGGGCACTCCCACCACTCCAGCTCCACTGTGTTGTTCCTGCAATGGGAAGAAGATGATTAGCAAGGAATTAAGCCTAAGAACCTGCTCTTGAGGTCCAAGTAAAGAGTGCAGACCTTACTCTGAGCCAATAAAATTTTTTTATAAGCCCTTGAACCCAGGAGACATATTAAAACATTGACTCCACCATTGGGAACCTTCATGTTAGTTCATATGTCCCATCATCATGGCCACATGATCTTTAGAGGCACCTGTGATTTTTTGTATGACAAATGATTCCTGTATTTTCTGCCCCAGATAAGATTCAATCCTATATAACAAAAGGGTAATATGCAAATAGACCGAATGGCAGAACAAACGAACAAACAATCAAAGTGTAATATGCTGATATGCTAAGGCTGCTCAACCGCTCGCTATGACATACACTGACCACCAGGGGGAAGATGCTCCAACCGGTAGGTTAGCATGCTGCTGGGGTCCAGCCAATCAGGATTGAGCGAGATGGGCCGGACATGCCCTGGCCCAATTGTGCACCAGTGGGGTCCCTCAGCCTGGCCTGCACCCTCTTGCAATCCAGGATCCTTCAGGGGATGTTGGAGAGCTGATTTCAGCCCAACCCTGCAGGCCACTCCCCTTGGGAGGGTGCCAGACACAGGGCTCATGGCTGGCGAGTGCTGCTGTGGCAGCACCAGCCTCTCCCGATTGGGACTGATCGGGCCCGAGCCTGTGGCAGGCACAGTGGGGCTGGGATGAGCAGGAGTGGCAGGTGGGAGCTGCAGGTGGTGTTGGACTGCAGGTTTCGGCCCGATCCCTGCAGGCCACCCAGAGGGACCCCACCTGTGCACGAATTTGTACACCAGGCCTCTAGTCATGATAAGGAAAAGACATGATAAGGAAAACAGGCAGATTCTCCAAGACTGGAGAATAACAATATGGTTGAAAAGAAACAGCTCTTATAGTGAGAAATAGCCTTGCCATTGAATTTATGGGAAGCAAAGCAGAACTGAGAGTTATGGTGTCACCACTGATGAGCACCAAAGGGCTGAATGTTGGGAGGCCTAAAGGTACAGAGTGGAGGTATTCATCAGCCAACATCTTGGGTTTGTAAGCAGGGCTATCCAAAAAGACCAAAGAGCAGAGAGAAAAACAAAACAAAACAAACCAATAGCAGAGAGAGAGTACAAGAAGACAAACATGTTGATGGACAGGGACCCCAAAGCCATTTCCCAAGCACAACAGGCCTCTCCAGGCCTGCTTGGGGCACCTTCATTCCAATCCTATCAATTAACCTCGCAAAGCATTTCCTGCCAGAAGACCAGGCCTGCATGCCTGTGGGTGATGGAGAGCGAGACTGCACGCAGTGATACTGCGAGTCCATCTGGAATGGAAACCAGAGCTCCAGAAGAAAGGCTGTGTCTATCTCAGAGGCAGGCAGCAAAGAACATCCCTTATCACACAGGAAAGTACAGGAGCCTCCAAAGGCCACTGGGGCTGCAGTGACAGGACTAACAGCTAATGTGAAGGACTCCCAATGTGGAAGGGGGAGCACGGTCGGTCAACATCAATAACATTAGGAAAGGATTAAAACAAACACACACACCAAGTCACTTCTCTCCCACTTCCCCCTCTTCCCCCCCACCCCCATCCCTTCCTAGACTTTTAGAAGTCAGTCTCTACTTTGGTGTAGCTCAGTGAATCTGAAAGCAATGGCTCCTGCCACTTCCTTCCCAGGCAGCCACTCCTGGGGACCCTCTCCTGGGACTCCTTCCCCACACAGGTCCAGCTCAGCTGTATGAGACAAACACCAGAGAGGGCCAGAGTCTGCTTAGGGCTATTCTTAGACTGGGCCTGTGTGCCTGGTCAGCTACCCAGATAAATTCCACTTAAAATGATAAAAATCAACCCCTTACCCCTCCCTGCCTACAGATCAAGATGGGATGGAAACTATTCACTCTGCATCCCCCTCTCCTTATCTTTCTTCTGGAAAACATTCCTCCACTCATTCTGCTTTTGTTCTTTGGACCTATAGCTACAAGTGCTAAAACAGCCATCTAAACTAACAGATTTAGAAGAGCCTTGAAAGGAAGACAGAAATTAGCAATTTTGGCCCTGGGCAGCTAAGCCCCCAAAAGTATCATCAATGGCTTCCACACACCATTGGTGCCACCAGTTATCTGTCTAAAAGGCAACTCTCATCATGTACCTGCCTTATATGAGCTGATATGTGCTTACGACTTGATATGAATGAGTCCCTGATCTATAAAGAGGCAGAAACCACCATAGACAAAAAGGCTGGGCAGGAAACAATTCATCAGTGAGGTTGTCAAAGACATAAAATGTCACTGCTTGAAACCAGTAAGTTTTGGCCAGTGTGGCTCAGTTGGTTGAGCATCTTCCCATGCACTAAAAAGGTCGCAGTTCGATTCCAAGTCAGAGTGTTATAGCGACCTCTCACCAACACGAGAGAGGTGATACCGGACAGGACAAGCCCCCTGAGTCAGTGGAGAGGGCTGTCCCCAACCTTGATCCTTGTCTTCTCATATAAATGAATTTATACAAGAGACCTTGACTGAGTTGTGAAAAGCCAATTTATTAAAGCATGCATTTCTGTTGAAAAAAAGCAAAAGCAAAGCAAGCAAACCTATACATCTGACTTATGAAGCACAGACGCGCTCTCAGCTAATCTGAAGAGCAAGTTGGGTGGGGGTCTGAGGCGTTTTATACCCTCCTGGCTATAGGCTTCAAAATTCCTCTGCTGACGATTTTGGTATAGACCAGGGGTCCTCAAACTACGGCCCGCGGGCCACATGCAAATACAAATATTGCATTTGTTTCTGTTTTGGTTTTTTACTTCAAAATAAGATATGTGCAGTGTGCATAGGAATTTGTTCATAGTTTTTTTTTAAACTATAGTCCAGCCCTCCAACGGTCTGAGGGACAGTGAACTGGCCCCCTGTTTAAAAAGTCTGAGGACGCCTGGTATAGACTATTAGACCCCATAGACTAATTCTCAAGGTTCCTTTTTTTTAAATAAGTTTTTATTGATTTCAGAGAGGAAAGGAGAGGGAGAGAGAGATAGAAACATCAATGATGAGAGAGAACCATCGGTCAGCTGCCTCCTGCACGCCCCTCCCTGGGGATCGAGCCCGAAACTCAGGCATGTGCCCTTGACTGGAATCGAACCCAGGACCCTTCAGTCCGCAGGCCAACACTCTATCCACTGAACCAAACCAGCCAGGGCTCAAGGTTCCTTTTTAAATTTTGTTGTGGTCCTCCCAGAATTCATGAAAAGGACCTGGTAACTTTATCTTGCCAAGCCTTGAAACTGCTGGCTTCTCTGCTTAGAAGGCCCTAAAAGCTGCCCTTTTTTTGTTCTTTCCCCTTTCCCCCTCCCTTTCAGCATTCTCTCTTTATGGAGGTTTTTTAACCATTTGTTCTATGTCCTTGGCTGGGGAAGATAATGGCTTGTTAGTTACAAGCTGGCTGCAAATTGCCCACACTGTTTGGCCTTGTTTTAACTTTCCTGTCTCAGATTCCCTATTCCTTCTGCCCTGGAATCCTGTAATAAGGGCACATGCCAAGGTTTTGGGCTCAATCCCTGGTGGGAGGGTGTCAGGGGTAAATTCAGGAGGCAGCCAATTGATTTATCTCTCTCACATCAATGTTTCTCTCTTACTTTCCTTCTCCCTCTCTCTCAAAAATCAATAAAAACATTTTTTAAATAAAAAAATCTGCCCTAACTGGTTTGGCTCGGTGGATAGAGCATTGGCCTGTGGACTGGAGGGTCCCTGGTTCGATTCCAGTCAAGGGCATGTACCTTGGTTGTGGGCACTTCCCCAGTGGGAGGTGTGCAGGAGGCAGCTGATCAATGTTTCTAACTTTCTATCCCTCTCCCTTCCTCTCTGTAAAAAATCAATAAAATATATATATTTAAAAAAAATAAAAATAAAAAAGTTCCATAACATTTTAATTATGAAGAAAAAAATAAATCGCCATTGCTGAGGGTTCTCAGAAAACTTCAGATCCATCCTTCTCACCTGACAGAAGATTAAATGGAGGCTCAGAAAAAGGAAGGGACTTGTCCAAGACTGAACAGCTACTTAGCAGCACCACACCCCTCATCCCAGGCTATTGCGCCTCCTACTGAGTGTTGAGCTTTTGAAGCAGGCCCCTTCCCAACAATCTCAGCCATCCAAACATGCCCAGCCAATGAGGCACCAGAGCAAACCCCCCTTTCAAAACAGTCCTTCCCAGGGGAGAATGGGCTACTGGCCTGGAAGGGAAGTGAGACTGGGTTCTAGTCCTGCCTCAGGCTTTTCACAGCTGTGTATTCTTGGACAAACCCCTGCTCCTCTCTGGGCCTCAGTTTTTTGTTTTTGTTTATTTTTGAATAAGATGGACCTGGATAGAGTTAAAATTTGGCAATTCCATAGCTTTCTGGGAGGAAAGTTCTGGGAAGACCTTTGGGATTGCTTTCTTATCACCTCATTCCAGAGCTGCGCTTATCCAACAGAAATATACTGCAAGCCGTGTATATATATACTAGTATATGTACATAATATTTCTTATAGTCCCACAGAAAAAAAACCCACATGAAATTAATTTTAATAATATATTTCACTTAATATAGTCAAAATACTATTTCAACATGTAATCAATATAAAACAAATTATTGAGATATTTAAATTATTTTTTCATACTAAGCCTTTTAAGTCTAGTGTGTATTTTACTGTTGTGGATGTGGACTAGCCATATTTCAAGAGCTGCCCAAGCACACGTGGCCAGTGGCTACCTGACTAGACAGTGTAGGACTAGATTTAGCTCAGGAGTGACCTGGGGCCTCACTCTCCTGCGGTCCATTCTAACTCCAAAGCCACCAATTTTCTTTATAAAAAACAACAACACTAAATCATGTCGCTCCCCAGCTTAAAAGATCTCTGATATTTCAAGCCTTCATAGGGCAAATTCTGAACACCCTGGCAAAATTGAAAAAGACCCTTCACAACCTGGCCCCAAATTTCCTTTTAAACTGTTCTCTCCTTTTTCTTTTCAAATTGTGGCCACAGTGGCAGAAACTGTTCTCTCACCCAACAGGCTTTTCCATTCTCCTTGCATTTTTATCTCTCCGCTTACGGCTCTCCTTGAAGACTCATGCCTTCATTCAAGGAGTGCCTTCTAAATGTCAAGCAGCCTGCGGGCTTTTGGACCCAACTCAAAGAGCTACAAGGAACCTTCTTTGATCAACTCTTACCCCTCCCCCTACTCCGACCTCCACGATTGTCCAATCCCACCCCGCTCCACCTCGTCCTAGGTTTAGCCACAGCGCCCGGCTGGGTGATCTGTTCGCGTGTCCTTCTCCCACGCTCTCCCCAAAGCCTTGGAGCGAGCCTTCTTGGCCACTTTTCCAACGCCTGCCACAACGTGACTGCTCAAAACACCAAGGAGGGGGTGAATGGCCAGTCAGTCCCGACTTTCTCATCTGGGGAACTAAAGCACGAAACTCGGATGGTTGAAGGGAACAGCCGGCCCGAAACCCTCGTGCGAGTCTTCCCCGAGGGGCGCGGGTCGGCCCTAGGTCCCCCGGCAGAGCGAGGAGACACGCCCCCGACCCAGCGAGACACGAACCCAACCCGCCTCTCACCCCCACGCCCGTCCCCGCCTGCGTGACCAGGACAGACCTCGCAGCGCAAGGCGCAGGATCAAGGGGTGGTCGGCGGGCACGTGCGCGCAGGGGAGGGTCAGCAGGGGGCCTCCCATCTTGGGGCCTCCCATCTTGGGACGCGGAGGAACCGACCTGCCGGGAGCCGCTCGGAGGCGGGAGGGGCGGCGGCATAGCCGGAACTACAAATCCCAGGGGCGGTGGAGAGAAAGA
>NW_006292095.1:5136268-5136541 GCF_000327345.1 Myotis davidii | reverse complement strand
CGAGGTGAACACCGGGAGCGAGCGGGTGGCCGCGTCCCGTTGCCTGCTCTCTGGGTGCGTCCTCCGGAGCCGGGATTGCAAACTGCCCCATTAGTTCCCTCCTGGGAGGTGACTGAGCGCCCCCCACCCAAGCAGATAGGCACGCTTCCAGGATTGCCACTTGCCGAGGCGTGCTGCACCTTGTGGGTGGGTGTTGGGGGCAGTTCTTAGGCGTTGGGATCAGGGTGCCCACGGATCAAGGAGAGGACTGGTATGGGGGTTGGTTTTGGCGGG
>NW_006292095.1:5135271-5136157 GCF_000327345.1 Myotis davidii | reverse complement strand
GTTTTGCGTCGGGCCAGCACCGTCTGACGGAGGTTCTGGGCTGAGGGTGCTCGCCTGCCCCTGCAGCCTCGCCGCCACCTGTGGCAGATTGCCCACTTACGTGTGTGGGAACCCCGCCGAGGGACCCGGGGTACGGGCAGGGCTGTGCAGAAAAACACGTTCCTCCCTCCGGAGGGAGGGGGGACCCGTGTGACCTCCCTGAGAGTGGATGAGGAAGAGGAAGCTGAGTTGGCACGGGTTGGTGCCAGCTTTGGGCTGCCCTCCGGAGCCAGGCATTCCCTCCCAACCCCGGAGCCCCGCCGCCGAGGCGCTGATGAAACCTGCCCGCTTGTTTGCATAATGAAATCCTCCTCGTGGCTCACGTCCCTCCCATCCTCGTGTTGCCCTCACCCCTTTTGCCCTTCCTCCTCCTACACCCGCCCCCTCTACTGTTCCTGCCCAAACTACTAGAAAACGGCCACAGATCCTGGCGCTGCGCTGAAACAGGGTGCGGGTGGGGCGGGGTGCAGCCGCATCTGCCAGCGTTTGGGGCCACATGCTTATTTTTTCAAGCAGCTGTCCCTCCTCCTGCGAGGTCTTGGGCTGTTTAATCCAAAACATGCCAAGTTAGAATTGTTAGGGGATCTTAGATGTTCTTGTCCAGCATGCCGCACCCTCCTGCAGACCGTGGCACCGAGGCCCAAAAGCTTAGGAAACGTGTCCATTGTCCAATGTTACACCGTTTTCCAAGCTGAGCAAGAAATAGCAGCCACGCATAGTGGGAAAACTGCTCTCTCTCTCTCCTTTTAAAAATGACGCCAGCAAAAGTTCCCAGGGACTCTTCCTGCCACTCTTGACTCAAATTCCCTCCCCGGCTGGCCTTTATGTAGCCCATGCTGCTCTGCCT
>NW_006292095.1:5134613-5135201 GCF_000327345.1 Myotis davidii | reverse complement strand
TTGGGGGATTTCCTCAAGTGAGGGTGTGAATCTGCTGCTCTGGGTGGACCCCGAGGCAGGCCTGAAGGCTCAGGAGGCCCTTTTTTGCACCCTTTATTGCCAGATGGGGAAAGATCAGATTGGAAGCGATACCCAGCAGTACTGTTTACTGGGAACTTTCCACTTCTACTTTGGACTGGGAAATGGGTGTTTTTTGGCAGACCACAGCAAATCCTCCTTTCTTTGAGGTTCTTTAGTTGGGAGAGAGGGGAAGGGGCTTCTGCATCAGAGTGTAACCAGGAGAAAGCTAGCAGTGCCAGGAGCCTATAGACCAGTGTTTCTTGTCTGGGGTGTCCAGTGGGGCAGGCACAGCTCACAGTCCATAACTGGAGACTCCTGGCTTGCCTCTGCCTCAGTTAGCCACGGTGTGAAATCTTCCTCCAAAACACACTTTACCCTAACCCAGCGGTTCTCAACCTGTGAGTCGCGACCCCTTTGGGGGTTGAAGGACCCTTTCACAGGGGTCGCCTAAGACCGTCAGAAAACACATATATAGTTACGTATTGTTTTTGTGATTAATCACTATGCTTTAATTATGTTCAATTTGTA
>NW_006292095.1:5125585-5134370 GCF_000327345.1 Myotis davidii | reverse complement strand
CCAGGCACATGCCCTTGACTGGAATCGAACCTGGGACCTTTCAGTCCGCAAGCCGACGCTCTATCCACTGAGCCAAACCGGTTTCGGCTCAGTGATTGCTTTAAATACCACACTAAGCACAATGGTCCCTTACTTATTCATGGTTTCACTTAGCTTGGTTTCAGTTATCCATGTTTCAAAAAGATTTAGTGGAAAAGTCCAGAAATAAACAGTAAGTTTTAAATTGCACCTCATTCTGATCATGATGACATTTTATGGCATCCATCTCTGTCCACCTGGGGAGTGAATCATCCCTTTGTCCAGCATATGCACGCTGGACATGCTACCCACCTGTTAATCACTTAGGGTTTGGGACTATCCGTGGTTTCAGGCATCACTAGAGGTCTTGGAATGTGTTCCCCCTTCCCTGGATAAGGGGGGGCTACTGTACTCAGAAATTAGTAGAACATGACTTCCTTCACCTTTTTACACCTTGGGGTCTGGCAAAAAAAGTGATGCTTCTAACCAGGTAAACTTCTCTTGAGGTTGGGTTTGGCACCAATCTTTAAACCAGGGTCTGGAGAGAAGGTCTGCATGGGGGTCTGCACTCATTTCCAGGAGATGCCAGGAGCTATTGAAGTAAGTGTCCAGCAGTCACTCTTGCTGAATATGGTACTGCAGTGTTTGTCCCTGGAGGCAAAGGAGCAGCCGTTGATTTGAGCCATCTTCATTCCAGTGACTCCAATTTACTTTCCAGGGTCGTTTATCACCACCATCAACACCACACACACACACACACACACACACACACACACACACGCTGAGCCACTGATCTGAGTTTAAATGTCTGGAGAACTTAAGAGGCATTTGCTGAAGGGAGTGTCGTTTATGAATATTTGAGCCCATGGAGTCTTGAAAATCTCCAGAGCACACCACAAACCAGCAGAATGTTTGGAATGGGCAGAAACCTTCCTCTGTTCCACCCCTCGCCAGTCTCCTCCATGTTCCCAGTTCCATGTTAGACATTTGACCCCAAAGCCTACAGGGGGTTGCTTGGGTAGTAGTCATACTTAAGCCCTATACCTGGATAAACTTCATCAGGGTGAGCAGGTAGAGCTACAGGTGTTAATGACATCTTGTTTGGTTAGACAAACTTGTGCCCAGGAGCTTACCTTGGAGCAGCTCCCAAGTGTTTGGCTATGGAACAGAGTGCGGGGAAGAGGGGTTAGGTCACTGGGCATTGAAGCTAGAGCACCCGTGTCCTGAGGCCTTAGTTACATAGAGGAGACTACATCTCACTATTTTTAAATATATATATATTTTATTGATTTTAGAGAGGAAGGGAGAGGAAGAGAGAGACAGAAACATCAACAATGAGAGAGAATCATTGATTGGCTGCCTCCTGCACGACCCCCACTGGGGATGGAGCCCACGATCCAGGTATGTGCCCCTGGCTGGAATCGAACCCAGGACCCTTCAGTCCATAGGCCGACGCTCTATCCACTGAGCCAAACCAGCTAGGGCTATATCTCACTATTAAGGACAAGTTAAAAGTATTTGGACATTAAGGCAGCGAGGGAAATACAATGAGTCTCTTTTCTTTTTTAATTTATTTTTTCCATTGATTAAAAAAATTTTTTTAATTCTTTATTATTGAAAGTATTACCTGTCCCCCCCACCCCGCCATTGACCTCTCCTAGCCCGCTCCCACCCCGCAGCACAAGATGGGCCTCTTTTCACACTGACCTGAGCTTCCTTTTAAAGCATTTAGAACATTCTACACTATCTCCTCATGAGAGACTTTGACGGGGTCTTAATTGTAGAGCACCCCAAACTCCCTCCAATGCCCACGAACCTCCCTGTCTTTAAGGCACTTACCACATCCAGAATTGAAATTAGTCTGACCTCAAGGGATTGGGTTTCTAGTTGAGGAAGTTGAAGACATACTTAAAGTAGAATTATAAGCATCAAAATTGTATCTATAGAGTGAAGCAACTAGACAGACACCCCCAACCCCATAACGAGTAGAACTTGTATGATACTCAAGTGAGAATTGCCCACTGAGAGTAGTCACCCTGGTAAGCCTCGCATTCTGACAGTGCAGACAGAGCTGTTGGATTTTAATTGCATTCAAAGTTTACATTTTTTTTCAATATCCTCAAAGGTGGTGGGGCTTATTATTTGTAAGAGGAGTTTGATTTTCTTTTTCCTGGAAGAGCAAAAAGTTTTAGATTACCAAATTCGGTGAAAGGGCCAGCAGGGTGGTACCATCTTTATCAGTTGGTAGTGAAGCATTTACACGTATGGGACTTTATTCAGTGTCGTTCCAGAAGAGAAGTTAGGAAGGAGATTGTATTGAAAAAAGGTTTCCCAAGGTGAAAGTTTTCAATGAAAGTGGTTCGTTTGCACACATAGATTCTTGCATGCTCAGACAAATGAAAAACGTGTTACTTTCTGGTCTTACCTAGATCCATGCCAGTGTTTTTTCTCCATTATGATTCATAATAAATGAATCATGTGTATTTGTTTACGTGTTTGTTCCCTAGGTTGGCCAGGGAGTTCTTTCAGAGCAGTCTTACTCATCTCTATCTCCATAAGTGAGTGCCAGGTCTGGTGTTTAGGATGTGAAGAGTTGAGAAGAAGCCTGGAATGAAACTATTCTCATGCCTTGGCCAGTGTTTGAGCGTTGTCATGTGCACCAAAGGGGCACCGGTTCAATTCCTGATCAGGGCACATACACAGGTTGCCACTTTGGTCCCTGGTCCGGGGAAATGCTGGAGGCAACTGATCAGTGTTTCTCTCTCACATCAATGTTTTTTTCTCTCTCTCCCTCTCTCTCTCTCTCTCAAATCAATAAAAAACATTTTTTTAAAAATGCATTATCAGGGTAACCTAGTTTCTTTACCACCAGGCCCGGGTCTGAGCTGGCTTAATGATAACTTTTACAGGGTATAATTGTTTATCTTGGGATGTCCAAGAGGCAGAAACTCTGTGAGCTTTCCCACTTATTCCAGTGTGACAGATAATAGTACTACTGATATTACTTTCCTCAGTTATTATTGAGCAGAAAATAGAAGGAAGTGACTTCTTTACACTGAACAAGTTAGTTTTGGGGCCAGGGTCTCAGACAGTGGAATTGACACTCCTTATTTACATGTTTGCAACCAGCATCACTGACTAGGCAGGAGCTGATGACATCTGCCCATGTCATTTGGGTGCTGAAAGACATGGGCAGATGTCATCTCAAAAGGGGCCTTGTAATCCAATGTCTATGCCCATGAAAGTTCAAGAGAGGGCTCAGAGACCAGGCCTCGATTATCGCCAGCTGCCCAGAGATACTCGTGTTGATGAGAATGGCCATATCACTTGGCTATTGCTGTCTAACAAGCCATCACAAAGCTAGTAATTTCAACAACATTCCCTGAGCATTCCTTGGTGATTTTTCCTGCACTCGCTCATGTGGCTGCATACAGTTGGCAGTTGGATTGCCCTTGGCTAGAAGGTCGAAGATGGCCTTACCCACATATCTGGGGCATTGCTGGGGACACCAGGAAGGCTGGGAGCTGTGTCTCTTCAAGACTCTAACCTGACTTATTTAGTTGGCAGTTTTCAAGTCCTCTTAGGGCTCAGGCTTAGAAGTCACATAACATCACTTACACTGTATTCTGTTGGTCAAGACACAGGGCTAGCCCAGATTGAAAGAGAGGGGAGCCCTAGCCAGTTTGGCTCAGTGGATAGAGCATCCGCCTGTGGACTGAAGGGTCCCAGGTTTGATTCCAGCCAAGGGCATATGCCCAGGTTGCAGGCTTGACCCCCAGTAGGGGGTGCACAGGAGGCAGCCAATCAATGATTCTCTCTCATCATTGATGTTTCTATCTCTCTCTCTCCCTTCCTCTCTGAAATCAATAAAGATAAATTAAAAACAAAGAGGGGAAATAACTGCCTTCGAATGAGGGAAGCCATGTGTTTGAATAGGGATGGGAGGAGTTATGGGGACCACATTTTCAGACCATTTTCCCTAAGAGCCAAAGTTCAAAAAATGGTCTTTGAGGGAACTTAACTGGCCAGCAGAGCCAAGGCCAGGGGTAGGAGCAAACCAGAATCACAAGCCTGTGAATCCGCTCTGGGTTTAAGAACAGAGGACACCTTCCAGAAAACATTGAGTCATCGGTCCCATGCCCCATTTCCAAGGCCTTATGTCCAGCTCCACAAAGCAAACCATACAGATGGGGCCATGATGCCAGACCACTGGGCAATGCATTCCACTTTCTGTCATGCCTCCCCTTACTCACCACTACCTTCTCTTTCCCCTTCAAGTGGCCGGGCTTTGGGGACACTCTTCAGAGGAGCCCACACTTGCTCTGTCCTCCCATTTGAACATCCTTAATTTTCTGGCAATAGGAAGGAGATGAGTTTTTGAGCCCAGCAGTCTAAAAGTGGGTGGGAGTAAGAATACCAGGAGGTACAGGTGAGTTCTGAACTCCCTTTGGTTTCCTGGTGATGCATATAGTGTGGAAGTTAAGAACTAGGTCTCTTGTCTTAAAGAGAGTGTGTGTGTGTGAAAACAAATTTCTCTTCTCAGTTCTTCAGAGTAAAAGGGTAAAGCCGGCCTATATTACTTTGCCAGAGCTGCCATAACAAAATACCACAAACTGGATAGCTTAAACAGTAGAAATGTATTTCCTCACTGTTTTGTAGGCTGGACGTCCAAGATCAAAGTGCAGGCAGGGTTGGTTTCTCCTGAGGCCCCTGTCCTTGGCTTGCAGACAGCCTCTCTCTTACTGCCTCTTCACCTGGTCGAGGTTGTGGCCATGGTTTGTTCTTCCGCGGTGTCTCTCTCCTATTAGGACACCAGCATATTGAATTAGGGCCCCGCCCCAATGGCTTCCTTTTAACCGAATGGCCTTTTGAAAGACCTTATCTCCAAGTCCATTGAGGGACTAGAGGTTGGGACTTCAACATGAATTCAAGGGGACACAATTCACACACAAAACAGGGCCCCTCCCCTTCCCATGTGTTTCTGTGTAACGGGAGCCATTTTAGAAGGGCACTCTCCCTGTTGGTAATGAATTTCTGGGGTCCCTTTACCCTGCTCTGTGCGGCATTTTGAAGTGTTTGGGGGAGTAAATATTTTAGCTTTTTTGTTCTGAAAGTCTTCACAAGCCTTGTTCCTTCTGTTTAATTTTCAAATCAACTGGCTTTATTCCCTTCAAGGGATTTCCTTGGAAGAGAGGGACTAAGCAAGGGGCCTTTGCCACTCCATGATCACCCCGAGTTGGTGTTCTTGGAGCTTCATAAGATTCCGGGCACCCGAGAAACGCCTGGATCTTGGTTCTCTGCAGAGCTGGTGGGGGCCGAGGTGAAGAAAGATCTTGGACTGGGCACGCTTTGCTTCTCTCACCAAGACTTTCTCCCTGGCAAATCAGCTCCACTTGCTAAACAGACAGCTCAGCCAGAAACACTGCCCAGACACCTGCGGTTCCTGCCTGGTGGTCATGCTGGTGGGCGATCCCTGGTAGACCCTGGCACGTCTGTGCACTGGCCTCCAGGTCGACCCAGAGCTGGAGAGAGCTGAATTTAAAATTGTCGGGATTATTTTGTCCTCAGACTGCTGGCTTGCTTCTGAGCGCAGGCGTTCAAACCTCCCCTGACCCTGTTGTGAAATGCTCTCCCTTTCCCTGGAATGGGAACAGCAGTTCTAGGAATTCCATTCTTGTACTTTTGCTGGACCTCAAGTCCTGCTCAGGGGAAGAATGCTTCTGCCAGGGGAGGCCCAGGGGGAAGTCTCGGATGAGCTCGGCTCAACTTACAGGAGTCGCATCCAGCAGCCTTTGGAACCCGTGCGGGTACTGTGGGGAGAGGGAGGAGGAATGAAGGCAGGCCTGTGTCTCAGGGAACATCCTGTTCTGGCCAAACACTCAGAAGAAGTACTGAAGACCCCTGTGATTTTTCCAGTTGCCAGTGCGACTGCCTTGCTAACTTTAAACAGAGGTTTGTGTTTAGGACTGGAGATAGGACAGGCTAGGCCTGCCTCTGGATGTCTGGGTGGCTGTCGGGGGCAGCCTTTCTAAGTCTCAGTTTCCTGTCTGTGAGTTGAGGGTAATGTATCTCCCCCTTTGGGGGACGCACGTCAGGCTGTGAGTGCAGGGTCTGGCCCACAGGCAGGCAGTGATGACTGATGGTGATAGCTGTAGTCACCTTACCTGAAAAGCTTAGCACTCATTTATGCAATACTGTACTGACAGCAGGGGCCATCAATAAATGCTCCCTGGCCTCCAAGCAGCTTCTGGCCTGCTTGTGTGTGCTCTCCTCGTTGATTTTCTTCTTTTCATAGCAGTTGTGTGGTTTATTCTCACAGATGGTTTTTTCTCATAAAAGGAGTCAAGACACTCATGATCTTCTTTCGTTATCATGATGATCCTGTGAGGTGCGGATTTTGTTAGTAACTTCCTCTGAGAGCTGAGGAACGAGTCTGCCCTCAGAGTCAAGGGGCTGGTACATGGTGGGCCCAGGTCTGAGTCCAGGCCTCATGCTGTTTGTACCACTTTAAGCACCTGCCAACAAGGAGATCCTAAAAATAAATGGCAGCGTAACCGAGCTGGAACAGACCCTAGAGATTAGTGATAAAGCCTGGCTCCGGGTTCATGCTTTAAAAATAGCTCCGTGAGCCTAATCCACAGCCCTTGTTTACAGGTGAGGAAACCAGACCCTGGGGGGATGTCTCAGTCAGTATACACCTTCAAGCAAACTGCCCTCACCACTGAGAATGTCTTGGAAAACATACCGTTCTTGTATTTGGTGCACATCTGGAGCTTAAAGTCCCAAAAGACACTGGTTACCAAACATGCCAAAGCCAGCGGTGGTCTTCGAGGCACGTTTCTTTGAGGCATTTTTCTTTGGGCCCAAAAAGGACGGAGGAAGCCTTCCCCTCCCCACAGGTCTCTTTCCAGGCTTGTTTTCCTCTCCCTTGATTGGTCCCAGCTTTGACCGTCTACTGGTCCTCAGTGTGGATGGGACCAAGTAAATGGTGAAATATGACACCTGAAGCCATACAGGTCATAATAGCTAGGGTTTGTGTCTACCCCTGTTCTAATCCACACAGTAACCCTCTAAAGTTGGCACTATCATCATCATCATCATCCCCATTCTAGAAGAAGAAACGGAGGCGCCAAGAGATTGAGTAATAACTTGCCCAGAGTGGTGAGAGCTAGCAAATAGGAGAGCTGGGTTTCTAACCACCAGGCTGTAGGAAGAGCAGCAAGTATTCATCCTGAGATGCTGCGCCCACCCCCTCTCTCCACAGGGCAAGGAACTCCTACAGCCACTGAACTTCTATTCCCCCCACACAGGCTTGTACAGCGATTCATTTAAAAAGACTTTCAGTTAGAAAATAGCCTCAGTTCTTCTCTACAGGCAGTTCAAGACCAAACCTTGAACTCTGCCTCCCCCGACCCCCCACCCCCAACAGGATCCCAGCTACACCAGTTTGAAACATGCTTTGAAATGTGGGGAATCCACCTCTGTCCTCCTGCCCTGCTTGGGGGACAAGGTTCTGGGTTCCCCTGCTCTGCACCTCCAGTCTCTCCAGTCTACGTCATCCCCAATCCACCTCCCCTATTGCCCCCTCACTTTGGGGCAGTGCAGAATTGTTGGTTGTTTGGGGTGACATGGATGTTTCTCTGGCTCAGGCTGCCTGGAAGTTGGAAGACAGGGCTGATGGGGGGGCTTGGTATCTCTGTCCCCACTGGCACACACAGGATAGATCTCTCCCCTCTCCCTCTGTGGTCCACACACACACCTCTGTTTTTAGACTTCACACAGTTGACTGCATTCATTTGTTTACACAGTGGTTCTCAACCTTCTGGCCCTTTAAATACAGTTCCTCATGTTGTGACCCAACCATAAAATTATTTTCGTTGCTACTTCATAACTGTAATGTTGCTACTGTTATGAATCGTAATGTAAATATCTGATATGCAGGATGGTCTTAGGTGACTCCTGTGAAAGGGTCTTTCGACTGCCAGAGGGGTCACGACCCACAGGTTGAGAACCGCTGGTTTACAGGTCTTTCTCTGACTAAATTATGAGTGTCTGAGGTCAAGAAGCTCTTACTATAGCTAACTGTTGCTTGTATCCCTAGCGCCTAGCATGGTGCTGGTACAGAGGGCTTCTGTGGGTAAATAAATGCCCTCCTACATTTGGGACGTAGGATTGAACAAAGGTTGCTAATGTGTAGGTGAAGGTTAACGCTTGTCCCTGGGTTGCATAGACCCCTCCCTTGAATACAGGATGTGGGGGTCAAGTCTAGCGTGGCCAGGGGCCAGTACACACCAGCACAGAGAGGTGCAAGAGGAGTGAGCTCACCATGCCACTTCTCCAGCCCGGCAGAGGCCCCCTGGGCTTTTGGGGGAAGTCTACCTACCGTATTTGCCGGCGTATAAGACGACTGGGCGTATAAGACGACCCCCTAACATTTCCACTCAAAATACAGAGTTTGTTATATACTCGCCGTATAAGACTACCCCCTCTTCCGCACACCTTCCACACACCAAATAAAAGGTAAAACAATATCAGATTTGATTTTAACATTTTAATTTATATTCAAATGCTTATGACATGCAGGAAAACTGTCACAAGGCTGTATGTAATCAAACATATACATAAAACAGTGCAAGTTTATTACCGGTAAACATACCGGTAATTCACTAAAGAAAACACACTCTATAGACTGGTACCGTAGATGCTTCTCAGGAACACAGGCAAGCAGCCCACAACCTAGAGGGACTGTCAATGATAGAAGAAAGAT
>NW_006292095.1:5124183-5125264 GCF_000327345.1 Myotis davidii | reverse complement strand
CCAGCAGCGCTGCTGATGCCTGAACGGTATGTGGAATGAAGTGGGCGGGCATTGGGAGGCCACTATGGCATGGGGCAAGCACTATGGGCAGTCTATCTGAAGTGTACCTGGCGTATAAGACGACCCCTCACTTGGAGGCATATTTTTCAGGGCCAAAAAATCGTCTTATACGCCGGCAAATACGGTATTTTAATCTTCACCAACGATATATTTTTAGTTGATTTTTTTAGAGAGTGGAGAGAGTGAGGAGGGGGAGGAGAGAGAGGAACATCAATGTGAGAGAGATACATCAATTGGTTGCCTCCTGCATGTACCCCAACCAGAAATCAAGCCAGCAACCCAGGTATGTGCCCTTGATTGGGAATCAAACTCAAAGAGTCCGAGGGCCGTCACTCTAACCACCAAGCCAAACAGGCCAGGGTTAACCAAAAAAGTTTTAACTTGACTTACTAGAAAAGGAAATTCAGACCCTATATCCTTATTTGTTTGTTTATTGTCCTTGTACCCTTACTAGAATTTTGTATTTTTAAAAAATGCTCAATGTAAAAGATGTTCGGTTGTTTGTTTTTTGCTTTAATCCTTATCTTACCCCCCAGAGGTAGCCAAACACAAACCACACACAGTTAGTTTTGCGACTCTTTTTCATACAGTATATTGTGAACAATGTACACTTTTCTTCTTCCAAACAGCAGCTGCACAGGCAGCATTGCACTGTAGGTCTGTCCCATGATTTATTTAACCTGTTCCTCAGTTTAAAAAAAATTAAAGTTGTGTGTGTGTGCAATTATACTAGAGGCCCAGTGCACAAAATTCATGCATGGGTAGGGTCCCTAGTGGCTGCCAGCTCACCTCCCTTCCCCACCCCCAGCCACCATGGCCACCACCTCTGCCGCTGGCCCCGCCCCCTAGTTGAACTCCTGGTCAAACTCCCTGTTGAGGGGACAATTTACATATTAGGCTTTTATTATATAGGACTAGAGGCCTGGTGCACAAAAATGTGCACTTGGGGTGGGGGGGGGCCCTCAGCCCGGCCTATGCCCTCTTGCAGTCAGGGACCCCTCGGAGGATGTCCACCTGCTGG
>NW_006292095.1:5122135-5123509 GCF_000327345.1 Myotis davidii | reverse complement strand
TGTGGCTGCTGGCCGCCATCTTGGTTGGGTTAATTTGCATATAGTTGCTCTGATTGGCTGGTGGGCATGGCTTAAGGCATAGTGAAGGTATGGTCAATTTGTGTGTTTGTCTTTTATTAGTGTAGATTATTCTGTCTACTTTTGTATGTGCTTGATTTTTTCCAGAGTAAGAGTATTTTAAAGTTACTATATGTAAATAGTTTATATATGTAAATAGTTAAAACTCAAAAGTATTAAAAGGCTTCTAACAAAACAGCAACCTCTTGCCTCTCCCACCCCATCTCACCCTTCAGAAACAACTAACAACGTTTTTCAGCTTTCATCTATTGACTTGCTTTTTTGATAGATGATAATTTATTGGCATGCATACACCACCCTTTCTCTCCTCCTATTCTCCCAATATAATTATATCACAAAATTTTAAAAACACATATTCATTACTTTTATTGTTATGACTCTATGAGCCAACTAGAAATGGAGTTTCTATTTTTTACAGCCTAAAAACAATTGCTCTAGGGCAGTGGTTCTCAACCTTCCCACTGCCCTAGAGCATTCTGGAGACTGGTGGCTCAATCTGATGGCTAGCTGAGGTTTTTTCCCCCTGGGGAACCCCTTCTCCAAATCAGTTTCTGTAGGGCTTTATCGTTACTCATTATCCTGAAGCAGGGGAGGGGATTTGAGGCTCACCATTCAGAAAGTCAGCTTTAGCTTAATTTCCCCTCCCTCCTGGGGTGAGGAGCACATGGCAGCCCTGAATGTTATCAGCCCCCATCCCCTTCCCCATCTGCTTCTAATCCCTGCACCTCCCTGGGGTTCTCTGGGGCGGCCCCAGTTGCTTCACGTTATAACCTCCACACCCCACCCCTGCATTTAGGTGTCCCCTTTTCCCTTTCTGTTCGCATCATTCCTCTGCTCACCTTCTGTCTTTATAAATATTGTGATTTGGGAACAGTTTGAGCCTCACCTGTATCCCAGCTGGAGCCTGTGCTTCTGTTTCTTAGTGTTTTACATGACTTTTGAGAGGAGCAGCAGGAAAACTGCCGGGCTCTGCCATCTTGAAGCCTGTTAGATCCTCAAAAACTCTTGTTTGTAGAAACCTAGTGGAGTTGGGTCATTTTCCCAAATATGGAGAGAGGATGTAGGCCCTCGGCTAAAGAGGGTTGTGCAGAGACCACCTGGTGTGATATCCACACTCCCCAGAAGACCTCACCGTACAACGCCCTCCAGCACTGCTGCTCAGGCCTCACAGGGACCCCCTCTGGCATCCCCTCTGGTGTCCATTTCCTGTCCCTAAAGGCAGGCCATGTCCCCAGCACCAGGAGGCCACAGCAACCTTCCAGCCAAGAGTTCCTATTTTTGACATTATGGAAGTGT
>NW_006292095.1:5118342-5122086 GCF_000327345.1 Myotis davidii | reverse complement strand
GGAAATTCCAGAAGATCACTGTTAACTGAAGCTGTGTAGTGGTGAATCCCATGAAGGGATGGAAGGGAAAAGGCTTAACAAGCCCAAGCGCTTCATAGGAAACATTCCCACCACATTGATCTGTAGCTCCCGTTCCTCATCCTTCCCAACTGAATCAGAGGTGGCTTTGTGGTCTCTCTCCTTCCCACCTCCCCCGCCCCCCCGCCCCCTTGGTGCCTTGTCAGTGGGCTTTCTGAACACCAGTGTCTACCCTCCGCAGCTAAAATGCCCTCTGGGTGGGTGTCTTAGATGCTACCTCTGCCATCACTTAGTTTGTAGATTTTATTAGCACAAATGAGGGTTTGGCAAAAGTAGGTTTATGGTTGTGAGTATGTGAAACACAAGAGTTCATTCATGTATTATTATTGATGAATTATTGTATTGTTTTCCATACAAACAACTGTAAACCTACTTCTGCCTCACCCTGTATTAAATTATATCCTGTTATGTATTAAAAGGAAATTTGATACCACCCACTGTATATGGAAAACCAGATTCGCTTGCCATTAATAGAAAGTAACTATAAAAAGAAATATAATGACAACAAGACAGTTTTAAATTCTAGCTGGATTCCCCTGGCTGTGGAAGGCTTTGAACCTGAGGCCTGCTCTTGGTTGAGATGGGAGCAATCGGCAAATGTTAGTGAGCTGTTATATTACTGGTGCTTCCGAGGGGATCAGGAATAACCTCTCACTGTTCACTGTCGTTTGATGGATCAGCTGGGTCTCCCACGAGGACCCTGAGTCCCATACTTTAGAAAACACCCCTTTTTAAGTATCACAGGATGGGTCCATTGTGTTGTTTTAGGATAGTGAATGATTCCATAAGACTTGGTCCCCACCCTAGGGTGACACTTGTGAAAGGAGAACAGTAAGAAAATGAATGGAACTCAGACCATCTACAAACCTTGAAGTGCGGTGGCACCGCAGAGCAATGGATAAACCGGAGCCGGGGACAGAGCAGGCTGGCACAGGGAGGTGGACTTAACAGGAGACCCTTTTGTGGGCCTTTCCTCTCCACAAAGCCCAGGCAGGAACGTTCTCATTTCTACTAGTCGGGGAATGCCTTGATTTTTTTTGTCCACACATTTGTAAAATGAAGTGAAAGATCCTAGATACCCCATGAGGGTGCTGTAAGGATGGGATTGAAAAGTGAGTAAAGAACACACCTTTTCCACCGTGGGACATGATTGTCCAAGTACTAACGCTGAGCTCCAATGAGGTCAGTGAATTGGTGGGCTTGAGGGAGCGAGCGCAGGGTGTGCCAAGCTCTGAGTGGAGAACGGACGCAGTGGGCCCCTTCTTCCATCAGTGCCCCTCGTAATGGGGAATCAGGGCAGTTTGGTGACAGCAGAGTCCTAAGCACCTGAATAAGTCTCATTCCACCTTTTATAGGTCTGCCTTTTTTTAAATATATTTTTAAAATTTTATTTTGAGAAAGAGAGAGGGGAAGGGAGAAGAAGAGAGAGTGAGAAACATCAATTGGTTGCCTCCTGCATGCTCCCCCTCCTCCCCATGCATATGCCTTGGCTGGAATCAAACCAGCATCCCTTCAGTGCACAGGACGCTACTCAACCAAGCAGCCACAGCGATAGCCCAGGCTTTTACAGGGAGACCTGCTGCCTGTGCTGCGGCCATGCCTCAGAGACGTGGAAAAATGAGCAGGCAAGGGGTTCAAAGTGGCTCTACCAGTGTCCCTGTTCCCTTCCAGGTACCAGGATCATCTATGACCGCAAGTTCCTGATGGAGTGTCGGAATTCACCTGTGACCAAAACACCCCCACGGGACCTGCCCACCATTCCGGGGGTCACGAGCCCTATAAGTGACGAGCCCCCCACTGAAGCCAGCCAGAACCACCTGCAGAACAGCCCTGAAGATAAGCCAGCAGGCGGTGAGTGGCCGGGCTTGGCCAGGGTCTTCTTTGGGATGGGCATGTATGTGGCCTGAGAGTCCTCGCCACTAGGGGGAGTTCCAGGGAGGGACTGATGGTGACTGTCTCACCTGTGGAGCAGCTCAGAGTCCAGAGGGAGTGGGGTAAGGATTGGGGGAATAGTGGGGAGAACTTTCATCAGTACCAACTTTCCCCATGAAAGGGGCCCAAGAACCACAGAAAAGATGATTTGGCCTCATCAGTAATCTAATCAATAGGGAGCTTGATTGAGATGGAAGAGGCCCCACATAGCAAATTTCCTAAGTGTGCCCCTTTATATAATTGTTCCTAAAGCTACACCTTGCATCTGCCACACTAGAAACACATCCACGATATTCATGTATAGGAGACGACTTTTCAAAGACATGGTGTACTTGTCCCCCAAGGAAATTACATGTCTATGGGCTCAGAAAGGCGTCCAGGATGCCTTCTGTCAGGGTATCATCCACTAGTGGATTCTTGATGAATAGTAGAAATGCAGCCAGTTATTTGCAGGTTTGCCATGGGGTCTCTAAGCCCTTCTGATCCCTCCTTCCTTCCCGCCAAGTCATCAGAGCAGCCCCCCTGGCAGAGGTGTGTGTGAATGTAATCTTTGTGGCACCGTGACTGGCTCATCAGAGTGTCTGAGCTCTCCCACTATGGGAGGATGCAGTGTAAGCACTTGCAGACAAACCGAGTCAGCCTGGGACTCGCCCGTCCTTCACCCGGAAGGCAGTACACCAGGCCCGACAGGAAGCAGCTGAGACCTCGGGCTGGGTTGGCTCTGCTGACAGCAGCAGAATCCATCTACCAGGAGCCTGCAGGACATGAATCATAATTACCTTGGGAACCCCACAGCCCAAGACAGGAGACAGTTGCCTTGCCTTTCAGGCTTGGAGAGCAGTGGAAGGGTGGGAAGAGACACAGCGATGAGGACGGCACTGGGTAGCAGGGTTTCCTGCGGTGTGTTAAAGGATGGAGAGAAGGAGGAACAGATTCACGTGGCTGGTGGCACGGTGCCTTCTACCCCTACTTTTTGCTTCAAATCAAAGAGTGGAAGTTGAGGGTGGAGGTGCAACTCCTGAAGTTTTTCTAAAAAATATTTCTATTGATTTCAGAGAGGAAGGGAGAGGGAGAGAGAGATAGAAACATCAATGATGAGAGAGAATCACTGATTGGCTGCCCCCTGCACACCCCACACTGGGGATCGAGCCCACAACCTGGGCATGTGCCCTGACTGGGAATTGAACCTTGACCTCCTCCTGGTTCATAGATTAATGCTAAACCACTGAGCCATGCCGGCTGGGCACTCCTGAAATGGTTAAGTCACCACTACGTGAGGGCTGTCCCTTGTCCCCACTTGCATATTCTCTTACATCCCAGTTTCTAGAGCTGCTCTGGCCATAACAAATGCAGGGTTGGCCCAGTGGTGCCCCAGGCAGCAACCTTACCCACAATAACAACCTAGTAGTTTCTCACAGCTGTGATGGGGTGAGATGGTAAGGGAGGGACATCATTTTTCATTTTGCTGAACTGGATGTAAGAAGCCAAGGCTCCTGGTCTTGGACCCACATATTTGTGTTAATGTAACCAGAAGAGGCCAGTTGTTTCTCTGTGGGGCTAGAGCAGGCATCTGACTATGTAGAACCTTGGCCTTGCCCAGGAAATGCTGAATGAGGCAGTTCCACTAAAAAGAAAATCTGCAGCATGAATGCCTTGGAAATTTTAGTGGAAACGGAGTGAGGGCAGTGAGTGGCTGAATTATTGCAGGGTCAATCAGAGTGTGCTGAGTGGGTT
>NW_006292095.1:5099139-5118162 GCF_000327345.1 Myotis davidii | reverse complement strand
TGTAGAGTTTACAGTCAGCCAGGCTTCCTGTGGTTCTGGATGAAGTCCGTGTTGTTTCTCTGAGGTATTAATCAATTGTTGTGAGCGGCATTAACTTCCCGGTGTTTATCTCTGCCGCCATCTTAGTTTCTCATGGCACCATTTTCTTAACCAAAAGTTGGGACACATGCTCCAAAAAGCTCTATGGAATAATTAAGGACTATTTTTCTAAGACATTGTATTTATGTCAATTCACAAGTAATCATTCATTCTTATAAAAAATAATAAAAAGTATTTAAAATTCAGGACTATCACCTCTCCTATGGGAGGCCTGGCCTCTGTGCTTTTGGGATTGGGGAAGAGAGCACAGCTAGACAGGGCACCTTCAGATCGATGTTTCCAGGAATACCTAGTGTAGTCCTGCCTTCCCTCCATTCTCCTTGGCAACATAAATCTGGCCTCTGCTCTTCTTGTAGGAACACCAGAATGAAAAGATAACACATCTCTCTGGTTTCTAAAATGTCAGTTCTAGTGGTTGAGCGTCAATCTAGGAACCAGGAGGTCACGGTTCGATTCCCAGTCAGGCTGCGCTTGGGTTGCAGGCTCGATCCCAATGGTGGTGTGCAGGAGGCAGCCGATCCCCAGCCTGCAGACTGAAGGGTTCCGGGTTTGATTCCGGTCAAGGGCATATGCCCTGGTTGCGGGCTCAATGCCCAGTAGGGGGCGTGCAGAAGGCAGCCGATCAATGATTCTCTCTCATCATTGAAGTTTCTGTGTCGCTCTCCTTCTCCCTTCCTCTCTGAAACCAATAAAATATATTTTAAAAAATAAAATGTAAAAATAAAACAAATGTCAGTTCTACCAATCACCATTGCTCACCTGGCCCTCTGTCCTTTCTCTCACCAGGTGAAGAGTCACAGTTTGAGATGGACATTTAAAGGACCAGCCAGCAGATCGAGCAATGCCTCTGGGCCTCTCTGGCCCTTCTCCGGAGAAGCGTCACACCGCCAGTTATCATCCTGGGCAGGCACTGGGAGGGGGTCGACCACCCCAGTCCTCTGCTCCCTCAGTCAGGGCACCAGTCCCCCCTTCCTCTTGGTGAACACCAGCAGATACCTCTTTGTGCCTCCATTCATGCAAGAGCTGGCACCCCAAGGGGAGTGACTCTCAAGAGCACACACCCTGCAGCCTGGGGCCAGGAAGTGGACTTGGAGGACCCCTTCTGAATGACCATCGGCTCTCTTCCTCTGAGGGCACACCACCCCTTCCTTAAGTTGGTGTGCTTGGGGGAGTCCCCCTCCCCTACTTCCTCAACAGAGGAAATAAAAGCCACCGTTGCCCCTGTCTGAGCTTTTTTCTACTCCATGGGGATAGCTAACACCAACTACTCTGCACAGTGCATGTAAAGCACTTTCTTATACATTATCTCCTTCGATTCTCATGCTGATCTGTGACGGAAGTAGAGCAAGTGTCATCCTCACTTTACAGCTCGGAAGTCAAAATCACACACTAGCAAAAGGAGAGATGGGACTGGGTGTGAACTGCGCCACTCTCCATCTCTTGTTTTTCAGTGGTGGGTGCCGCCTCTTTTCTGGGCTTTGTTTCCTAAGCCTGGCAAGTGACCTGTCACCTTCACTCTGTGCTTCGTTCATGCAAGAATCAAAGGGAAGAGCCTGAGCCTTGGCCAGTGTAGAGCCTCTTCGATCCATGTGCCCCTGGTATTCGTTGAGTGATCCCTTTGTGTGAGCTGCCATTAGGGATACAAACATGAGACAAGCCTCGCTCTCTCTCTCTTTTTTCCACCAGCTTTCTGCTTTACCATTTCATTGAAGCATACGATTTACCAATTAAGAAAAGTACCACAAAAGAGATTACATAGGATTAGTTACCAGCAAGTGGTCCCTGTAAATGGAGGCTTCATAGAAGTGACCTTACAGTTGGTCCTGAGAAGGAGCGGGCTGGGCGGAGGCAGGGGCCCAGTGCTTCCGGGATCGGGTGGTCTTACGGATTCAGGGTGTGCAAGGACAGGACATCAAGTTGCCTGCTTTGGCCAGAGCAGGCAGTTTATGTGAGTGGGGATGGCTTTTATAAATGTCTAAAAAAGGCCAGATCTCTAAGGGCCTTCCTTGGATGCCATGCAGACGTGGAGGAGCCCTTCTGAATGACCTCGCTCTGTAAGCACTTTCCTAGACATTATCTCATTTTTGATTCTCATGCTGATCCTGTGACAAGTAGAGCAAGTGTCATCCTCAGTTTACAGCTTAGAAGACCAGCTCAGAAGTTAAAGTCACACACTAGGAAATGAGAGATGGGCCTGGGTTTGAACTGGGTGTTTGCTGAGACACAAGGTGTTTCTCATCACAGGCTGGGGGGTGATGGCCTCCGGCCAAGAGGCAGTGGCTGACATGGACTTGACAAGCTCTGTGCTCATAGCACTGGTCGATCTGCTGTTTGGGGAGAAGCGGGCCTTAGTGGCCAAGTCCCTGGCCTGGCCTTTTCTGTAGCTGAGCTGGAGTCCCCTTCCTGCAGCTGGAATCCATGTGTCTGGTGATGGTATGTGGAAGGGCCCAGCCACAGTGGCCTGTTGACTCTAGGCACACAGCATACCCTTTTTGTATAAAAAGAAAGTGAAACCATGGAGAGACCACCACCACCAGAGCAAAGAACAACTAAAGCTCCAACTAGGATCAAATGAAATCTGATCAGCCTTCCCAATCCCTTAGCTTTTCATTGAAAGCACCTTACTCTCCCCGCTCCTGACCAACCAGAGGTCTTGCCCACAAGTCCACATGATCCGATCCATTCCTCTTCTAGGTGCTGTATTTCAGGATCCAAGAGACATAAAAAAAAAAAAAAAAATCAGCTTCTCTGACAGTAAGAAAATTGCTCACAAGTTTCTTCACTTTCTTCAATCTTTCTCATTGATTGAAAGTATCCTCCAGAAAACCCAGGTATTTCTTGAGCATTATTCTGGCTGGATCATGTGGAATAACAAAGACCTATGACACAGTCCTTATCCTTGAGGAAGTTAAAATCTTAGATACCAGTAAGGCTCCTATGGTCCAGTGTAAGATCCCAGTGTATGGAGTCTTAAGGCTTCTCTAGAGATACTCTAGGAAACCATCACAGTTTGGCCTGCTCACCCTTTAGCATCAGCAAAAGCACTGTTTGCAGTCAGGGAAACCCAGTTGACCGTGGGACAGAGCCACATGCGATAAACAGGAAATAGAAGTGTTTTAAGCTATGCTGTGTGTTCCTTAGGAACTTACAACCTGATCTGGAGATGAGAGGTTCTATGAATAGTAAAAGGACACCCAGAAATGTCATAAAACAATATGTGATTGTCCGAGGGTAGGAGGCTGTGTTGATGCCACGAGTGAAGAGAATCAGATTCCAGCAGGATTTTAATTTGGGGAGCGCCTTCCTGGATCATGAATGGCTTGAGGTACAGGGGCCAGGAGAGAAGTTTAGCTGGAGGAATGTCAAAGCTGTTGGGTTTTCCATACATAAATGAAGAGGCTGAACCAGGTTGGTGGAAATGGTAATAAGCTACTTTGGAAAAGGAGGCTTAACAGCACTTGGTGAAGTAGGAGGAAAGATGCGTTGGAGATCTCTGGTCTGTGAGTCTCAGAAAAGAGATCAGAAAAAAATGCCAATTTGGGAGCTGCACATAATAAGCGGTAAGAAAGGCAAAAACAGCCGAGACCGGTTTGGCTCAGTGGATAGAGCGTCGGCCTGCGGACTGAGGGGTCCCGGGTTCGATTCCGGTCAAGGGCATGTGCCTGGGTTGCGGGCACATCCCCAGTGGGAGATGTGCAGGAGGCAGCTGATCGGTGTTTCTCTCTCATCGATGTTTCTGGCTCTCTATCTCTCTCCCTTCCTCTCTGTAAACAATCAATACTATATTTAAAAAAAAAAAAAAAGAAAGAAAGGCAAAAACAAACTTTGGGGAATGCTCCCAGTGAGCATGAGTGGCAGATAGGGACCTGAACTTCCAGTAATTTTCCAACCTCCACACTACTGTTGGCACAGCTGTGGGCATCCCTCCAGGTCCCAGGGGGTCAGGTGAGCTAGGGAGGAGGCCATCTTTTGACTGGCACTCTTTAGTATGATATTCATCATTGTTGAAACAACTCAAGGAAAGTTCAAGGACACATAGCCAACCAAGAAATCCCAAGGCCTGAAACCAGTATTTCAGGAAGACCTGGGTTCTTTAAAAGACTCAGCAAGTGGTCTTTTCCAGATATATCCAACCTCATTCTGATTTAACAAGCCTTTGTTAAATCTCTTATCCACACCCAGCATGATGCTAGAATGGATCTTAAGGCAGTGGTTCTCAACCTTGGCTGCACATTAGAATCACCTGGGAATCTTTTTAAAATCCTGATTTCTGGGTCTCATCTTCCGGAAATTCTGTTTCTTCGTTATGAGGTGGGGCCACAACATTAGTAACAAAGAAACAGAATTTCCGGAGGATGACACCCAGAAATCAGGATTTTAAAAAGATTCCCAGGTGATTCTAATGTGCAGCCAAGGTTGAGAACCACTGTCTTAAGGCAATACAAGAGAATTTCAAGACAAACACCTGAGAAAAAATAATCCCAGGAGGCATGATTAAGTGCAAATAAGTGGAGTGAGAGTGTGACAGGTCAGCAGGAGAGGAGCGGTTGAAGAGTGCAAAGGATACGGAGGCAGTAGGGAAACTGCCTGAGCACAGGTGTGCTGTCTGGAATGAATATAGTGTGTGAGACCTAAGTGTGCTGGGTGGCACAAGGTAAATTCAGATACCATAGCTTTAGATTATTGAAACAAAAAGCATTGGTTGAATGAGTGCCTTCTGCATTCTGGAGCTTTGCTACAATCTTATTTATGGTCCCCATCACTTAAAGTAGGTGTTTTTATTCCCGTTTTATACATGTCCATGGCTAATGTATATCAGAATTGGGATTCCAGGTTCTGTCTGTCCAGTATGAAAGCCCATCCTCATTATAACACATAGGCTGGAACTGAGATCTGGGCTGTTTGGAGTCTGAGCAGTAGGCAGCTAGGATGTTGGTTGGAGGTATTAGAGCACAAGGCAGTAACAGATTGGTGTTAAGGTAAAGCAGAGTCATTCAGATGTTCATTGGGTTGCTTAGACTTAGTGGGGTGGGGGTAGGGAGACAAAGGAATGAAAGAAGATTGATAGCATTTTCTCATTTATGGAAGGGCTATTTATTTAGTGCCTACTATGTGCCTATGTGCAGGCACTGTTTTATGCACTAAAGAGAGCAATGGGCAAAACTAAGCCTTTCAGAAGCTCGTAGAACACCTCTAGGAATTGAAGCCATGTGTGTGATTCCTGTGTTGTGCATGCAGCTTTCATTGCTGAAATCAGAAACCTGGCCTCCTCACAATTCAGTTCAGAATTTAGCATGGCCAACCCTCCCTGCCCCCACTGAGCAGACATGTGCTCCTTGCTGTGGGGACGGTTAATCCTGCATAGAAGAGCTCTGACAGGCAGCAGACACCTCTGTTTCTGGAAATAACGAGCAAAGCCACCTCAAATGCAGCAGATTAAACAGGCATGAGAAGGTAAGGACATGCAGGTTAACTGGGGAAAAGTACAATCCCTAATGATTAGGTTTCCTTGAATGAGTGTGACTTCAACGTATCCTGCAGAGAGTGAGAGAGGACGCCCCACTGCCAACGTGGAGGGGAATCTTTCCTTCCCCAACTGTTCAGAGACCATAGAACAGGAAAGCCAGTTTTAAAGGAAGCCCTTTGACCCTGGCCTGGTAGCTCAGTTGATTAGAACGTCCTCCCGATACACCAAGGTTGTGAGTTTGATCCCTGATCGGGGCATATACAAGAAGCGATGAATGCATAAATAAGTGGAACAACAGATATATGCCCCCCCCCCCCCCCTTCTCCCAATACTTCAGGAAGAGCTGGATTTGTTAATAGACTCAGCAAGTGGTCTTCCTCAGTCTCTAAAATATATATATTTTGCACTTACTCAATTGTGCACTTACTCAATTCACTGATAAATTGTGCTAGTGGTGCTGGTCTGATTTGGGGGGAAAGTAGCATGACTTCATCTCTCCTTTCCTCTGTAGATGGCATCTAACCCAGGTCAGCTCTTTTGCACTGCCTGGAGGCAAAAGAGGTTTGTGTGTGGGCACCTTGTGATGTGTGTGTGTCTCTGGTCCACACCTCTATCTAGTCAGCCCTAGTTTGGGGAGATCACAAACCACAGAGGAACAATGTATTCATGTTTAGTAATACATTTTTTATTGAAGCATAACATACAGGAAAGTGCACAAAGAAGGACAGTTGAAATGAATTTCAAACTGAATACACCTGTGTTGAAATCAATATATATTTTAAAATAAAATAAAGGAAGCCCTTTGAGCCGTAGCCCCTTACTCTTAAATTCTCAGGAGGAACGAAGGTTAGTTTCTAGTTACAATACTCTACATGGTGCTGCCTCCTGCTGGAAGCGTTCCTTAACACCAGGAAGGAAGCATACATCTCAGGAACAGTTATTCCATTCCATTCGTTTAGGTGAAGGAAAGTGAAGGGTGCTACATGCATTCTAGACCTGAGCACACTTCTCCACATTTTCTCAAAATTTGCAACTGGACTCTCATCACTGAGAGGAATGCTAAGGGAGCTTTGCCGACAGGGTGACCAGAGGGGTATTGCAGGCGAAAACAGGGTAGAGAACACTTGCATTGCTCCCCGGTTTGGGTCAAGCTAAGTAGAACCCTGCCTCCTCCCTCCAGCCAAACAGCCATGCATGGGGCCATACTGCCCTCTGACCCTCAGTTCACCAGGTGGCTCTGTCCACCACAGAACTGCACCTAGCATCTGAGTTTACCCTTTTAGGACTCTTCTCAACTCAAACTCCACCACTAGTTTGCATTTAAATCTTTTCCTAGTCACTCCATCCTATCATGGGAGAAGCAGGATTGCCTTCCAAAAGGATTGTGGGGGCTCTGAACTGATAAAAATGCCTCTCTTAACCTCTAGGGCAGGCTCAGATTTGTACCCGTATCATGGCTGTGAATGTGGTCACTTAGTTAATCCCCCAACTCCTGGATAGTTGCAGCTTCTGAGCCCTTCAAGAACCACCAAGAAGCCCATCCACCGCTGTGTTTCCTTGCTCCCCAGCTGACAAGGGACATTTACAGTGTACTAGAAAGTTCTGACATCCTCCATAGCAGCATTGACGCCCAAATACTCTGTAAGCCTGACGAACTTTGCCACTCTTACCCAATTCACTGATAAATTGTGCTAGTGGTGCTGGTCTGATCTGGGGGGAAAGTAGCATGACTTCACCTCTCCTTTCCTCTGTAGATGGCATCTAACCCAGGTCAGCTCTTTTGCACTGCCTGGAGGCAAAAGAGGTTTGTGTGTGGGCACCTTGTGATGTGTGTGTGTCCTCTGGTCCACCACCTCTATCTAGTCAGCCCTAGTTTGGGGAGATCACAAACCACAGAGGAACAAGTTAGTGCTACTAGTTTTTGCTGTAGTCAAGACACAATTGGAAATGCCACTCGGTCTTTAGCCCCTCTGTTGACAGGATGTTCTATTTAGCACCTCCAGCCAGAACCTTCAGCTACTGCCTCCCCGCTCCCTCCTGGAGACTCCGATTCTTTCTTCCGTCAGACTTGACAGCTTCCTTCATGTTCTTCCAGGGTTGAGCATGGCCACGACAAACAGGACATTATCAGCCCAAGGGAGAGCTGCAGGTCCTGACCTGTCAGTCAGCTGGCCTGCGGTGGGTAGCACTCACATAGGTGCTACACGAAGTGCATGTGACCAGATAGGTATTTGGAAACCGAGTAAGGTGGGTAGCAGCAGGCCCTGGCTTTTGGGCCTACATTATGAAAACTTACATATCTGAATGAATAACTATATTAACGTTTATGGTTCAGTCAGAACCTTCCTTTTTGTCAAGGAAGGGAAAGAAAGGTCATGACATTGCCTCTTCCCGGGAGTCCATCTATCCCTCAATGAGGCAAGCTCACTCTCAGATTTTCCCTAATTCAAGTCTCTGATATCTGCTGTCTTCTTGACCTTTCCCAGATATTCGGGTTTCTTGTACTTACATGGCTTCATTTACGCTCTGAGTTCCATCACTGCGCCTCATCCCCTGCAGCTCCAACAGAACCACTGTCTACCACGTCCTGGTCATGAACTGATATGACTAAAGAAGGGAAAATTTTAACCTCACTCCTTCCCTAAGGAACATAGATAATACACTATTTCTCTTTCACCTGCCCTCTCTCTCCTTGAGGCGATGAAACACAGTGCAGCCCAGGTGACACATTAGAATCACTGGGAAGTTTTTTTTAAAGCTGTCAAAACCTAGATCCCTCCTTTACCGAGGCTGATGGCATTGGCCAAAGGGCACTGTCTCCCCTCCCAAACCCCAAAAAGCTCCCCAGGTGATTCTAATGTATAGCCAGGATAGGGCACTATGTGGGAAGGGATGGGGAGGAGTGTAACAAGAAGACTAAAGAGAGAAAAGGAAAGAGAGGAAATCAACCCATTACTATTTGGAATTATTCTGCTACATTAGCTATTAGCTAAGTGCTGTTAGTTATTGCCTGCTATACCCAAAGCCCTGTTGAAAAGGCCTGCATTAGAGAAGCTAGTGGGGAGGTGAAAGAGAAAAACACTCTACTCCCTGTTATTCAAAGCATGATCCTTAGACTAGCATCCTAGACACTCTCTGGGAGCTGGTTAGAAATGCAAGTCTCAGGTCCCAGCCCAGACCCTGGGCATCTCCAAAGTAGTGCTCTGGCTGCTATCTCGCTAAAGCACACTCAGGGAGGAGGAAGACAGTCTGCAACTGAGTTTTTAAGTTCTAGAGTTTTCTGGAAAGCTTCATTCTCCTTTGAGGGAACAGCAAAATATTCACACCAGGAGTGAGTGTGGCTGTGGACAGAGACACAATGAACACAGCTTTGGGTAAGTTTTTTGGATGAGAAGTGATCGAGCAACAATTAAAACTCAGCTCACATATGTCTCTACTTTCCTTTTATTTTTAATTCCTTTTTAAAAAATATTTTTATTGATTTCAGAGAGGAAGGGAGAGGGAGAGAGAGAGATAAAAACATCAATGATGAGAGAGAATCGTTGATCAGCCACCTCCTGGGTGCAAGCCCGAAACCCAGGCATATGGCCCGACTAGGAATCGAACCAGGACCTCCCAGTCCAAAGGTTGACGCTCAACCACTGAGCCACACCCACCGGCCTATTTTCCTTTTAAATGAAAAGAAAATCCTCAGTTCCTTAAAGGTCTGGAACATCTTTTTCTTGCTCAAAAGATGATAGAAGCTGCCAAAACCGGTTTGGCTCAGTGGATAGAGCGTCGGCTTGTGGACTGAGGGGTCCCAGGTTTGATTCCGGCCAAGAACATCTTTTTCTTGCTCAAAAGATGATAGAAGTAGATTAGTTCACTTCAACGCCGGACCTGGGGAAATTACTTTTTATGGCTTAGTCCAGGTATGTGTAAAGCTTTTGAAAATGTGTTCGCTTTTTTCCTGATTATAATCTAATTCATAGAAAAATATCAAACACTGCAGAAGTATATTATGGAAAGAATAGGTAGGTAGTCTCTATAACTACCCCCATTCCCTCAGAGATAATCAGTGATAAAAGTCCAGTGAGCAGAAGTCCAGACCTTTTTCTCCTCGTGTATACTAACAAGTGTTCAAAAGTTGGATCACAACACAATGCTAGAATTTTTTTTAAAATATATTTTATTGATCTTCTACAGAGAGGAAGGGAGAGAGATAGAGAGTTAGAAACATCGATGAGAGAGAAACATCGATCAGCTGCCTCCTGCACACCTCCCACTGGGGATGTGCCCGCAACCAAGGTACATGCCCTTGACCGGAATCGAACTTGGGACCCTTCAGTCTGCAGGCCGACGCTCTATCCACTGAGTCAAACCGGTTTCGGCAATGCTGGAATTTTTTACATACATTTCTCATTCTCGAGTCCAGAAAAATTCATCAGTCAAAATAATCACTTTTTAAATTTATTAACTTCATCCAAATTAATCCAATCCTTTGGGATGAAACAATAGTCATAATACTGTTTTGAAACTTTCTTTAAAACATTTGCATTCAAGCTAGAAAGAATAGCACAAGCAAAGAAAATGAGGCAAAAATGCACTGTGTTGAGTGGGGAGCTGATCGCTTTTGAACCTCTCAGAGAAGTATATTATGAATAAGCATCAGGATTTGTTATGAGTGAAATGATGACCTCATTCATCCTTATACAAGTGAGCCAAATAAGATTATGGCCCCCCCCCCAAAAAAAAATTATGGCCATCTGGGTCCACAAAAAAGTTCTCAGTTATAACTGAGGACTACTGAAGCATATACATTCACATAAAAACTGCGGGAAGCAAGGTTTCCTGAGGGGGTAACTTTGACGTGGGTCTTGATGTAATGGATATGGGTACAAGGAGTGTGGCAGAATCCAGAGGGGGAAAAGCGGGGAAGTGGGCCCAAACCTGGAGAGCTGAGGAGGAGGCAGGGTGTGCTGAGAATGGCGGATGCCAACAGGATTGGGAGGTCATTTGCTGGGAGGTCACTCTTGACCACTAAGCTGAGTCTGAGTTCTCACTGAAAGGCAGTAAGGAGCTTCCTAAGGAAAGATGAGGTGAAGCAGAGGTGTCGAAAGACTGGCCAGGTGGACTGGAGTAGGAAAGCCTAAAACACGAAGATTTGGTTGTGGTGATCCTGGTGAGGAGATAAAACGACAAATAGCGAGAGGCAGTAGAACTGAGAAGGATCAAGAGAGCAGTTGAGATCTTGCTCCCTGGCATATGTCATCAGTTTGGCTCAAATAAACTCTTCTTAAAAAAAATTTTTTTTTAAAGGAACAAAAGTGAGAATAGTAGCGAAAGTAGTGAGGAAGAAGACAAAGAACACTTTTTACAAGGCTTTATTTACTTCTCATTTGAGCAACACGTGCACACTGTTGAACACTTGGAAAATATAGAGAAAGAATAAGAAGTGGTCTTTGTAAACCCACCACTCAAGCATAACAACTGTGAGCATCTGAATGCTATATTTGAGGGTGAGAGCAGAATGGGCTCTGTATTTTCACCACCGCCAGGCAAATAATTCAGCTTGCAGCTGTCAGCTGTATCCAGTCAGCTGTCTGGCAAGCCTGAGTCCTCTGCTGGGGACAGAGAGCTCCTAAGAGTGTTTCCATCCTAAGCTTCCTGCCCAGTGCCCTGTTAGTGGTTTTAATTAACTTATCTTCAGAAGGCACCTCGTTGGGTGGATGGATACCTGGCTTTCCCATCCCAGAAATGAGGTCTGGTTCTACCTTAGCCTGGCCCACTTCTGCCCACAAGTAAGTTGGCTATGGGAAAGAGGAAGGGGATTCTCCTAAAATCTTGAAACTCAAATATTCTCTTCTCTTACCTCAACCTCTCTCCATCCCAGTTCCTGCCTTCTCATTGGGACTTCTGGACGCTGAATTCTCCAGTTCTTCCTGTGCCCCTGCTCTCTCACATGCCATGGTTAATCATCTGAACTCTCTCTCACTATCAGCTTTGGTTGCCTTTGATCCTGGCCCTTATTTTATCTGCCTGGCAAAACTGAAAACTAAGATGAATGTTCTCATTCATTCCTGCTATTATACTTGCGCAGCTTAGTGCTGCTGGAAGGAAGTATGGAAGGTATAAATTGGAGCCACAATAGATGTGCCGTCTCAGAGTTCAGCCAGGCCTTCGCTACCGGCCACCAATGTTTTCCCTTGGTCTCCTGTTTCCCCTTAATAATTATAAATGTCATCCTTATTCCTTCCTCCTGCTTTCCTCCAGGCTCAGGAGATCAATAGATCCCCCCTCAAAAATGTATACACACACTTTTAATAATTACAAAAGCAGTGTTCATTAAAATACATTTCATTTTCAAAAGTGAGCTATCAGCTGTTAAAGTGTGTATACATTTTGGGGGGGGGACACCCAGTTATAATATACTAGAGGTCCGGTGCACGGATTCATGCACCAGTGGGGTCCCTCAGCCTGGCCTGTGGGGATCGGGCTGAAATCTGAAATCGGCAGTCCGACATCCCCCAAGGGGTCCCGGATTGCGAGAGGGCACAGGATAGGCCGAGGGACCCCACTGGTGCACAATCAGGGCTGGGGAGGGATTGAGGGAGGGCTCCAGGGTGTGTCTGGCCCATCTCACCCAGTCCTGATTGGCCAGACCCCAGCAGCAAGCTAAACTACCAGTCCAAGCGTCTACCCCCTGGTGGTCAGTGCGTATCATAGCGACTGGTCAAATGGTCGGACATTTAGCATATTAGGCTTTTATTATATAGGATATAAAGGATAGGCAATAGACAGACTCAGTTAAGGTAAAGTGTCTTTCTCATAGATGCAAAAAGACAACAGACAAGCTCAGTTAAGATAAAGATTGACCCTTGTCATGGAAGATACTGGCCAAGGGCATGACTACCCTCCATGACTCACTTTTAGTTAGGAAGTTTTACTTTAGACCATCCTATGTGGTTACTTTAGGTCTCTGAGTTTGTAAGCCCTGACATGCAGGCCTCACTAAGCTTGTCAGGTTTAATATGTGGCTCTCCCCTCCCCTTTTTAAAATTTTTTTAAAATTGATTTTAGAGCGAGAGGAAAAGAGAGATAGAAACACCTACTAATGGGGATGGAGCTAGAAACCTGGGCATGTGCTGGGAATCGACCCGGGACCTCCTGGGTTGACATTCAACCACTGAGCAACACAGGCTGGGCTATGTGGCCCCTTTTTGGTCCACACGGCTCAAGTACTTTCTGGAATATCTCTCCATTTGGATTTGGGAGATGTTTTCTTTTGATTAGACTGGGGGAATGATTTAAGGGGGGAAATTCCACAGAGATGAAGTGACTTTGCATCATATGAGGGGGTAAATGATATCAAAAGGACTTATTACTTATTACTGATGGTGTTAACCTCGACCACTTGGTTAAGGTGGTGTCTGCATTTCTCTCCTGTAAAAATTACTATTTTCCTTTTCCACATATCGTTGTTGAGAAGCCAGTCACTAAATCCAGCCCACACACTCAAGGGGTGGAAGGAGTCAAGCTTCACCTCCTGGAGGAAGGTGTATCGAAGATTCTGTGGCCACATTAAAACTACAACAAATATCTGAGGGACATACTTGGAATCTGTTTAAGTATCCTGTTCTTTTTCTAATGTTTCACTTGCTACTTTTAGCATTTAGCACCAACAATCTATTTTATTACTTTATTTTAGACAGAGAGAGAGAGGGAGGAACATTAATCTGTCATGGGTGGCAGGAACTAGACGAGTGGGGTCATACTGGACCTGGGTTCAGCAACCTCTGTACTTGCGTCTAGCTAGGGAAGAATTCATAGACTCGAACTATAAGAGAACATTTATTTGGAAAATCACAGAGGTAGAAGAAATGGGCTTAGGAAGTAAATTATAGAGGTAAAGGGAGGTGCATGGAGCTTGGGAGTGAGGAAGCTAATGGTTATGTGCCTGGGGGGGATGGGAAGGAGGAAGGGGGAGGGAAAGGTGCTGCTGGAGTGCTCTCGGGAGGGAGAGTGGCCTGGGTCCTCCACTATAAGAGATTTTAGGGTGGAGATTTTAGGGTGGAGATTTTAGGGGAGGGCCCAGGGGAAGATCTCAATAGAATATTCAGTAGCTTTCCAGGTGGGTCCTTTCATGGTCTAGGTCTCCACTGATTGGTTGGCTCTGCTAGGTTTGATCAAGCGATGGAATCGATACCCCTCCCCCAAGAACTGACTTTGCAGGCCATTTCACTACGAACATTCCCTTTTACTGAGACCCACTTTACTTGCTGAAACCACATTCCATTATCTCTCCCCTCTGGACCTGCACAGAGAATTCTCCGCTCAGAAAAAGCCCGCCAAAAGTCCTTTAAAAAACCACTGACTCCCATCACTGGGTGCTGGAGCCATCTGGGGCTCAGCCACCTGGTGCGGATGAGCAAATAAATTCGTAATCCCTCACCATTCTGGCTTCCTGCATTCCTCCTTCGGGGACCTATCAGGCTCCAGTGGGTCATTATCTAATGCGGTTGGTCCTGAGGTCAACAGTGGTGTTGCTTGTCTGGTTTTGCTGCTTTCCTGGGCCTGGATCTGAAATACAACTGAGGCCTCTATCTCTAGAGAAGGTCAGGGGGTCCAAACCGCATGACCAGAGATATGCTAGGGGAGGGAAGGTCACCCTGGGGGCAAGGTCCCACCCTACATTTGTCCTTTGGCACCCAGGGCTTTTCAGCCTGTACCTGGCCCATCGTCCTTGCTCTGCTCACGTCCATCTAACTGCCTACAACACACCTATCTATGCTCTCATTAGCTGACTCCTGTATGTGCCCTAACCTGCAACTTTGGCTTATCAGGATGAAGCTCTAACTGAGTTACTCGGCCAGGGCCCAACATTTAAAAAAAATAATCTATCAACTGATAGGTAATTCAGTTAGGTCCTCCTTCAATTTGGTTAAAATGCCACTGAGAAATCAAATATCTACAAATTTTCATTTGTGTGCCTGGTGTCCCAGAGGTCTGTACACCCTGGGACAATACATCACAGTAAGATTAGATGCAGGATTGGAGAGAAGTAGGCCTTTTTTTGGTAAAGTGGGACAAAGGCTTATCCTTGGGCAATTTTTTTAGGAATTAGGTCGTAAACACTGATTTCCTGAAAACTGTCCTGGTCTGACTACTTATAGGGGTTGTATTGTTCTGTTTGCAGACGTTGGCTCTGAATGATTCCACTCCAACGACTCCACCTACCAACGCTGTAGCTGATTCCTCGTTCTTACCTTTAGACTATACCGGTCCCTTTCTCTAAGGACCAAGCTTCCCCAAACTCTTCAGCCTCTCAGCACCTGGCTCCCTAACTTCCCAGCTTCATTTTCCTCCCCTTACACTAGTGCGCGGCTTGCAGCTTCTAGAACACACAGCGCGTCTGGCCTCTCCCGCCTGGCTGCTCCCTCCACACTCCTCCCTGGCCCTCGCCTCCTAGCTGAGGCTTTCGGTTCAGACTGTCTAGGGCAATGGTTCTCAACCTTCTGGCCCTTTAAATACAGTTCCTCATGTTGTGCCCCAACCATAAAATTATTTTCGTTGCTACTTCATAACTGTAATGTTGCTACTGTTTTGAATCGTCATGTAAATATCTGATATGCAGGATGGTCTTAGGCGACCCCTGTGAAAGGGTCGTTCGACCACCACCGGGGTCGCGACCCACAGGTTGAGAACCGCTGGTCTAGGGCGAGGCGCCCCGTGTCTAGAGGCCGCTCGGACACGTGCGCATAGTGGCAGATTGTTAGGGCAGTAAACAAACTCCTTCCAGGACCCAGCAGCCAGTGCTCGTCTTCTGGAAGGCATTTCCCACATTTAAAAGTGAGAAACGTTTGCAACGCACACCACAGCGTCCCAGTCTGCAGGCAGCCAATGCTCTCAAGGCATCTCACCTGCGCGGCTATTTCTCGTTTTAGCCACGAATGTGCGCAGCATCCGCCCCCGGAATGGAGTGAGTGCTGGAGGAATCCCACTCATCAGTCAGCCTCCTTAGCCTTCACCTAGCTTTGGGGGTGGCTCGCCAAGCCCCGAGGCCCCGCCCGCTTCTATCGGTCCCGGGACCTTAAAGTGGGCCGGGAGCGAGCCTGACTCAGGCAGCCAGGGGACCCACCGGGGGCCTTTACTATTTGAAGATTACAGGGGCCGTCAGCAGCTCGCGCGAGACGGATCGCGCATTCTCGCGAGAAGTCTAGGAGGCGGCCGTGATGGCGGCGGCGGGAACTGGACCCGGACCCGGAGTGGGTGCAGGACCTGGCCCAGCAGCGGCCGCAAATGCAACAGCGACGGAGGAAGGGGAGACGAAGCCGGCGGTAGCGGTCGCAGCCGCTCCAGCCGGAGAGGGGACCTCTGCTGCTCCAGCCGCGGAGCCCGGCTCCGGAGAGGCCGAAGGCGGGTAAGACGTCCAGCAGTCACCGGAGGACGCGGGGAGGGAGGCCCGCCCCCCCCTGGAATCCCGCGCCTGCGGACTGAAGGGTCCCAGGTTCTATTCCGATCAAGGGCACATGCTGGGATTGCAGGCCCAGTGGGGGTCGTGCAGGAGGCAGCCCATCAATGATTCTCTCTCATCACTGATGTTGGCACCGTAGTCCCACCCGCCGCTTGGCCCGTCCCCTCTGAACTGGGTCTCGGGCTACGCCCCTTCCCGCACCTTTTAAGGTCTGTGAGAGCCTGGTTTCTGGTCCGGTCTCTGGTCCTTGCACGCCGGCGGGTAACGCAGTCTTCTAGCAGGAACCCCTCAACTACCCCAGAGAAGAAGCCACTTTGACTTGCCAGGCTGGGGCGAAGTGGCGGCTCCGCTGAAACGGAGCGGGGGAGCTGCACGTCTGCGAACTTCCCCGGGACCGGGTCCACCCCATGTGGACTGGTCTGTGGGGCTGAGCTGATCCCACCCCAGGTGGACTGATCTGTGGGGCTGATTATTAGGCTTCCCTGTGCCCACGGGCCTGCGTCTGTCGGAGCCACATTCTCCTAACCGCGGGCATCCAGCCTGAGAACGGGCTTAGAGAAAAAGCGGAGGGTGCAGTTCACCGGTACTTTGATCATTAGCTCTGGGCTACTCGGCGTTTTGAGGTTTGTTTCTCTTGAAAAGTTTTACCGGAGTGCTTTCATTGTCTTACAGGGACGCGAACTCTGTCGATGTAAGCGGTGGTTTGGAGACAGAATCCTCTAATGGAAAAGATACACTAGTAAGTCTTCATGAATGTTTGGGTCGCGAAGTAGGGTGGTTTTTTGGTGTTTTTGTGTGTGTGTGTGTGTTGTTTTCTGTTTTTTGTTTTAGTTTTTAAGTGAGTCAAAAATACAATAGGTCAACTAACTTGATTCCCTAATTGCGCTCCGGACACAGGAAGGTGCTGGGGATACTTCTGAGGCGATGGATACTCAAGCGGGCTCCGTGGACGAGGAGAACGGCCGGCAGCTGGGAGAAGTGGAGCTGCAGTGTGGGATCTGTACCAAGTGGTTCACAGCAGACACCTTTGGCATAGATACCTCGTGAGCATTTTTGTAGTTTTGTAAGAATCGCTTTGTGAAACAGATCTCAACATGTTCAACCGTTTAGGAGTTTGTAGGCAAATACAAACGTATAGTTTTTTCCAGTGTCTCCTAACCATTGTGCAGTGCGTGGTAGGATTTGAATCAGGGGTTGTTTTAATACCCTGAGCAATGTTTTCTACCGACTGAGCACAGCCCTAAGAGGTACAGTGATATATGTATACATTATCTCTGCTTTTGAGTTTGTTATCATTTTGAGACAAAACCATGGAATGACAAAGTATGATATGAACAGAATTGGGACAGTATCCTTTAAATCTTGTACTGGGTGTTGTGGATTTGGGGGAAAGGGTTGATATACGTGGTGGACAAAGCATGGTTTCCGAAATTGGAGATGACCCTTCATGCCTGAGCCATCCATATGTAGCTTTTGCTTCTAACTCACTCCCTTTAGATACCCTGAGTTCTCCCACCTGCAAAACCTATTTTTAATCTTTCGCCTTTTTTAGTGAATTAAAATCATTTTATGGTGGATTGCGAATGGGAGGCTTCTTTCCTTATCAACATCTAGCAAGTGACAATTACTGACTCACTGTCTATGGCAATGATTGTTTTGCTGGCTCTCATATGGTCCATATAATACAAGAAAATTTAGACAAGATTATCTCAAAATAAGGCTGTATTAATAAGTTCATTTCTTTGGGTGGGATTGTGAAGAAATACCCTTATTTGTAATTTGTTGAACGCTTGCTAGTTAAAAAGCTGCAGGGAGTTTTAGAAATGCTAATGTTCCAGTTAACATGTGACTGGTGACTGGATAGATTAAATGTTTACAAAAGAAAGGAAAGTATTGGTAGAAAGAGCATTAGGGAAAAGAAATTAGCTAAGCAAATCCTCACTTAGGAAGGACCTAAAATCTGGCCAATTTGGCCAAAGAGGGGTGGTTTAGATAGACAGGACCTAGGAAAGGAAATTTATCGGGAGAGAGAACTTGGAGCAATCCAGAGAAGAATCAAACCACAGTTCACAGTTCAGGCAGAGACCAGTTTGTACCTGAATTTGAGAAGTTACACCTAAAGCCCAACTAAGTGGGACAGCTTATGTTCTACAGCTGAAAAAGGCTGCTCTAAATATCGGGTTGTGTTTGAATTAAATAACTATATAGCTACCTACCTCTGGTATGAGGCTTTGCTTTCTGTAAATGAGTTTATTACAACAGCTGTTTAATAGAAGGTATTCTGGAGAGGAATAAAGGTGAGGGTATTTAGTCTTAACCTTCATAAGAATATTTCTCAGTTTCTTGAGTGGCGGCAATGAACACACACTTGGGAACCTTCTTTTTGAGGCTAGTTTCAACAGAGTCCAAGATAAACTTGCCTTTATTTTCATTTCTTCTCTTCCAACTTAAACCTATCTTTTCTTTTTCTGTTTCTTTTTTAAAAGAATGTGTTTCTTACTGTTTTTTAGAGAGAGAGGAAGGAGAGGGAGAGAGAGAGACATTGATGTAAGAGCAAGATATCAGTGGTCTGCTGCAAGCCCCCTGCCAGGATTGAGCCCGAAACCTGGGCATGTGCCCTGACCGGGAATTGAACTGGTAACCTTTCAGTGCCCAAGACGATGATCCAACCAACTGAGCCACACCGGCCAGGGCAGTCTTCCCTATCTCTTAAATTTGAAGTTACTACTTGGATCTTTTAAACTCTTATAGACTAATTACCATTTGTAGGATTCATTTAGTAAGGCAAGTAATGTTTTGTGACTTCTGTGTTTTCTTCATGAATAATTACTTTTTTTAAAAAATATATATTTCTTGCCGAAACCGGTTTGGCTCAGTGGATAGAGCGTCGGCCTGCGGACTGAAGGGTCCCAGGTTCGATTCCGGTCAGGGGCATGTACCTGGGTTGCGGGCACATCCCCAGTGGGGAGTGTGCAGGAGGCAGCTAATCGATGTTTCTCTCTCA
>NW_006292095.1:5076924-5099124 GCF_000327345.1 Myotis davidii | reverse complement strand
CTTAATCCTCATCTGAGTGAGGATATTTTTTATCATTGATCTTTAGAGAGAGAGTAGAAGGGAGTGGGGGTGGGAGAAAGAGATTTTAACTGGTTGCTCCTGCTCGAGACCAAGCCCCGACTGGGGCCAGGGATCAAACCTGCAACCGAAGTACATGCCCTTGACCAGGAATTGAACCGAGACCCTTCAGTCCTTGGATCAACCCTCTAACCACTGAGAAACCGCCAAGGCATTATTTACATTTTTAATTAATCTTTAAAAAAAAATTAGTATTTTTTATTATTGACTTTAGAGAAAGAGAAAAACATTGATATGAGAGGGTGGCATCAATTATGAGTCGGAAACCTGGATATGTGCCCTGACCAGGAATCGAACCAGTGACCTTCTGGTACATGGGAGAATGCTCAACCAACTGAGCCACACCAACCAGGGCTTTAATTAATCTTTTTATACATTCTGTCCACCCTTTCCAACAATGTTATTAGCATTTTTAAAGAGATATTTAGAGGTCTTTAAATACTAATATTTAAGTATAAAGATATTTGAAGAGACTACTTTGTCTTCTTCCACAGTTCACTTGGCATACTCTTTTCAGGTACTCAGAAACTGTAATTAACCCAGACAAAGTACCAATGAGAACCTTCCAAACGCTGAATTATCCACTATGGTGGGTAATGTCTTATTACATATTTGTGACAGAAAAATCTAGGTATTTTTAAAAAACACAAATCCTATTTTGATTTTTGGGGACCTTTTTAACTTTTAAGATTATATTAATGCTAATGGCCTGGTGCATGAATTCGTGCACATTGAAAGGAAATTAATTAGAGGAAATATTTTAATATCACTATTCACCCTTTCTCTATTAGAAGTGTCAGCCAAATTCACAATGGACAATGACAAAGAGAAACACGCGTGATATTGGCACCAGTGAGAGCTTTATATGTGCGTATGCGCAAGTCAACTTAGCCTTTTATAGATAGAGAATATACTTGCTTAATTAGACCTGCTTTCTGATTTAGCTAAACTTTTTCCAGCCCACTGAAGCACCCCAACTTCTCTTTCAGGTAATTGTCAGCAACACAGCAGTATGAGGCACGGGAAAACGCTTCACAGACATTTGGTTAAAGTGTGAAATGTTTCTGCCTGGCTATAAAGCAAGTCGGGTTTCTGGGCTGAAGAAACTGCAAGGAGGCTAGTCCCTAGGGAGAGGAAGTCGGGCGTTGCTACATGACGTCATTACCTGGACAGTTGGACACTTAGCATATTAGCCTTATATATAGAGAGATATTAACATGACTATATAACTTTCACTGTTGTTTTCTCATAAAGAAATGTGTGGTCAGAAGTTCACTAAGTTGTACAATTTGGCTGTTCTACAGATCCTGTCTACCTTTCATGACCAACTACAGTTTTCACTGCAATGTGTGCCATCATAGTGGGAATACCTATTTCCTCCGGAAGCAAGCAAGTAAGAACAGAGTGCTCTGGAGTACTGCAAACGAATTATCCTCTAGTTAGCTGGGAAAGAAAAAGCATTTGGGCTTAGCAGAGTCAGGAAACCTTTGCCTGGTAGCGGTGAAAGTTGCCTTGAAGTTTAGCTCTGAATAATTGCTATTGTCTGATTTAGATCAAATGATGACTCTACTGGATAATTGGTTATTTTGTTAATTTGTAGACCACATCATTAAATATTCTTTTGGTAATAAAATCTAGTATCATAGATAACTTTTTCTTTTTGTTTTGATAGACTTGAAGGAAATGTGCCTTAGTGCTTTGGCCAACCTAACATGGCAGTCCCGAACACAAGATGAACATCCAAAAACCATGTTCTCCAAAGATAAGGTAAAGATGCAATTAGTGTAATTGCAATTATGCCAAAAAATAACTCTTTTTAAAAATATAAATTTTTATTGATTTCAGAGAGGAAGGGAGAGATAGAAACACCAATGATGAGATGCAGTCATTGATTGGCTGCCTCCTGCAGGCCCCCTACTGGGGACCCGGCCCACAACCCAGGCATGTACCCTGACTGGAATCAAACAGTGACTTCCTGGTTTGTAGGTAGATACTCAACCACTGAGCCACTAAGTAAATTTTTAAATGATAGAGTTTATTTTGTAACCTAGTGTACATTTATATCGACCCACTTTTATTTTATTGATTTTTTAAAATATATTTTATTGATTTTTTACAGAGAGGAAGGGAGAGGGATAGAGAGTTAGAAACATCGATGAGAGAGAAACATCGATCAGCTGCCTCCTGCACACCCCCCACTGGGGATGTGCCCGCAACCAAGGTACATGCCCTTGACTAGAATCAAAGTTGGGACCCTTCAGTCCGCAGGCTGATGCTCTATCCACTGAGCCAAACCAGTTAGGGCCATATCGACCCACTTTTATTTAAAACAAACACGGTTCATCTAACAAAGCTTACTCTCTGATCTCTTCTTTTTACATTCTGACATTTTCTACACTAGAATATAGAATAGTTCTGACCTGTAACCTACTAGTAGTTTGCAACCTACAGTTTGAAACACATTGATAAAGGATGTGTAGTGAGATCAACATAATCAGGATCATACTTGGGCAAGGACCTTAATCCTGTAAACTACAGTAGTCAGCAAAGAGTCCCCTCCCACCTCCTTTCTTTCCTGTGTTAAAAATATTTTAAATAGAGCTGTGCTGTGGTAGACTTGTTTTTTCTCTTAGTTTATTTTTTCCCAAATTATTTCCCAAATTTTCAAAATACAGAAAAATTCAGATAGTGCAATGAGCATCTGTTTATTCTTCACCTAGTATTGCCAGTTAATATTTTGCTACATTTGCTTTATCTCCCCATATCCATATTACCCTCTGTACTGTATGAGAATAATTATAGACATTATACTTTACCCAATATTATCTCAACCACAATATGGTAATCATTCTAAAAAAGTTTAACACTAATGCAATACAGCTGGTTAATAATTACAACTTATATTCTTTTTGTTTATGCTTTTTTTTTAATTCTAAAAAAATTATTTTTTTATCCTCACCCAAGGATATATTTATTGATTTGAAAGAGAAAAAGAAAGAGAAACATGGATGTGAGAGAGAAACATTGAGAGGCAGTTGCCTCTCATATGCACCCTGACCAGGAATCGAACCCACAACCTTTTGGTGTATGGAGCATTCTAACCAACTGAGCCTCCTGGCCAGGGCTACACTTGTATTCTTTTATATATAGTATGCAGAGGTGGGCAAAAGTAGGTGCCTAACCAGCTAGATAGCTCTGCTCTGCTTTGCACCAGGATGGTTGGCTCCCTCCTCTACCCTGGTGAGGCATCTTTGGTGTTTCAGCTCAGTCTGGGAGACAGTTTTCAGTGGAAAGGGGAAGTGTGTTCTCAGAGCCCAAAGGGAGCTGGCTTATATGGACAGAAGTCCCCATCCTGGTCCCTGATTGGTCTGTCCTCTTGCAAATGAGGGCTCCAAATCTTTGCAGTTTGATTGGTTCAAAAGGCACTGCCCTGATTGGTCAGAATACAGCTGCTGTGGTTGGTCGGAGCTGCACTGTTCTGATTGGATGGGGAAAGCCTCAGTCCTATTGGTTGAAATGGGATTACAGAAAACCTTTTTAAGGGCTGGCTCAGCAGAAACAGTTTCTGCAGGCTGTTCAGTGTAGGCCTCTTCCTGAAGTGCAGTTTGTGTGAGAAGATCCTGTGTAGAAATGACTGCAAGACTTTTTTTTTTTAAGCTCAGTTAGCCAGGAGGAGCCCTTCACATTTCTTAGTAGGTATCTTCTTCCTCTGGGTTCACAGCATTTATCTTATTATTTCTTCATGAGTAGGCACTGACTAATCATTTTTGGCTGGAATATTATGTAGGTAATGTGTGTTTTTCTATGAATCAACATCAAGAAGCATATCAAGATACTGACTTGTTCTATTATTGGTGATCCTAAATTTGACTAATTGGGTAAAAAGGAGGTATCTACCAGATTTCTTCATTTCTTCTTTCAAAAAGAAACCTTTTTCTTTGTAATTAGTAACCTGTGGCGTGATATATGGAGATTGTGTGAATGTCTTGTTCTTCTAACCCTTTGAAGTGGTGGTTTTAGCAACCATTGATTATCCAGGCCTGCATCAGTTACCAGAATACATTTATTGGTTGCAATTCTTCTATAAAGAGTTTTCCTTTCCCCGTCATTTTTTTTTTCCTTTAAGTATCACTGGGTTTGTAGATTTTTATAGTTCAGTTTGGAATTCAGATTTCTGTATTTCTGATGCTCAGCTTTGGTTATTATAGTCCCATCCAGATTGACCCCTGAAACTCTGTATGTCCCTATAGTTTTTGAACAGTAAAATATTTCAGGCTTCCCTTGTAGTTTCCCTGATTCAATCCCGGTTCCTTTTAGTAAAGATACGGTTTTCATTAAAGTAAGTCTAGTGGAAGATGTTAGGGGTGGACTCTAACTCTGGTGGACTGTGGAAGAATGGCCTAGAAAGGGGAAAGTTGATGCCAGATGATCAGGCTCAGATATTGTTTTAGTCATGCGGGTTAGAACTGGCGAGGACCACAGTCAAGGCAGTGGGGATGGAAAGGAGGCCTGATTGGTGAGAAATTTCTGAAAATTTAAATTCTTTTTTCCCCCCAATATGTTTTTGTTGATTTCAGAGAGGAAGGGAGAGGGAGAGAGACAGAAATATCAATGAGAGAATCATTGATTGGCTGCCTCCTGTATGCCCCCTACTTGGTATCGAGCACACACCCCAAGCATGTGCCCTTGACCGGAATCAAACCCAGGACCCTCCAGTCCACAGGCCAACACTTTATCCACTGAGCCAAACCAGCTAGGGCTAAAATTCATTTGGTGACTGATTAGATGTGAAGGTTATGCAAGAAGAATCAAGGATGATTCCATGGTGTCTTGCTTGTGATTTTGGGTGATAGGTGATTCGAGTATTAACAACAAGAAAGAAAATCTGCAGAGCAGATTTATGAGGTAAGATATAGAGTTCCGTTTTATTCACAAGAATCTTGAGATGCCTGTGGGATGTCCAGATGGAGATGTCTCAGGCAGGTAGAAACAGGAGCTTGGGAGAGAGACTTACTAACTTTGGAGTCGTCTTTCAGATGGCAACCAAGATTATAATCCAGTTGAATTATAAGGTCTGTGTCACTAAGATTTGTATATACTTGTTTGAAATTTCCCACAATCTATATGCTCTTTGCATGCAATTATATATTTGTTTAAACATTAAGACTAAATGTGTATTTTTCTCTTAATTTTGATGAGGTCTGAAATGTTGCAGTTTTCTTTCCTTTATTGTGAGCATAACTTTGAAACCAACTATAAATGTCTTACTATATTTTGTTTTAAAAATTAGGATATCATACCGTTTATTGATAAATACTGGGAGTGCATGACAACCAGACAAAGACCTGGGAAAATGACTTGGCCAAATAACATTGTTAAAACCATGGTAAGTAGATGAAAATTGGACGCAACGTTTAGGCAGTGTTCTTTGTACAAATTAAATTCTCTTTAGTTTCACTGAAATAATGTTATGACTAAGAAAATGAGAACAACTTAGTATTAAATCTTGGAGAGTGCAGTATAACTAATTGTCAATTTTAATAGTTTTTACACAAAGTCAGTAAGTTACATAATCTGTCTTACTTGCCTGCATCACTTGTTTTGTTTTGTTTTTTGTCCATTGCACTTTGGCAAGTATAATTTTATATTGAAATTGGAGACAATTTTTTCTTTGATTTAAGAAAACAAATAACACTGTTCTAAACATCATTGTCCTTAGAATTAAAGAGGACTTTGGGAGGAATCAACAGCAAGCTGTTAACAGTGCTTATCTCTCTTAGGTGGAGGGTGAGGTAGGGGTTTTGAAGCACTTTGGCTCTCTCTTTTTTTTTTATCCTCACTCAAGGACATTTCCACTGATTTTATAGAGAGAGGAAGGGGGAGAGAGAGAGAAACATCGATTCATTGCCTCCCAGCCAGGGATGGAACCAGCTGCCTAGCTATGTGTCCTGACCAGGAATCGAACCTGCAACCTTTTTGGTGTATGGGACGATGCTTCAACCAGCTGAGCCACTTGGCCAGGGCTGGCTCTCATTTTTCTAGGTTTCACTGTTTGAATTTTTTGATGATCAGATATTAATTTTTTAATCAGAGAGAAAAAAACAATACTGTCTCTTTTGGAGATTATACCTAAGAATTAGAGTTTGTGGTTAAACATTCAGTACTTCTTTTAAGTATAAAATTTCAAGTAATAATAAAATTTTGTTTCCTTTTAGAGTAAAGAAAGAGATGTATTTTTGGTAAAAGAACACCCTGATCCTGGAAGTAAGGACCCAGAAGAAGATTACCCCAAATTTGGGCTTTTGGACCAGGTACATTAATATGCTTTATATTCCCCTTTTGATTTTGGGCCCCTTGGAGATAGGGAATCCGCCACATTGTAACACACTGCCATTTACATGCCCATAACTTGGTGGGCTCCAGATAAATCATTATTGGCACATGTGGAAAGACAGAACACTAACCTTAAACCAGGAGACTAGTGTTTTAGTTCTGGCTGTTCCCCAGAATGTTACAACTTTACACATATTATTCTTACATTTTTTAACTTTAGTTTCCTCATTTATAACACAAATATGCCATTCTAAGTTATTTTTTAATTTTCTATCTCAAGTTTTGCTCTTAAAAACATTCATTATTGTGAAGAAAATTTTCTTATGAAGAATTTCTTTTGCATCTAACATAACATGAGGAAAAAGAAAATTTCCACTCTGTTCACATTTGGCATCTCAGGAAGTCAGATCTTCTTAAAATGTCTGATTTGCCAGCCTTGAAAATTCAAGGTTTCACATCGAAATTCAGGTTTCAGTTTTTTCTTGTAAATTGAGAAGGTGTGACTACGCTGGGCCTGAATTCCTCTAGGGATTGAGGAAATGGGACTTGGCACTCCAATTTGCCATTGTCCCACCATCACTCCTACGCTCTGATTACCATTCATCATCTTTTTTTTAGAATTTTCATTACTTTTATGTACAGAAAACTGAACAGTGCATACTTAGCCCAGCTTGGTGGCCAGTTCTTGAGTCTTGGTCTTTTCCAGTGTGAGCCACCAACTTTGGATCCAGGACGTTGCCTCCCCAGTGAGGGCGGATAGCTTCCACCAGCTTAGCCAGAACTCCTTTGTCTTCCAAGTTAACCTGTGTGAAGGCGACGGTGGTGCAGGTCTTCCTGTGGACTAAGCACCCAGCCTGCCCTTCCCCTTGATGATGCAGTAGGGAACCCCCATCTTACGGCACGGGCACCAGGAAGACAGGCAGCTCGATAGGATCCACATCGTGTGCAGTCACTACCAGCTGGGCCTTGTTCTCCATCAGGGTGGTGACAGTGTTAACCCCTGCTCCAAGAACAGGTGGCCTCTTGGTGGGGACATCCCTTGGCTGGCAGCTGTTTTCTCAGTCCTGGCCAGCAATCTCTGCTGCTTCTCTTGCTTCACCTCTGGTCTGTACTCCTGGGCCAGCGTAAGCAGTTGAATAGTAGTTTGGCAGTCCAAGACCTGGGTGAACTGGTTAATGGCAGGAAGCACTTTCAGATGCTTACAGAGAAGCCCTTTGCTGCTGTAGCCTAATGTAGGGGGGCCACTCGACAAAGTGGGTGAGGTCTTTTTGAGGCTGGATGTGTCGTCCAATGCTAAAATTCTTGGGCCTTTCTTGAACAGGGGATTTGCCATCTTGGTCTCCTGTGTCTCTATGACAGCAGTATTGGCGCCATCTTCTTCCTCTTACCTTTCTTTCCTTTCAGCATCTTGGGCAGTGGGAAGAGAAAGAGAAAAAAGAATTGTCTCATCATCATTCTTAAACCACTTTGGTTTTTTGTTGTTGTTTTTTTATAATATATTTTATTGATTTTTTACAGAGAGAAAGGGAGAGGGAGAGTTAGAAACACAGATGAGAGAGAAACATCAATCAGCTGCCTCCTGCACACTCCCCACTGGGGATGTGCCTGCAACCAAGGTACATGCCCTTGACCGGAATCGAACCCAGGACCCTTGAGTCTGCAGGCCAACGCTCTATCCACTGAGCCAAACCGGTCAGAGCCTTAAACCACTTTGATTGTTATACTTGACGTATCTTACTTGCTGATCCTTGAAGCATCCAAGTTTGGAACTACTGCAAATTTCAGAATCTAGGATTGTCAGTTTCACTTCCCATTCTATTAGAATGTCTCCTGTGTTTTTGAGCATTGCCAGATAGGTTTGGTTAAATAGCTTCATATCATAATTGAGTATTTTTCTCCCTAGGATCTTAGTAATATTGGTCCTGCTTATGACAACCAAAAACAAAGTAGTGCTGTGAATACCAGTGGGAATTTAAATGGTAAGTATTTAAATGTTTCATTGATGAAATTTTTGTAAACTATTGAATTCATATGTGCCTAGAATTGGGCATTCTTTTAGTTGACTATTAACTGGATATTTACTAAATTTTGCTTTAAAGTCCTAAACTCAATTTTTAGGAGCTAGCCAAGGTTGTGACAGATGGTAGTGGAGAACTCTTTGGCACTTTATAGCACAGTTTGGTCTTAAGTGAAACTGATGTAGCATAAAGGTACAATTTTAAGGTTGGATTTACTGTGTTTACATTAGACTCCCCAACTATATCTTCATAACTAACAATTTAGATTCAGTTGCTCTCTATTCTTTTTCCTTAATTCAGTTGTTATTTAACAGACTTCTAATTTTCTTGCCCTGGAACTTCAGCTTATTCGCATGACAGCATTATCTGTATTGATCACCCACTATAGCATGCTTATTCTATTTGTAACCCATCTAATAGAAATACCCTTCATTACTAATGGTAATCTAAGGAGAGTTGGGGTTGCTGGTGGTAGCTAGCTATTCATTGGACACATGACATCATTAACTTGTTTTTGGAGTGGTCAGCATCTTAAATATGTAATCATTTCCTCTGTTATTAATATTCTGTGATTGGAAATAGCTAAGTGTATTGTTTATCTTTTTACATCATCCCCCCCCCCCCCCCCCTCATTGTTAAAGTTTGACAAATACATGGTGCCACTTCTGTTGTTACAGGTGGAGCCTCTTTTGGAGGTGAATTCCTCCTCTGTCTTCTTTCAGCCTCTCAGACTTAAGTATTTTGTGGTTTGAAAGTGCTTTTTTGCTGAGTTGTGGTAGAAGCTAAAACTAAATTAAAATTTCAAAGCATTGTGAAAATGGTGGCAGTAGCATTTACTATGAAGCAGTAGTTCCAGTTTAATGTTAGTAATTGAAAGCTTGTATGTTGTCATATTCTGCCTAACGCGGCCACAATTGATTTGTTCAAGATGGATCTAAAACTTCTCTCTTAAAATAATTAAAATGCAAATGACAATAAAAATCTAACAGTTTTGATTAAGGTTACTCAAACTAGAGATACTGATGTTGCAACAGTTTAACATTAAACCTTTTATGAGAAATAGGAATCACACCTGATATGTTCATAAAAGGAAGTATTGCATAAACCTGGTCCAGTATATGCAGAATATGACCTGCCTTCAACGTCTCGATCCTTTTTATTGCAGCAGAATTGCTGATAAATTCCAAGCTTGCCCCAAATTAAGATACAGTACTATATGCAGTTGTTTACATAAAGGTGTTTTCCTGCAGTTCAGGGACATTTTCTGGAAGACAAACTGAGAGGAATGACAGCATTGGACAAAATGTTTAAAGTACCTATTTTAGAAATATACAAGGTAGTATTTCTTGTGGCCATAGTATGCAGCTAAATTTTTAAAATTAAATATATAAACTATCTCCTAATATTTGCTTTTAATTCCACAAGTCAGGTTAGTCCAAACTGAATTTTATGCATGGCACAATTATAATTATAAAAATTGCCTACTAAATTTAAAGCCTTCTTTCTTAAATTTGTGTCATGTGCAACCATAGTTGAGGCAGCACTGGAGAGAAACACCTTTTTAGTACTTCTGTTTTTGTTTTCCATGTCTGATGTACTTTTGTTTTGTTGGATATTCAAGTTAAGTGCTTTTGCAGATATTGTGCCTTTATTGTGTTTATGGAATATATCGTGTAGTTCAAGCAAGCCAACATCTACCTACAGTGAGGATATTCTCTCTTTATGGCTGTTTGTATTGATTTGGATGGGGGGGGGTGGAGCTTTATCCGTGCAATTGTTTTTAGCTGTGGGTGTTTAGAATCTGAATGAATAAAAATGCATTTGTGTCACATCCTGAGAAAGTGTCCTGGTAGTTGCAGTTCACTAAGAAAGGAAAGTTGAAAATGTAACACAGGTTCATTTGAGCTTACTGCCAGAACCCAGTGTTCTTGGGCCATGAGACACTCAGCACGTTCATTCAGAACCAGGGAGAAGTCCAATCTGCTTTTGGGAAGGAAATCCTCCTGTGATGTTACACAAATGCATGTTGGGAATGTTAGTCCCCATGGAATTTGTGTCCACATGGTGCTTCTATCGCAGCTCATTGAAAATAATCTGCCTTCTCTTTAAAGGGGGAATTGCAGCAGGAAGCAGTGGAAAAGGAAGAGGAGCTAAGCGCAAACAGCAGGATGGAGGGACCACAGGGACCACCAAGAAGGCCCGGAGGTGGGCAGAAAACACTCACCTCCATTCACCATTGTTAGAGTATTGTTTGGTGCTAGCAAAGTCCATCCAAGGGAAGAGCCGTACATTTCAAGTAGTCCGAGGTTTAAAAAGCCTGTCCATTTTTTTCTCAAATCTTGAGCACCTTGAGAGGTAAAATAACCCCACGCTAGGTATGTGTTTACAAACTTGGTACTACATGAACCAGCCTCAGGGCCGCACTCTGTTGAGGAAGGCATTTTGAGAAAGGCTAGATGGGGGAGAGGGAGTGAAAGCAATATTGAACACTGGCTCTTTTACTCAACACATTGCGGGCGGATCACGAGCATTCTCGTGTTTTCATGTTACACAGTGTTTTACATAAATGTTAAAGGCTTGCCTTAAAATTAAATACCCACTGCATTTGGAAGTTATTTATTACATGTTCTCACAAGCTAATACCTTTTTAAAGTCTGATACTTTGTAAAACGTGTTTTGTACTCGTTCAGTAGAAACTTATCTGGCCACTGGGTAAAGCCAGCAATAAAACTACGGGTCCGCAATGTGTTGAGCTTTTTGCCTCTTTCCTTCACTTTTTCCATTACTGAGGTGATGAAATCCAGGTCATTTCTCATTTAGGTAACAGATAGTAAGTGCTCATATTGCTGAGTTTCTGTTCATTCGTTTATAATAATAAGTAAACTAAGGGAAATTGCCTTCATTCCTCTTCTTCCTTTCTTCCCTATGATGTACTAGCTCAGTATCAGAGATTCAGGCAACCCCTACAGATTGAAGTGGTTTAACCAAAACTCTTGCTAAATAAAGCGAATCCTTTTCGTTTCTCTGTTTTGCCTGCAGAGGGCAGGATGGTGTATTTGAGTAACGAAAAGCATTTGTGAAGTTGCTTGTGTTTCAGCTGAAATCTAATAAACTACAGGCCTTTCTTATAGAATTGAAGGCATTTGAGCTAGAGGGGGCTTTAGTTTCTTGATTTTATTTTTTCCTTTCTACAGTGACCCTTTGTTTTCTGCTCAGCGCCTTCCCCCTCATGGCTACCCCTTGGAACACCCATTTAACAAAGATGGCTATCGGTATATTCTAGCGGAGCCTGATCCCCACGCCCCTGACCCTGAGAAGCTTGAACTTGACTGCTGGGCAGGAAAACCTATTCCTGGAGATCTCTACAGAGCCTGCTTGTATGAACGGGTTTTGTTAGCCTTACATGATCGAGGTATGTAAACTATTAATGTTCATGTTGGACCCAGTGCTACCCTAAACTTTTGTCATCAGCTTTGTCCAGTCTAGAATTAGATATACGTGTCAGTCTATAGCCACTCCTCCACACCCATCTCTAGACTCAGCCGAATAGTAAGAAGTAATTTCCTTTTTTGTCTCTTATAAGCTCTAGCCATTATGTTAACACATGTACACACATATATATAGTTTATGAACACTTTATATTTTGAACTAATTTTAGACTTACAGTAAAATGCAAAAACTATAGTTTCCATATATTCCTCATCGAGCTTCCCCTAGTGATAACATCTTACTCAACCATAGTACAATTCTCAAAACCATGAAATTGACATTGGTAAAAGCTATTAATGAAACTAAAAACTTTACTTACATTTCAATAATGCCTCTTTCTAAGATCTCACATTGCATTGTTATTTCTCCTTAGTCTCTTGCAGTCTGCAACAGTTCCTCAGTAGTAGCCTGTTTTTCATGACCATAACACTTTTAAACGTATGCATCAGTTACGTTATCCAGTATTTCTCAGTGAGGTTTTGTCTTTTTCTCATAATTAGACTGAGGTTATGGGTGTTTGTTGTTGTTTGTGTGGGGTTTGTTTTTTTTTTAACACTACAGAAATGAGTCCTCATTGTATCACCTCATGGAGTTCATGACGTCATGTCTCCTGATGGCTTGTGTTGACCATGATCATTTGGCTAAGATGGTTTCTGCTGGTATCTCTACTGTCTTTCCCTTTTTACTTAGTAAATAACTTGGGGAATGATACTTTGAGGCTATACAAATAACTTGTTTCTCTGTAAAGTTTTATGTACTAATTTTAGTATCGTAACCAGTGGATCTTGTCTGCAGCGATTATTAATGTGGTGTTTGCCTAATGATTTTTTATTTTTTCCTTTGTCCGATTATTATTTTCTTGATTATATCAGTATGGACTCATAGATACTTACTTTATTCTGTGGAGTATACTTTCTTTTGTTGCTCAAATACCATTCATTATCATTTGGAATGTGAGAATGAGTTTATTTATTCTAAAGGTATTTTTATTGAGGGATATTCTACAAGCTAAAGTGACCAGTACTCTTCAAAATGTCATTGTCATGAAAGGCTTGAGGAACTGTTCCAGATTGAAACATGACAACTAAATGAATTGTGGGATCTTGGATTAGATCCAGGACCAGGAAAAGGATATTGTGTTGATAATTGGCTTATTTTGAAGAAGATATGTTGATTAATTAATAGTATTGTATAAATGTTAGTTTTCTGGTTTTGATAATTATATTATGGTTATAGATGGTGTTAACATTTAGGGAAGCTGAATGTGGACTGTACTGTTTTTGAAAATCTGAAATTCAAAGTTAAAAGTTAAGTCTTAAAGGATGGTTTATTCAAATCAGGATTTAAACACATTACAGTTGGTTTATTATATTTCAGGGAACAGGCAATATAATTAATTTAACTTGTGCTCTTCAACATATAATAAAACTGGATTACCTAACAACTTTCTTCCTCTCTTCTCATCTTTGTCTTGAGATTTTTAAACTCCTGAACTAATATTTCTGATTCCTGACCTGATGTTTCTGATCTTTCACTGGGGTGTAAGACTCATGTTTTGTGGCAGTTGTCTCCCAGTATCTCAGATAAATTGCAGGCCTTTGTTTTTATCTCCATCTCTGCAGCTCCCCAGTTAAAGATCTCTGATGACCGGCTGACTGTGGTTGGAGAGAAGGGCTACTCTATGGTGCGGGCTTCTCATGGGGTCCGGAAAGGGGCCTGGTACTTCGAAATTACGGTGGATGAGATGCCACCAGACACTGCTGCTAGATTGGGCTGGTCTCAGCCATTAGGTAAGCTGTGGTTATAGTATGGACAGTGAAGCAGGTAGATAGGTATAAGACTATCTGGCTAATAAGTTTTACTACTTTGTTTTTTTGAGGATGTGCCCGCAACCAAGGTACATCCCCTTGACTGGCATCGAACCTGGGACCCTTGAGTCCGCAGGCCGACGCTATCCGCTGAGCCAAACCGGTTAGGGCAAGTTTTACTACTTTGGAGCCTATCAAATTATGGACATAAAATTCAGTTCCAAAGGGTTTAGGCAGTTGCAATTCTTGGAATATTTTTATAATTCTTTGCTTATGAGAAATAGTCTATAATAAAAGGGTAACATGCTAATTAGACCGGACATCCTTCTGGTGGACAGGGGCTGGAGCCCTTGCACGAATTTCATGCATCGGGCCTCTAGTAATTTTATAAAATTGATGACTCTTCCTCCCCCACACCAAAAAAAAAAAGGGTTTTTTTTGTTTTTGTTTTTTTTTTTAGTAAACCAGAAGTTGGGTTGCAGTCTTCTGACTTCCTGTATATCTTTTTTTGGATAGGTAACCTTCAAGCTCCCTTAGGTTATGATAAATTTAGCTATTCTTGGCGGAGCAAAAAGGGAACCAAGTTCCATCAGTCCATTGGCAAACACTATTCTTCTGGCTATGGACAGGGAGATGTCCTAGGATTCTATATCAATCTTCCTGAAGACACAGAGACAGCCAAGTCACTGCCTGATACTTATAAAGATAAGGTAAGTTTGTCCTGAAATATTCCTGGGTTTGCCGACCAATACCTGCAGCTGTAGTCTGTGGCCTCCTGTGATATTGACCCACCATTCATATTTTCCCCAACATTTCATTATGAAAATTTTCAGTCATAACAAAGTTGAAAGAATTTAAAAGTCAGTGTTTGAATACCCATCACCTAAATTCTATTAACATGTTATGCATTTATTCTCCACACACCCGTCCATCCATCCATCCATCCCTCTTTCTTTAATGCACTTCAAAAGAATATTGCAGACATTCACTCCCCACCAAGTACTTCAAGATGCACATCATTAGCTAGAGTTCAACCTTTGTTTAGTTTTTTCTTTTGATATAAAATTTACATAAAATGAAATGTACAGATTTTCACTCACTGAGTTTTAAGTTTGACCCAAACCACTGTTGAGACATAGAATCTATCATCAGGACTGGAAGGTCCCTCATGCCCTTTCCCAGTCATTCCCCAGTCCCACCTACACCCATAAAGGCAACTACCTCTCTGAGTAATTTTAAGAATTTTTTACCCCACCATATTTCTATTCTATAGGCTTTACTTGTTTTTTATCTTATATAAATGGAATCATGCAGTATGTCGTTTTGCATCTGGATTTTAGTATTTGGCATACTGCTTTTGATAATCATTCATGTTATGTTGTTGGCTTGTTCTCATTCTATTGTATGAATATTCCACAGTGTGTTTATCCATTTTCTATTTTTTCTAACTATGTTAAAAAATAATTAACATATAACACATTTATTTTCCTGTTGATGGACACTTGCGCTCTTTTAAGTTTGGGGCTGTGCACATTCTTGAACAAATCTCTTTGTAAACATGCTTCCATTTATTTTGGAATTACTGGGCTATAGGGTAGTTTTATATTTATTTTTGTGAAAAATTGCCCAACTCTCCATTTTCACCAACTATATGTGATAATTTTAGTTGCTCCACTGTTGTCGTGATGAGAGTATATATGTACTTAAATGTATGTGTTTCCTCGAAATTTATTAGTAAAGGTCTTTTTGAAATTTAGCAAACGTGCCTTCCTGGTACTTTTTAAGAAGCACATAGTTCAAAATCTAGCAAAGCTAACTCTGCAAAGATTTTTAATTTCTGTTGCAGAGCGCATGACTCAGTGCTATTTGTGTGATGTTGCTGATGCTTCAATGAGCCTTTTTTTCCTTTCTCTCTTGGTTTTCAAGGCTTTGATAAAGTTCAAGAGTTATTTGTATTTTGAGGAAAAAGACTTTGTGGATAAAGCAGAGAAGAGCCTAAAGCAGACTCCCCATAGTGAGGTGAGTCATGGTCACAAAAACGTCAGAACTAGGAGACCTTGAAGATTGGACCAACCCCCTAATTATAAGTGAGGAAAATGAGGCCCAAAGGGGAATGAAGGGTTTTCCCGCTAACAGAGTGAGCTCACACTCTGCCTGCTGTGTTTGTGCTCTTTCTGTGATACTGTGCTGCTGCCATTAGAGCGATAATCGTGGTTCTTTCAGGAACACTGTAGAAAAGAAGTAAAAACAGTGGTCTAACAAGGAAATCTACAAATGGTTGAAGAAGCAAGTCAGAGATGGTTATTCTTTATCAGAAGAGGTACCAAGTACAGAGGGAGGAACACTGGAGGAGGAGAGGAAAGGAGAGGACCTGGCTGTGTGAGTGGAGGCAGCCAGAGCTGGAATGGCTCATTCAGTGTCACCTAGAGCTTTCCCTAACTCCCTGTGCCAGGGTCGTTGGGGACATGTCTACCCAAGGTCATAACACAATTAAAGAAGGGCTGACAAATCTGGACCAGCCACAAGGGCCAAAAATAAAAGGGGAAGGAAAGGAAGGAAGTTCTGAGCTGGAAACATTTTTCCATAAAAATGCTGTGAATGCACCCGAATCAATAATAGAAACTAATATAGGAGAAATTAAAACAAAACTAGGTTTCTAGTTGAAAAATGAGTAAAGGGAAGCAGTTAGATCTAAGGATGATACAGCCAGAAAATACAGCAAGTCCTGGAATAACGTCATTTCGTTAACACTGATGAGGTGCAGTAAAAACTTAACTCAGTTATATCAATTAGCCAGTGGTAAAATTGGTTTCAAAATGTGTTTCGCCACAGCTCCAAGAACTATCAATGACGTTAAGTGAGGAATTATTGTACAGCCAGAGAGAAGATTGCTGTTTCTGAGCAGAAGAGACCGAAAGTTACTTCAGAAAAAGGAACCTTTTATTTATTTATTTTTAGAAGTTTGAATTTTTAAAAATAGTATATTGGTTTTTAGAGAGAGACAGGGAGACCTTGATGTGAGAGTACAGCATTGATTGGCTGCCTCCTGCATATCCCCTACCAGGGATTGAGCCTGAAACCCAGGCATTTGCCCTGACTGGGGATTGAACTGGCAACCTTTCAGTGCATGTGATGATACCCACCCAACTGAGCTACACTGGCAAGGGCAAAAAGAACCTTATCTGGGGGAAAAAATTGTGTGTGTGTGTGTGTGTGTGTGTGTGTGTGTGTGTGCGCGCTAATATGCAAATTGTCCTATATAATAAAAGGTTAATATGCAAATTGTCCCCTCTACTGGGAGTTTGACCAGGGGGGTGGGGCTGGCGGGCCAATGGCCCATGACCCCTTCCCCCAGGGCTGCCCCGCCCGATCAGCCCCAATCAGGGCGAGTGGCCAGACCCCACCCATGAACAAATTTGTGCACCGGGCCTCTAGTATACAGATATATCCTATTAATAAAAGCCTATGTGGTCAACACGCCCTCATGCCACAACAAGTGATCACCAAGAGGCTGCATGTGCAGCAGGTGCGCGCGGGTGGGTGGGGGCTTAATGCTTGTGCAGCGCGGAGGTGGGACCCCTGGCTTCAGTCAGGAGCCCCGGATGGGTGGGTGGGGCCTACCTCTTTGGGGTAATCAATCGTGGGGCTCCCACACTGTGAGAGGGTACAGGCCAGGCTGGGCCCCGCCCGAGAGAGAGAGTTAAACCACCCGCCTGAGAGAGAGAGAGAGAGACGAATTTTATACATATATATATATATAGTGGTTCAGAGAGAATATCTTTGGGGAGATAAAGAACAAAGAAAATGAGAATTCAGAGACTGACAGAATATCCTGAGATTTTTGAAGTAGAAATGAGAACCTTATGCAAGGTATAAATACAGTATAATAAATAATAGTATAACTGGTAGAAGTAGCATAGGAATGCAGAAAGCAAATAAATGTGAATACCAACTAGAATAGTGCATATAAATAGGTGAGAAACTGATTAAGAGATGTTATTACACAAGCTATATGCTATTCTTGGAGTACATAATCACCAGTATGGTGGCGCAGCACTTCTGAAGGGTGCTCCAAGACCTGGGACCTTTCAGTCCGCAGGCAGACGCTCTATCCACTGAGCCAAACCGGTTTCGGCCAAGTGAATTCTTTTTAGTGTGTGTGTGTTCTGTTTTTAAATTCAAAAGTAAAAGTGTGCTTTTTGTTTCAGATAATATTTTATAAAAATGGTGTCAATCAAGGTGTGGCTTACAAAGATATTTTTGAGGGGGTTTACTTTCCGGCCATCTCATTGTACAAGAGCTGCACGGTATGTACCATCTGTTCATCATGTGGACAGAACTTGGGAGAAATAGGTGAATGGCAATAGTCAAAGGGCCACTGCCTGAGTTCTAGAAAGAAATCTGAATTGCCTAAGGAAGATGGGAATGTTTTCTGACTGTCACTGTTTGTTCTAAAAATAGTTGGGTGTTTTACAAAGCATTTGCTTAGATCATGCAATTAGTGTGCCCCATATTTGTCCTTTGAATGTACTGTGTGGTAATATTATTGTTCAGTGTAATGGCTGTAAACTATTTATGTGTATAAGTCAGTTTGGTGTTATATATGTCATGATAACCTACCATTGTTAGTTTGTAACTGTTGCTATGTTGACTTAAAAATATATATATAATTCAGTATAAAGGGGACTATCATTAGAGCCTGTTAGTTTTGGTTTTTTTAAAATATATTTTATTGATTTTTTACAGAGAGGAAGGGAGAGAGACAGAGAGTTAGAAACATCAATGAGAGAGGAACATCGATCAGCTGCCTCCTGCACACCCCCTACTGGGGATGTGCCCGCAACCCAGGCACATGCCCTTGACCGGAATCAAACCCGGGACCCTTCAGTCCGTAAGCCGACGTTCTATCCACTGAGCCAAACCGGTCTCGGCAAGCCTGTTAGTTTTTTTAAAAAATGATTTGGAAAGGTAATACCTGGAAGTTTCCCATGTATTTTAGTCACCTAATTCTTGATGGACATTAAGGTGTTGGCCAATTTTAGCAATATTAATATATATCATTGTTCCTGTTATACCCTGAATATCACAGCTACCTTCAAAGAGAAAAATATCCCATTAACTTTTTCACTATATACTTACTTTGTTTTGCCATGTCTGCTTGAATTAAATTTATCCCAGGTTTCCATTAACTTTGGACCATGCTTCAAGTATCCCCCGAAGGATCTCACTTACCGCCCTGTGAGTAACATTAAAAATGTCCACATGCATCCTCAGCATCTCTGTAGCTTCTTGCTGTAGTTACTCTAATCACCTCCTTTCTGTTTCTCGTTCCTCCCACAGATGAGTGATATGGGCTGGGGCGCTGTCGTAGAACACACTCTGGCTGATGTCTTATATCATGTGGAAACAGAAGTGGATGGGAGGCGGAGTCCTCCGTGGGAACCCTGACCAGGTCCCTCTTTCTTTGCAGACATGGACTTTCTGGGGAATGATATTAGGGGATTTTCTTTTTGTTTTTAACGTGACCAACATTATCCCGAAAATACTGCAGAACATAGCCTCTGCTGTTAGCAAGGTGAAAGGCTGGGTGGGACTGGGAGAGACTCCCTGCCCTTCAGTACTCTCCCTGCTTCTAGTGACTGCTTTCATTTTGTGTGCGAGATGCCAACTGCTGACCCTAGAATCCCATAAGCTCCCTGTGAAACTGGTGCTGTACCATGTTCCCCACTACTGGGGCTTGTTATCTTACTGTATTCTCTAGGGAGTGGATAATGTTGTCTAAGTAGCTAACTTATTTAGAGACTTTTTCCCCTCTGTGGGCATTGACTCCTTCCCACCTGATTTGCAAGGATGGTGGGCCTGTCTCCGAGAACAGCTGGAATCAGTGGCTGTGCATACCAGACCGGTCTAAGAGCTCTCAATGGGTGTGGGTTTGTTTTTGTTATTAATTTTGAAGTACTCTTTTGAACACTGGGATCTCTGAAACTACCATGCCTCTAGAACTGTAATTGTGACAGGAAGTCGCTTGCAGCTTTAATAGTTAGAAACTCTTTCCAAATAAAACTTGTGATCACGCATGTGTGGCCTTTTGCTTCCCTCTTGGGACAGTCAGAAATGTGGGCTGTCTGCGGAAGGGTAGCCAGCAGTGGAGGAGACAGGCTTCTGACTTGTACCTCAGTCCCTCTCCAATTGCTTGCTTTCTCTCCAGCCAACTCAACCACCCCCTTTATCCTGTGAAAAATAAGACTCAAGAGGTGAAGAGTAAAGAGTTAGTGGTCTCCCTCCAGTTCTTCTCCTTGAGCAAGTGTACTGATACGTGCAGCTTGTTTTCCTGCCTTACTTCTCTTCCTTTGTGTAGCTGATGATTAAAGGGCAGTTTTCAGAAACTAAACACTAGAAGGTAAGAATGACTGTTTTCTTAGGCTCCCTTTTTTTTCTTCACTTGTTTTTTGCGTAAACAATTAATATGATGCATGGAGGGACACACACCTTTTGAGACAAGGATCTGGCTTGGCTGTAGCCTAGATGCCAGATCTTTTTTTTTTTAAATATATTTTATTGATTTTTTTACAGAGAGAAAGGGAGAGAGATAGAGAATTAGAAACATCGATGAGAGAGAAACATCGACCAGCTGCCTCCCGCACATCCCCCACTGGGGATGTGGCCGCAACCCAGGTACATGCCCTTGACCGGAATCGAACCTGGGACCCTTCAGTCCGCAGGCCGACGCTCTATCCACTGAGCTAAACCGGTTTCGGCTAGGCTCCCTTTTTTATACATCAATGGCAGTGCAGCCCTCCCAAGATGGCCCTAAACTCTCCCACATATAAATCCCTACCTATGTTAACAAGTAGAGTGGTTCACCACAAGGTAGTAATATGTTGCCAAGAATCACCATATATTAAGAAATTCCTGCCCTGACCGGTTTGGCTCAGTGGATAGAGCGTCAACCTGCGGACTGAAGGGTCCCAGGTTCGATTCCAGTCAAGGGCATGTGCCTTGGTTGCGGGCACATCCCCAGTGGGGGTTGTGCAAGAGGCAGCTGATCGATGTTCTCTCTCATCAATGTTTCTAGCTCTCTATCCCTCGCCCTTCCTCTCTGTAAAAAATCAATAAAAATATTAAAAAAAAAAAAAAAAAAAAAAAAAAACAAGGAGAAAAAGAAAAAGAACAGGAAACCTCACACTGAATCAGTATGATCTTAGGCTGGAGTCTCAGTCTGTCACCCTTAAATACCTGTTTACTTGTGACTGGTCTTAAAGGGCAAACATGGCTACAAAGTTTCTGGATCATCAGAGTTTGAAGAACTTTTAAATTGAGGGTTGTGTTATTTAGAGGAAGCTGGAGGTAAATTCTTTATAATATAAATTACCACATATGTAATTATGTAAAATACAAATTACGAAATATAATTACAACCTACTCTTTTTAAATGATAAAATTAGTTTTTGTACATTTGGCTTTCGTAAATCAGAGGTAGCAGGAATAAGGATTTTGTCTGTTTATACTTGATGTTCAAAACGTGTGTGCTCTGACAAGGTTCATTTGAAGGGCTCAAAGAATACTCTATAGTCCTGTATAAAGTGGTTTTTGTAAATAGATTATTACAACTTACTTTATTCAAAGTTAAACAAGTGGGAGAATATCTCCCCAGTCATTTCAAAGACACAGTTGCATAGTTTGAAGAAGGCACATTATAATCAAGCTCAAAACCATGTTATATGTTGAAAGCCCATTTCTTTACTGTTGATATGTTCTCTTTTGAAACCAGGGTATATATTGCTCTATACAGCTTCAAACAACTATTTTCTCTTACTGGGGAGTAGATGATATTTCTGTTCTAGAAAACACTTCTACAACTATCCCCTCTCACTCTGAAGCTCCTGGACAGATAAACAGTAATTATACCTATTTCAAAAATAGACCAAGAAACAATGAAAATCAGAATAAATAATAATAAATATCTCTAATTGTAAATTTTCAATACCTTAATAAATATCAGAATTTCTGCTGTTGCTAATTGTTTAATAAATAAGAACTCTATTTCCAAATAGTATAAATCATCAATGCTATTAGCACTAGAATGGGAAAGCTTCAAGTTGTATACATTTTAGCAAAGTAACCCCATCCCAGTTTATATTTTTAAAGCATAAATTTTCTGACTCTTAGAAGGGGAATTTGCTATCATCATATTACCCCTTTTTCCAGCCATCTCTCAAAATAGTAAAATACTGACCTACTAAAGCAGAGAAATTGGCATCCCTGAGCCTAGCTGAGAGCTGATACAATAGACTGAAGTAAAGATTCAGTTGCCTTGTTAGGTCTAAATAATCACTAATGAGAAAATAAAATTTATTTTTAATGTTATCTTAGTAATACTTAGTTTCAGGTGTACAGTTCTATAATATGTCATCTGTATATTGTATTATGTGTTCACCACCCAAAGACAGACTATCCTTCCTTTTAATTAAGTA
>NW_006292095.1:5068019-5068556 GCF_000327345.1 Myotis davidii | reverse complement strand
AATACCAATACAACACTGATGTGGTGTTTGACTCTCAAGGAAAACTGGTGGCACGCTACCATAAGGTGAGATTTATTTGCGTCTCAGCGAAACTTGATTGACTTCTTCTGTTTGTTTGTGGAATGTATGTATACTTGTCTTTTGAATGTAGGTGAGAGAACTGCCTAGAAAACATTTCTTAGTTATTACATTTTAGTTGAAAAATATTTAATTTAGTTTGGTTTTATATATATGGGTTTGGAGTTTAAGTTAGCTTCACAAAGTTTTTAATATTCTGTGAGAAAGAAGGAGAAATGCTCTGTTTTATCCCTGATTTAATACTAGAGTTAGCTTTTGGGCCCAATTTGTTAACATTGAGTACTAAGCTTTAGTCATTCATTCCATTATAACTTTTTTTTATTGCAATACTAGAAAATCCTCACTGAAATTGACTTAATTCCTCCATTAAAAAAAAAAAAAAAAGAAATTCCCGAAATTACAAGTGACTGTTGGTATCTTAACAGTAGTTTTGACTAATATATTTTTTTCCTAACTAGA
>NW_006292095.1:5064457-5067264 GCF_000327345.1 Myotis davidii | reverse complement strand
TGTTGAATAAATAAGAACTCTATTTCCAAATAGTATAAATCATCAATGCTATTAGCACTAGAATGGGAAAGCTTCAAGTTGTATACATTTTAGCAAAGTAACCCCATCCCAGTTTATATTTTTAAAGCATAAATTTTCTGACTCTTAGAAGGGGAATTTGCTATCATCATATTACCCCTTTTTCCAGCCATCTCTCAAAATAGTAAAATACTGACCTACTAAAGCAGAGAAATTGGCATCCCTGAGCCTAGCTGAGAGCTGATACAATAGACTGAAGTAAAGATTCAGTTGCCTTGTTAGGTCTAAATAATCACTAATGAGAAAATAAAATTTATTTTTAATGTTATCTTAGTAATACTTAGTTTCAGGTGTACAGTTCTATAATATGTCATCTGTATATTGTATTATGTGTTCACCACCCAAAGACAGACTATCCTTCCTTTTAATTAAGTAAATAAAAATGCTCAGTCATGATTTTCACCTCTGAATACCCATTAATCAGGTACCAATTTTAGTGCTCTTAAGAATTAGGCTTGTGCTTATCCTAGAAATTAAATTTTATGAAAGGTTTTGATAACAGATTCTAAATAATTGAATGATATAAGTCCCTGGTAGTTTTTCCTTTTAATGAGTTAGGGGATTAAAATTTTAAGATTTTTATCTAGGACTCCTTTAGTATGAAGTTGACATTTACTCAAATAGATTTCTTAAGAGTAGAATTTTTAAACAGGTACAGACTGAAGTTTTTGTATTCTGACTGGTGCTCATGGAAGTAGTAGGGAAATCAGCCTGATAATTATTTTTGTATTTTTTTGGTCAAGAAAACCTGAACTAGGTCTCTGGAAGGCACCTGCTGTGGGGAGTTGCCCGCACTTTGGTGCAGCTCTCTGCTTGCTTGGTGGAGGGCAGAGAGTTGCTGGAGCCCCTCTTGTAAGACCCTAATATTCCACACACACTGCCTGCAGGGAGTGGAACTCTTGAGCCCATAAAGCATGAGGTCCCAATCCTTGTATTTAGCACCCTCTGCACCCTCTCTCAGCTAGTAGCATTTTAAGGTGTTTTTAGGTAGACATGTAAGGGCCAGAGAAAAATTTTACAGATATTTTGAGACCCTTAACCTTCATTTCCCAGCTATTCAGTGAATGAAATTAGAAGGCTTGACCTCTATATGAGACCCATCCCTATTTTCTTGGTACTAAAATTTTACCAATCTGAGTCCTAATATCATAATATAAATACACTACTACCCCACCCACAGTCCCCAGATGATCTCAAGCAGACTCGCAGGCTTCTGGGAGGGATTTTCCTGATGAGCACACAAGCCAATGCAGCGGGAACAGTGGGAAGCCACAGGCTGGTCTTCAACACCTGGCCTCAGGAGCAGGACTGGACTCCAGGTGCTTGCGCAGGTGGTTGGCAAAGTCTACCTGGGTCTGTGATAGGACTTTGTTGATGATAGTCTTTGGCAGCCATCCCTAGAGTAAAAGATGAAAGAATTTGACCATCTTGTGGATGGTGGTCCACTCTAGACACCTCTGGGTCCTATCACATTACGGTTTGGTCGTAGTCTTCTAGCTCTGTTTATAGATGCAACCTTGCTGACTGGAGTCGGGACCACAGTCCCGCCGTAGTTGCGGGAGGGACCACATTGCTGCCCTGCGGTCATGAGAGTGTCAGAAGAACAGGATTTGTTCTCAAGACAAATTAAGACGTATCTTCCCAGCTGTGTGACCCTGAGCTAGTGAGCATACCTTTCTGGGCCCAAGTTTCCCCTTTAAAAAAAAAAATAATTAATAGAGTTGAGATTTGATATGAGAGGTAAGAAGGAGCCATTGCGGGCTTTTGAGAGATGGAATATCAAGCCATTACTCAAATCTCTTCTCCCTTCAACAGTCTAATTCTCTCTGAATGGAAGGATTTTTCCTATTCCCTGTGGGAGTGGTGAACTATTTTTCTCTCACCACCTTCCCACTGTGCCACCTCCCATGCCCCTCTCACCTTGAGGTCAATGCTGAGCAGCCAAGTGAGTTTGGTCTTCGATGGACTCCCAGCCAGAGGGTGGAGCACCATGCAAGTGGGGCCATGCTCAGCTCTGTCAATCGAAGAGAAGCTGAATCAGGAGGGCAGTTCAGTTCACTCCTGCTGACGAGTTCTACTAGCCACACTTCTACTAGCCTTGTCTTTCCAGATCTCATCAGAGAAGTGGCCTTCGCCAAGGGTGGTATTTAACAGTTGGCATGGTTACCGGCTTGTCAGAACAAATGCTGATTAGAACTGGAGCTGGAACCTGGAGGCTTCCTGTGGTCCCTTATAGTGGCTGGATAAGAGGGAGGTTGGGGAAAGGGTCTAGGGTGGTGGCTGGGGCCCCTGAGGAACTCAGGGAGCAGCTGGGTTCTAAGTGGTGCAGATTATATTTTAATCACTAGTACAGCCACCCCTGACCATACCAGCTGAACCTCTGTCTTTAGAAAACAATTAAGGTCTTTAAACTTTTGGGGAGAATCAGGACAAACTGCCTATATAAGTAGGGCTGATCTAGTCTTCCCTGCAATGGAAAATGAGAATCTTCCTTTGTAAAAGGAAGTTGAGAGTGGGGACCAAGGATTGGGTTTTTGGAGCCATGTTTGGCCCCCAGGCCTGTGTTAGGAAAGGGAGCTTTAGAGCCTGCTGCCAGTATTACCTGATGACACCTTTCTGCTCAGGCATCTGCCCGAACTGCGTGGCCATGCCAGCCAGCACGCAGGTGGAGCCTCGGCGCTTGGCACAGCGCACACTCACAAAGTCCCGGGGCCCCACGAGGTTTCCTG
>NW_006292095.1:5063580-5064415 GCF_000327345.1 Myotis davidii | reverse complement strand
CGTGGGTGATCACTGTGTCTTTTCCAATCTTCTGCAGGACCTACCAGGCCACAGGGAACCAGAATCACTGCTTAGCCAGTGCTGGGGGTAAGGCACCACCACTCACAGCGTTGGCCACCTTTCCGACTGGGCTCTCCTGGGGCCCCATCACTCACACCTGGGCTCTCCTCACCTTGATCTCCTTGACATTGGGGTTCCACTCTCCCATTGCCTCCATGCGTTCCACAAGCTCTTCATAAAGCCGCTCCATGGGCTGGTCCACCACCACCTCCAGCCGGAAAACCTTGCCCACGTCTGGGACCACTTTACTCAGCACTTTGTCTCCATTGGCCTGTCAGGGAGCGAGAGGAGCCCCAGGATAGAGTTAGAGGAAAATATTCCTACTCCAGAGAACATAAACAACTCTAGGCAAGGCAGGAAGGAGACAGAAGAACTTAAGTAGCAGGAAACCTGGAACTATTTGAGTAAAACTGCAGGTGATCTTTCCTGCCACAAGCCTGTCCATCTGCTGAAGGCCAGAGGTGGCCGCCTGCTCCCTGGGCCCTTTTTTCCTGGTGGCAAGTATTGATGGGCAGGACCTTCACTTCAGAAGCTCCAAGATCGTGGGAGTGGGAAAAATCTGGTCAACAACCAACTAGTTACACACACAGATGGTGGGTGGGATTTTAAAGATTTTTTTAGCCCAGTACCTCATCCAAGAAAGATGTAGGGCCAGAGATGGTTAATGATTTGCCCAGAGACCCTTAGCCAAGGGCAGTGCTGGGCCTAAATCCCAGATTTCTTGACTTCCAATCTAGTAGTCTGTTAACTTGGAGAAGGAAAGCTTTTACCTAAA
>NW_006292095.1:5052841-5063455 GCF_000327345.1 Myotis davidii | reverse complement strand
GATGAAGTAGCAACGAAAATAATTTTAGGGTTGGGGGTCACCACAAGATGAGGAACTGTATTAAAGGGTCGCAGCATTAGGAAGGTTGAGAACCACTGACCTAAACTTTGGGCAACGGGCAGCATGTAAGCTTTCAGTGAAGATAAAACCAAAGTCTCAATAGATCCACTGGCCTCTAACATGTGCCTCATTATTGGTTCCCAGTGAAGGTGCAGTGCTCAAGAGCAGAGAGCCCAGAAGGCCTGGGCCATCTGTGCTCTAGTCCAGCCCCCTCGCAGGGGAGTCCAGACCACGCTGCAAGCTCAGCCGTCAGCAGGCTTCCTTGGCACTGGAACTTCTAGCCCAGGGTCCCTGCTGAATAGGTGTACAGTGTATTTGGAGGGTAGGATATAGGAACAATGTCTCTCAAATACCTGTCTACAGGATGTCTTTGATGGGGGAGGGAATACTTGATATGTTCTTGGGGAAGGAGAATTCTCAAAGCTACTTGTCACCCAGTGACTACTGCACAAGGCAGGAATTCTGAAGAGCAGGGACCCCCAGCTGGCTTTGTTCCTCCACACACTCCCTCACCTGCTGGTTCTCCTTCTTCCAGCCCTCCTGGCTGCTGAGGATGCCCAGGGCCTTCTGCATGGCCTCCTCTCCTTGGTTGATATAGGCCAGCTCCTGGTCGCTATAGAGAGTGTCTTCCAGCCGGGAACCTGGACACACAGCCAAGGAGAGACCAAGCTTCCTACTGACCCCCTAGCCTCCCACCAGCTTTCCTCCCTTTGATCTCTGGACCTGCTCTTTTCTCTGAAGAGCCAAGACCAAAGCCATAGGGTTCAGCCTGCAGGTCAAGTTAGACACTGCAGGTGACAGGGAGAAGACCTGGGGGTGGCGGGGACAAGGGCCACACGCACAGTATTTGCACCTGGAAGCCTTGTGCCACTGGCAGAAGCCCGGAAGCCTCAGCACTTACCAAGCAGAGAACTCCGCCTCCGGACCTGATTAATCCATGCGCTGGGGGTCGGGCCCCCCAGGGCCCTCCGGTTCAGCTCCTGGCCGATGGCCAGCACAGCCTGGTGCCTCAACCCTGCAGGAAGGGAAGGAAACTGTTGCCTGGATATGCCCCTTCCACCTCTTCATCTTGTTGCAGATGAGGAAACTGGCTGAGAGAGGGAAGTGACTTGATCAGGAACATAGAGATTCCTAGCAGGGACCTGAACTAGAGCCAGGTCAACTCCTAGTCCAGGGCTCCCTACATTGCACCAGGCTGCCTCCAGGGCCCAGAAATCTGCCTCCCATCTGGGCTGGCTTGCCTGGTCCCGCCTGGAGGCAGGAGCCGCACCAGTTTCCCTCTTGAAAGAGAGAAACTTTGTTCACACCAGAAAAATCCTGCCACAGCAGAATTGAAGACACCAGTCCCTGAGGGTCTGTGTTGCTGCCAGCAGCTGGGCCTTTGCTCTTCTGCTGTCTTACTCCCCTTTCTTTTCCTTCTCCCCACCCACCTCTTCTTCCCTGCCCGTGTCTTAGGCTTGCCAGCCTGGCTCATTGGAGTCCTACCTCTACCACTGTGGCTAATCCTTCCTGCTACCCTGGGACCAATCCTAGAGGGAGGCAGAGTCAGGAAGAGTTCAAGGGAGATTGGAGCCCTGGAGGGGAGACCAGACATTACAGAACCCAGAAGGGACAAAGGCATCTTGATCTCCAGCCCAGTCCTTCCAGTGGGAAAAGTGAGGTCCGCAAGGGACAAGATCGCCCAATGAGGCGCAGCTGGGATCGGAACCTGAGTGGGTTGCCCCCAGTCCAGTGTTTCCCCCACTAAGCCAAGGTGCCTGAGAGTCCTGGTCACCACCACTAGCGCCCTCTCCCCCAGGGAGCTCACCCTTCATGTTGCGCACGTGTCGGTAGGAGCTCCCAGCACATAGCTTAAACGTTGCCTGGAGCATTGTTTCCTGGCGGCTGGTCGCGGTGATGTAGCTGCTGCGGCTGCTGTTGCCTCTGCTCTCAAAGGCAGTTCCTTCCGTCCTTCCTGAGCCCGTCAAGGTCTGCCTCTGGGTCCCGAAGCTGTGGCTGTGACCCCGTGTTCTGTGTCTTAAATGCTCCCAGTTGAAGGCTGCGGTTAATCGCAGGAGATTAAAAAAAAAGCCATGCCATCACTCACTGCTCAAAGGAAGGGGTCAAGGAGAGAGGGATTGCTTCACACTGCTGCTTTGGCCATTTGTGGGGAGAGGAGGGGGTGGAACAGGGCAAGAAAGGAGGAAAGGCTGGAGCCAGCCTGGGTGGATGGAGGGGAGAGAGGAAGCAGTTGGGGGTGGGGGAGCCGAGGGGGCGGGAGGGGCTGTTGGATACAGGTTTTCTAGCCCTCATCCTCAGAAACTCCAGACTTAAAGGGTCTAGAATTGAGGCTTTGAAAGCTGTGTTTAAAAACATCCCCAGGTGATTGCTCTGCAGGTGCTCTGTGAACTGCATACGGGGCTTAGGGAGACGCCGCCTCAGTGCCCAGGTGTCCCCTAAGAACTTAGTGGTCGTAGTTGGTAGAGGCCGTTGAGACCCTGGATGAGGAGCCCAAAGCCCCAGAGAGTGGCAGGGCTGGGACAACAACACAAATCTCCTCACCTTTAGTCCATCTTCTCACAGCTCCCAGCAGCCCCCAGACACTCGTATGTCCAGCTGCTCAATTATTTACTCAGCCATTTGTATAAACAACGTCACCAAAGTGCTAGTCAGAGAGAGTTCCCCCTTCTTAGGGGTTTGTGCTGGCACAAGGATGATACGTCAGGGCTGTGTCCCCATAAAATGCAAAGAGAGGGTATAACTGGCCAGAGGAGACACAAGGAGAGGGACCTGGGCCTGGCGTACCCTACACCCTTACCCACACTCTCCCCGAGTACCCAGGCAGGACAGGCTGTCCCCAAGCGCCTGGCATGAGCTGAAAGGCTGAGAAGACAGGCCCTGGGGTGCTCACTCCAGTCTGCACTCTGGGGGCCTGTGCTCTAATTGAGACTCATGAGGCAGCAGAGTCTTCCCAGCCTGCATGCTGCTCTCTGATGAAATCTTTTCCCTTTAAGGTTGGCCTTGAAATTGCTTTTAAGCCTGATTCACTTGGCAACAATATTGGGAGGCCAAGAGAATCACACCGATTTGCCGCTGGCCCAGACCTTCCTCCAGTGAGATTCCCTGCCCTGTCACCCCTGCCCGGAGGCAGAGGGAAGGCCTAAAAATCAGGGAGCAGTAGCAGGTCCCCACCACCTCCCACTGTCTCCCTCCCTCTAGAAAGAATGAAGGAGACAGGACCTGCTCAAAGCCAGGCCCGGTGCCTGGAGCTCACCCCCCACTACAATGCCTGGTGAAGCAGTGGGAAGGGGCCAGCAGTGTCTGCCCCCAGGCCCCTGGCCCATTCCTCAGGCCCACGGTGGCCCCGCCTCTGTGCAGCCGTCCTTCTGGAATGACTTGTTCCTTTGACTCACACCCTTCTTGTCAGCACCCCTAGAGCGTCATCTCTCCGTCCTGATTTGTGGAATAGTTTGTGTGTGCTCGCTTGTTCCTTCTGTGGGACTGTTTGTCCCTGAGGCAGGTGCCCCCACCCAGCTCCCTCACCCCCCAGCACTCAGCTTCAAGCAGGGCACAGAGCAGGTGCTTGCTCCTTCTCTATGGGGTGATCAATTGAGGAAGCAGCTGGGGGTGCAAGTATGTCTTCTGAATTAGGAAACCTGCCTATGGGCATTGCTCTGAGCCCTCAAAGAGCCCCAAAGGGAAGACAGGACCGAAGGAAGAGGCCTTGGCCTCTGTTGTGTGTGTGTGTGTGTGGGGGGGGGGGGGGGGGAGCAATATGCTGCCTTTTGTAGACTTGGAAGGAGAAGGTGCAGGTGGTTGCTGAGACAGCTGCTCCTCCCTTCTTGGTACACGTGAGCCCTGGTGCACATGTGTGTCCCAGTGGAGGTGGTGGGAGGGAGTTATTATGGGACAGGCCCCGCAGATAATGTTCAAGGTTCAAGGCCCTGCTGTTGCCATCCTGAGGAGAATTATGGCCCTGGTGAGAGGGGAGGGGGTGGTGTGGGGACACTGGAGGACTGAGGCATAGGGCTGTTGCTGATGTCAGAGGCAGCCATTGACTCAAAAGAGGAGGGTGCTGGTGACCTCCCCCAGGCCAAGGCTTTCTTCTCTTCCTCAGGCCGCATGACTTAACTCTCACTGTCTCTCTGACCTAGGTGGGGGGAGAGGCCTGGGAATTTCCTCTGGTTCTGGATGTCATCTGTGTCTGGCTTTGCTTCTTAAGGGCAGAGCCCCCCCAGGGAGATCAGATGGACACAACTGGTCAGAAGGAAGATACCAGAGATCTGGCTGAGGCTATGCAGAGTGTTGGAGAGGAAGGCCCGGGGCCAGGGGAGGGAGACAGGGTGAGCAGAAAAGAAGACTCCACTCATTCATTCATTCATTCATTCATTCAACAATCCTTTGTTGAGTATCCAATGTGGCTCTACAGCTATGAGGAAAATGAACCATATGATCCAATATGGAAAGTTGTAGAGCAGATGAGGGGTTTTGGAAGTACAAGGCATGGAACACATAATTACACAGGGAGAGGGAGAAGTGTTATGGACAGCTTCTGGGAGGAAGTGACATGAGAGCTGTGTGTGGAAAGTGCAAGAAGGAGTTAGCCAGGTTTGAGATAGAGGATGGAGTGTGGGTGTCCCAGAAGAACAAATGGCCAACAATATGGAGAAGGGATCTGAGGGTTGAGAGCTGGCTGTCCTGGGGAACTTTGGTTGTTCGGCCATGAAATTGTAGGTTGTGGTGGAAGATTAATTCCTCTGCAGGTTCCTGAGAGTTGAGGAGAGGGACCTTGAACTTGTCTGGGCCCTGGCTCAGAGCAGGTGAGCACTGAGCAACAGCACCTGCCTTTGGGTTGGTTGGGATGGTAGTGAGGATGCTGTGAACTGGAGCGGAGAAAGCACAGGTTTTGTATTCGGAGACCTTCAGTCCTGGTTCCACCACTTACTTTATGGTTGGAGTCGCTCACATCTTCAATCTCAACTTTCTTATCTGTAGAACAGAGAGATGTTTTGTTTTCCTTTTTGTAATCCTTTGGGGAGGAGTTATATGGCTTAAATGAGGTAATAATACATCAAGAGCCCATAAGATGAAATCTGGACTTCTCAGCCCAGTCCCTGGGCCTCTGAATTCTCACCCTGGCTTTCCTCTCCAGCCACTCTTAGCATTGTGCTGAGGTGACTGCCTGAGTTCTGCCCCATGCATGCCTTCTCCTCATTCAAGGCAGCTCACAGTGTTACCTGTCCTCAAGGGCTTCCCTTTGGGCCCCACATCACCCAACTTCTTTTTTCTAGAATATATTTTTATTGATCTCAGAGAGGATGGGAGAGGGAGAGATAGAAACATCAATGATGAGAATCATTGATTGGCTGCCTCCTGCATACCCACTACTGGGGATCGAGCCTGCAACCTGGGCATATACCCTGACCAAGAATTGAACTGTGACCTCCTGGTTCATAGGTTGACACTCAACCACCAAGCCACACCGGCTGGGCTCACATCCTACTTCTTAATTAGAATTCAATACTTTTCCCTTTGGGCCTCCTTGATAGATGTTTGTCACAGTATCAATAACACTATTGCCCATTTCTCTGCTCCTGTCTCCCCCTCCTCCATTTTTTAAGAGATTTAATTTTTTAGAGTAGTTCTAGGTAAGCAAAGTTGAGAGGAAAGTACAGATATTTGATATTTCCTTATACCCCCTCCCCCACACAGTTCCCTAATTTTTACATATCTATAAACTCCATAGGACTTCCATTTTTCCAAGTGTTTTTTTTAATATCTAGCACTTAGCACAGTGCCTGATCATTAATAGACACTGAATAAATCCTATATAATAAAAGCCTAATATGCTAAGTGTTTGGTCAGCTGTTCAACCAAAGTATAATATGCTAATGATATGCTAAGGCTACTCAACTGCTCACTATGATGTGCATTGACCACCAGGGGCCAGATGCTCTGACCGGTAGGTTAGCTTGCTGCTGGGGTCCAGCCGATCAGGACTGAGCGAGAAGGGCTAGACATGCCCTGGAGCCCTCCTGCAGCCCCTCCCCGAATGGCCAACCTCCCGCATCCCTCCCCAGCCCTGATCATGCACCGCTGGGGTCCCTTGGTCTGACTGCTGGCTCCCTGTGGGGAGCAGGCCTGAGCCATCAGTCAGACATCCTGTGAATTTCATACACCAGGCCTCTAGTGTTTAATAAATTATTGGAAAGTATAGAACCTGGTACTTTATAGATTCTCAATAACTGTTGATGATTTTTTTACACCTCTTAAGGGTGGCCAGCCTGGAGGTGAGGGAAAACCTTGGACTGCTTATAAGGTATTTGCTTTTTTAAAAAAATCATTTTTTAATTGATTTCAGAGAGGAAGGGATAGGGGACAAGAGAGATAGAAACAGCAATGATGAGAATCACTGATTGGCTGCCTCCTGCACACCCCTTATACTGGGAATCAAGCCTGCAACTCAGGCATGCATCCTTGACTGGAATCGAACCTAAGACTTTTCAGTCCACAGGCAGATGCTCTATTCACTGAGCCAAACAAGCTAGGGTTATTTACTTATTTAATATTGAGAGAATAGAGTGTTTTCCTCCATTGTGAGAAGGTAGCAGAAAATTAAGGCAAGTTTGACTACTTGGATTGGAAATAATTATTTTTTTAAATATATTTTTTATTGATTTCAGAGAAGGCAGAGGGAGAGAGAGATCGAGCCTGCAACCCAGGCATGTGCCCTGACGGGTTATCAAACCGTGACCTCCTGGTTCATAGGTTGACGCTCAACCACTGACCCACGCCAGCCAGGCTGGAGGTAATTATTGATTATCTTCCCTTATAATGCATTTATGTAATCCAGCACGCAATTCCTTACCTGAGTTGCTCACCATCATTTCACAGATATTACTCTTACTTGTACAAGGGTGACTGTAAGTACAAGTTCACTGAGGGTATGGTAAGGGAGAGAGAGAGAGAAACAGTGGAGAGGGAAACACCATTGGCTGCCTCCTGCATGCGCCATACCAGGGATCAATCCAGCAACCCAAGCATATGCTGATTGTGAATCGAACTGGCAACGCTTTGGTGCATGGGATGACACCCAACCAACTGAGCCACACTGGCCAGGGCAGGAAGTGCTATTTGAAAGACATAGTCAGGGAAGGTGAAAGTTGAGCAGAGATCTGAGGATTGTGAGGGCAGGACCCTGTAGCTACCTGGGGCAAGCATGTTCCAAGCACAGAGAACCACAAATTCTAACCCCATCCAGGGCACAGGTGATTTTCAGGGGGTGAGGTGAAAGATGGGGAATGGACATATACTTTTCTTTATTATTCGTAATAGCATATAACAATTTACTACAAAGGCAGTTTTTTGAATCTTTCTGAACAGCTACCGATAAATATATTTTATACATGCATGTATACATTTTATATAATGCACTCTATATTCTATACCAATTTTTAATTATGTATTTTAATCCTCACCCGAGAATATTTTTTCCATTGATTTTTAGAGAGAGTGGAAGGGAGGAAGGAGAGAAACATTGATGTAAGAGAGACACATCAATTGGTTGCCTCCTGCACCTGCCCCAACTAAGGCTGGAGATGGAACTTGCAACCCACGTATGTGCCCTTGACCAGAATCAAACCCGCTACCCTCTGGTGTACAAGCCAACACTCTAACCATTGAGCTATGCTGGTCAAGACTATGTTTTTCTTGATGAGAGAGAGAGAAGAGAGGAGAGAGGAGAGAGGAGAAACATCGATCAGTTGCCTCCCATATGTGCCCCAACCAGGGATTAAACCTATAACCTAAATATGTGCCCTGACCTGCAATCTTTTGATGTATGGGACAATACTCCAATCAGCAGAGCCACCTGGCCAAGGGGCTATTCCAATTTTAAATGCTGGTTATAACTCACTAAATTCATATCAAGACCTAGGTTACAACCTAGGTTTAAATTAAGATGATCATATTCAGTATCATTGGCAACAACTTGACCTCTCCCAGGCTTAAACCTAGTCCTAACAGATTGTGTCACTGTTAGGAGTTCTTGCATTGGTTCCACACACGTGCATTGTATCACCGATGACACTCCTGCTCAGCTCACATTAACTCCCAGGTCATGTAGGAGTTCCAGCCGTGGGCAAACTACGGCCCGCGGGCCGGATCTGGCCCGTTTGAAATGATAAAACTAAAAAAAAAAAAGACCGTACCCTTTTATGTAATGATGTTTACTTTGAATTTATATTAGTTCACACAAACACTCCATCCATGCTTTTGTTCCGGCCCTCCGGTCCAGTTTAAGAACCCACTGTGGCCCTCGAGTCAAAAAGTTTGCCCACCCCTGAGTTAGACTCTTTCCTGTCGCTCTTTCCTTGATTATGAGCAGGGTTGGTTAGCTTCAAGCTGGAAGGTTGGTTCAGCATTAGTGCATCAGCCTGCAACATCCACAACCAAAATGCCTTATTTGTACCTCATGGGGAATGCTGGCTCCTAATGAGAAAGGAAATTGGATGTTTATCTTTTTTAGTATGACTTAGGTGAGAAAATGCTCCAAAGACACACACACACACACATACACACGTATGTATAATTTTTTGGGGGTGGGCAGTCAAGGGGTGGGGGACTGCTCATTAATTGCCTTTCCTATTTTCTTGCCAGGTACAATTCCTGGGATCCATTTCTTGAGCTGTGCAGTGCCACCATGAATGTCATGTATGAATCTGAGACAAGAGGTTGGAAACTGCTCACAGTAGGTGTATCCACTCTGCCTGCTGGCCTACGCCCTCTGCTGTCTGCACTGCCCTCTGCCTGGGACTGCCAGCCAACACTTGAAGACCATTTTCCTGTCCTCACCTCTGTGCAATACCAGTGGGGTTCACGTTGACACGGCTTCCCTGAGGAACCTTCCATAATAGACAGTATAAGGGTATCTGGCTATTGTTAGGCCTTTTGGGAGTTTATCAGACTTGGGGAGGGAAGCAGATAGTGTGGTTTAAACTTAGCTAAGAGCATGCAATGTAAGATCAAAGGCCAAGGAAAGGGAAAGGGACCAGTTGGAAGTGTAAGAGATACGCTGCTATACTCAAGTATATCAAAATAAAGATGGCACGAAAGGGGTTTCGGTAGATCTTCCTCATTTGTCTTCCTTGAAAGCAGTCTCATGGGAACCCCTATTGGAAGAAACTATTAAAAGATAAAACAGGCCCTGGCTGGTGTGGTGCAGTTGGTCGGAGCACTGTCCCATACACCAAAGAGTTGCAGGTTCAATTCCCCATCAGGGCACATACCCAGATTGCAGGTTCCATCCGTGGTCAGGGGGTGTGCCTCCCCCTTCCTCTCACTAAAATCAATTAAAAAATAAAAAAGATAAAACAAAGTTATAAATAGGAAAAAAAGCATGGTTTCAGTATCTGCAAAAATCCTGGGCTGTGCAGAGGTGAGGGCAAGCCACTTCATTGAACATCCTGGTGACAAAGAGGAAGGAAGCTGGTAGTCTAGTTTCAATTGCGAGGTCTAATTCTTCGATGCTGCCTGCATGACAAAGGTCTAAAAACAATGAACCAAACCTTGCTATGATTGGGAAATTGTTAGAATTCAGTCTCTTTTCCTCCTTTAACATAATAAATTATAACTCCTGTTATTGTGTTTGAAGTTGAAGAAGGTTGAAAAAACTAGATAACTACAGTTCAAATTTCTTGAAGGATCAAAAGTTCTGAAACAGCCAAAACCGGTTTGGCTCTGTGGATAGAGCGTCGGCCTGCGGACTGAAAGGTCCCAGGTTCGATTCCGGTCAAGGGCATGTACCTGGGTTGCGGGCACATCCCCAGTGGGAGATGTGCAGGAGGCAGCTGATCGATGTCTCTCTCTCATCGATGTTTCTGACTCTCTATCTCTCTCCCTTCCTCTCTGTAAAAATTCAATAAAAAATATATTAAAAAAAAAAGAAAAAAAAAAAGTTCTGAAACAGTTGTGCTTAAAAAAGCAAATGCTGTAATCCTGCTGGCTCCCAACAAATATTATCTAGTTAGACATGTTTTTCAAAAGGTGGTGATGGTGTTTTTCTCCCTTTGTCTGAGTAGTTAAAAAATTCTGGTTATTAAATGGTTTAAGGCACAACACACTTGATAAATCATTAAGTACAGCTGTTTCTTCACAAATTATGTTAAAATCAACTCAGTGATGAAGAGCTCAGCAATCAAATGGTTATTATAGGCATCTGGGGCAGTTTTAAAACCATCTGAGCTCACAAAATGTTAAGCCTATGTAATGCTATAAAATAATTCAGGGGGAATGCATATAAATCTTATGAAAAGGACATCTTTGCTCAACAGATTATGAAAATGAAATGCCTGTAATAATTCCACAGTTTAAAAAACCCCTGAGAATTCAGAAGAGAGACTTGCTCAAGCCTAAGATGCTAGGGATAGAACAAAGTGAAAATTTTAACATAAACTCCTAAACTCCCAGCTCAGTACATTGTCCACTGAACTACACTGTCCTCTCTGCAAGCAGCCTGTTACAATTACCACGCAGTAAACATCATACTAGAAAGTGGCATCATTGTGTGGGGTCAGC
>NW_006292095.1:5044907-5052831 GCF_000327345.1 Myotis davidii | reverse complement strand
TAACGTAGATGTATCAGCCACTGAAACACCATTTTGTTTGTGCTCCTTTGTTGAAAATAGCACAAGAGGCTCAAGATTCAATCCGAATGGCTAGAAAACAGAACTAAATTAACAGAGAAAAAGTCACCTTAGTTAAATGCTGGATCTCAGGGGAACCTTGTTTTGAATAGCTGTTGGTGAAGCCGGAACAGCAACGTTAGTAGTGATGTTGTTTCTCACACCTGAGGCTTTTGTTATAACCAGTAACTGTGAAACTTCACGGAAGGCCCCTTCTGGAAGGCTGAAAATGTGTTTTTCTCACCAGTGGGGAGAGGGGATGACCACAAGATACTTAGTATGGAAACATTCCTTCATAAGTAACTAGCAACTTGCAAGTGTGACAGAGGGGAAATCCCAGTATGTGGACTGGTTATATACCTTTGAGACCAGAAACTTAATTTTGCTTATTCATTGGAGGCAACTCAAACTTGGGAAATAACATGACAACTTTGAGATTCATATTTTATTTACAAGCAAATGACGACTATCCCCTGTAAACTCTAATTTGGGATGAGAAGAGCAACATAGAAAAGTAGTTGCTGGCTCCATAGTGAGGTGTGAAAGGAGTCCATCCAGCTATTTCTTTAAACAATGATTTTGTTAATAAAAAAGGGGGGGTGGGGAAAAGCCACATGATTTCTTCATGTTGCACATGTGAAAGAATCCAAAAGAAAAACGTCATTTTCATTCAGTGAGAACCCCTGCTCCCCAAGAGCAATAGCCTCGGAGCAAAAGAGTTAATACTCATCAAGGGTGTCTGCTCGAGGAACGGAGAGACCTCGATCTTTAAGAGCCTGAACCTTCAGCTTCTCGTTTTCCAGCTTGGTCTGCTGTTCTACCCTTTGTTCTTCTAGAATTTCTTCAATAGACACTTGCTGCAAGGGTGTGTCACTCTCCTTTTCCAAGTCCTACAAAACAAGGTTTAAGAAACTTCAGCTGACCAAGAATAGTGGACACAGCAGATCTCAAGGCAAATGGATTCCTATGTCAGGCTTGGGTATTTTTTCATAATTGTGACATGGCTGAAATATCCTTCTCCTAGGAATAGATAAGTTTTACAAAGAAATGGCTGGCCACACTACTATAGAGTACTTACATGAACGTGGTAATAGGGATCAGTTACAGTGTTTATTGGACAACAAAGCTTTAGGTTGTCCGAAGTCCTACACTAGTCAATAACTACTTTTCTTAAAAAATAACTAACTAAATATATAAATAAAATAGGCTCGCTCTCCAACCCAAGAGAATCCAAGAGAAAAGTTACCGAGGCCAAGATGGCTTTAGATATGTTTTGTGTATTTACATTATCAAAGTCAGCTTAAATTTTGGTGGTTGTTGCTCAATAAGGTAGAGAACACTGAGTCAAAGAAGCACCCCCTCCCACCAAAGGCAATAAACCAGTGGTTGTCAACCTTCCTAATGCCGCGACCCTTTAATACAGTTCCTCATGTTGTGGTGACCCCCAACCATAAAATTATTTTCGTTGCTACTTCATAACTGTAATTTTGCTACTGTTATGAATTGTAATGTAAATATCTGATATGCAGGATGTATTTAGGTGACCCCTGTGAAAGGGTCGTTCGACCCCCAAAGGGGTTGAGACCCACAGGTTGAGAACCGCTGCAATAAACTGTCTTCTGTTGCATTAACTAGGAGTCTTTATATGAAAACACAAGACTCCTTTCCCCTTTATGACAACAAGTCTAGAGAAAACCTCAGCAGAGCAGTTAGATTACCACGCCAGTTCAGCCCCAATATAGTTCTCTACTTGAATTAAAATTTGTTTTGCTTAATGCCCTGCTTACTGCTCAGTTGAAGAGTGTCATCCCATATATCAAAAGGTGGTGAAGTTTGATTCCTGGTCAGGCTTTACGGGAAGCAACTGACCAATGTTTTTTTCTCTCTCTCTTTCTCTAAGCAACTATGTCTCTCTCTCATTCAATGAAAAACGCATTACTTGGTGAGGATTTTACAAAAAAATCATTTTACTTACTAAAATATTTTTGCCATTATTTAAAAAAAAAATCGATGCTCATTGTATGATATTTAAAAACCAGCCAAGCAACCCTAGCCAGTTAGGCTCAGTGGATAGATCATTGACCTGCAGACTGATGGGTCCCAGGTTCCATTCCGGTCAAGGGCGTGTATCTTGGTTGCAGATTCCTGGCTCTGGTCGGGGTGCATGCGGGAGGCAACCAATCGATGTGTCTCTCTCACATCGATGTTTCTCTCTCTCTGTCTCTCCTTCTCCCTTCCACTCTCTCTAAAAATCAATGCAAAAATATCCTCGGGTGAGGACTACAAAAAAAAAAAAAGATGAAAAAAATAGACAAGCAGAAAAAAATCCTTAATTCCAGTATATGGAGGAATAACAAGTTGGTGAATAACTTTCCAATTTTTCCATGTATATATTTGACTTCTTAAAAGACCCACAATGCAAATATTGACTGTCATTTTGTTCTTAATATGGCATAAAATGTTTGTTTTATTTTTAAATAACTTATAAACATTTGATAACTAATCTTGTAATGCAGAATCTTGCTATAAAAGCATCTCACTATTATCCATAGATTCAGTTCATTCTCTTTAAAATGAGCTTACAGCCGAAACCGGTTTGGCTCAGTGGATAGAGCGTCAGCCTGCGGACTGAGAGGTCCCGGGTTCGATTCCGGTCAAGGGCATGTACCTGGGTTGCGGGCACATCCCCGGTGGTGGATGTGCAGGAGGCAGCTGATCGATGTTTCTCTCTCATCAATGTTTCTAACTCTCTATCTCTCTCCCTTCCTCTCTGTGAAAAATCAATAAAATATATTAAAAAAAAATAAAAAAAATAAAATGAGCTTACAGGTATTACTCTGTTTTTGTAAATGAAAAGCCTATACAAACAGGATATTCTTAGTTCTTATCCTCTTCTCTTTCACTGATAAAATTCTGTGAAGGCATTACACATATACAAACTCTCCAGATGTTCCACTGGATGCTAATCTTCAGATGCCGCCAAGGCCGCAGAACCCACAGGTTGTGACACATCAGATGAAGGACTCTCTCCAGAGAGGTTAGATGAAAGCCACACAAATGACATAAGCAAAATCTGCCCTGGGTCAAATGTTAAGTGCACCCAGAAAAATATGTTATCAAGTGTAACCTGCCCTCATAACCCCTGGGTAGCAGCTGAAGGGAAGATCATGTTCTTAGCTTAGTTTACTGCCTCCTGGACTTTTCAGTATGTTACTCAATGAGCTATTTATGTGGTTATGATGATGCTGTTCCCAAGGATCTGTCTTGTTACTTTTGACTTTGTACTACCATCCTTGAGGCAGAATCCAGGAACTTCTTAAGCAATGAGATGTTTGCAGAATCTAGATGGCTTCCCTAGAATTGGTACTTAATTTCTTCAAGCTGACTATTGATTCATGTAACTATGTAAGCATTCGTTTTTCTTTAGTGTTACCACTGCAAAAATCCTACAGCATCCAAACCATAATATATAAAAAGAGTACTTTTCTCCACAAAAGGGCTACCAGGATATTATGAATCTTTAAGAACAAGTTCATTCATTTCTCTTCACATATACATATATCTACATAGGGTCAATTTGTGCCAATGTAAATGACATAGAAAGCATTTCTGTGATGTTCACTACTATAAATCTGAAGCAGAGTATGTGTAAATATTTTAACTTAGCTCTTTATCCCTAATAGAAGTAATAGATCTCCTCTTCAAAAATTAAATTCAGAGAAGCATAAAAAAAGAAAAAAATAATCAACCACAATCCTACTGACCAGAGAGGGGTTAGCCCCTCTTAATATACTGGCACACTACTTCACAGTCACATCTCCAGGTAGTATAGTGCTTTATTTTAACCTTTACATAATACATGGAGATGACAATTTCTGCTGCATTAACATGGAAGAAATGATACATTGAACCAAAAGCATCAACTACAAAAATATTTTAAAAATTAGAAAAAGGCATTTCATAGCCACACTTGGGTAGTATTGAGTAGTCATTTCCAGCTAACTATTTCATACAAGGTCTCTGAACCAACTGGACCCTGGCTTTTTGTTAAAATGAATCAATACTCTCAAAACCTGATTTAAGATGTGACTAGGTATTGGGAAATTTACTGAAAACTTTAAAAACAAAATAGGAAAAGATAAAATCAAGCAAACATCAAAGTTTTTCTGATTATTGAACCCAATAATCAGAAGTAGCAGGATCAAGTCAAAGGTATTAAATAAGGTATTTTTAAGTTACGTTTCATGTAAAACATGAAATCAGGTCTATCTTTTTAAAATATTGCGTGCTTCTTAGTTTTATATATAGAGTTGGGCAAAAGTAGGTTTATAGTTGTGAGTACACGAAACAGTTTATTCTTGTATTACTAATTAATTACTGCATTCTTTTTGATATGAAGAAGTATAAACCTACTTTTGTCCCACCCTGTATATAAGTTTTCTAATAGTTTTGTATATTTATGCATACGTGTGTATATACGTGTACACACACACACACACACACACACACACACACACACACACGCTAGAAGATTTAACTTCACACCTGTCAGCTAGCCGTTTTTTTTTTCCTCATTGGTTTTGAGCTAAGGATTCAGCTGAAGCTGACTGAACTCCATTACCAGGATAGTTTACAGAAAGGCTTCTCCTACATGCATTCCTTCCCCTCTCCCCTTTAAGAATATGGGTATCACACTGAATATGCATTGTGACTTTCCTCCCCAACATAGCTAACTTTGTTATGAAAAACTACTTATGACCAACTGCTTAAATAACTACAAAATATAAATGTATATAAATCTTTATCAAATCATTCTTTTCAAGTTTTTCAATTTTCTGCTATTAGAAATAGCAGAAATAATTTGTTAATGAACACATTTGCAGGATGGCAGTTTTTGAAGATATTAGGTAAAATTAATATTTTGCTGCTAATGGGATCAAATCTTTAAAAATGCCAAGAGGCACTGAAACAAAGTTAATTATCTATAACTTTCCTTTTATAATTGTGGCTTTCCAAAGCTAATTTGGTGGTTTCCTGTGAGAAGCTGGGTGAAATGTGGAAAATGTATTTTTCTTCTTGAAAAGACCAAAAAAACCCCCTCAAAACAAACAACAAACCAAAAAACTAACTATCATAATTATCAAGACCCATGCTATAGCAGCTTAACAGTTTTCACTTACTATTTCTCCTAGTAGGACCACATTTTCTCCTCTGACCACAAAAATCCCTCGAGGAATATCACCGTATTTTTTGCCCACATGAATACGCTCCACAGTCTGATGTAGCACTAAATTAGCTATAAGTGTATAGGGAAAAAACAAAGATATTCAGTTTAAATTACTGGGTAAAGGTCTATAACTCAGTTATTTTAAGTAAAAAAGATTTAATTAAACATGATTGCAAAACTTTCTGACTTTAGAAAAAACTAAAATTTCAAACACAATCTCCTATTTCTTTACAACACACCATTAAAGAGATGTTTAACCAATTACAAACTGAGAGAGTATCTAGGATTATGTTGCACTAATACATGAGTGATGGTGGGGAAAAATTTAAAAAAATTAAATTCATTTATCAGTTAACTGTTAAAATGAACATGGCTGTAAGAAAATATAAAGGAGTAGGGCGCTTGGAAGACTCTAAACAACTGCAAAGATTAAAACTCTAGTTTTTTCTATGTTGTGGGGTGTGTGCATGTGATGAGTTACCAAAATTTAACTTTGTTTCAGTACTTAGGATTTACTTAACCCAATACAAGCATCCATGAATTATGATACAGCAAAAACTCATTTTTTCATGTTGTCAGATAACCCATACCTGGTAATCTAAGAGTAGTCAGTATTTATTACTTTTCGCTCAAAGTAGTCTGATGAATTTGACTTAAGATTTAGAACCCGCCCAGTTGGTGTGGTTCAGTGGTTGAGTGACGACCCATGATCCAGTTCAATTCCCAATCAAGGCACCTGCCTGGGTTGTGGGCTTAATCCCCATTAGGGAGCGTGCAGGAGGCAGCCGATAGAGGTCTCTTTCTCATTGATGTTTTTATCCCTCTCCTCTAAAATCAATAAAAATGTATTTTAAAAAAGATTTAGAACTCCCAATGTTAAGAATTATTTTTTTCTTTGCCTTATTGGAAGAAAGCAGGTATCTATATTCTTTAACTTCTATAACTCTTATAAGTGTTTCAATTACATTGTTATTTTCCTCATGCTCAAATCCACTGACCTAGAAGATGTCCAACGAATGTTGATATGAATTAAGAAGTTTCTTGCCGAAACCGGTTTGGCTCAGTGGATAGAGTGTAGGCCTGCGGACTGAAAGGTCCCAGGTTCGATTCCGGTCAAGGGCATGTACCTGGGTTGCGGGCATATCCCTGGTGGGGGATGTGCAGGAGGCGGCTGATCGATATTTCTCTCTCATCAATGTTTCTGACTCTCTATCTCTCTCCCTTCCACTTTATAAAAAAATCAATAAAATATATTTAAAAAAACACAAAAAACCTTCCACTCACTGATGCAACTGAGTATGCTGGACAAGAAATGACATGTTTTTTTTTTTTTAAAAAAAGAAGTTTCTTGAAACAAAAGCAAACATAGATCTCTTTAGAAAAATGCAAGATGCAAAACAAAGACTGAGATTCTTGAGTCGGATGTATCCTTAAGTGAAAAATCTTGAGCTTAATGTTGGGGTCCCTAACAAGCTTCAGAAAGTGCCTTCTATCCAGTTTTCATTGGATGGGGGATTGCCTTCAGTGCAGGAACTGCTTTGAAGAGTAGTCGCACCCAAGCCAATGTACAACTGAGCAGCTTTTTCAGCGGACTGAGTTTATTTCTATCTTTTGGCTCCCTCTAATGGGGAAAATAAAAACAATAGTCCAAGAGATAATCTTATGTTCTAGTGAAAACCAGTTTTAGAAATACAAGCTTGAAAATACAAGCTGTTGAATCATCTTGTCATAATTTAGGAAACAATGATGTAATGACTCAGGACAGTATTCTATTATGCCAGACACATGAAAAAGTTGCAGATAAATGTCTTACAATATGAAATAACAAAAATACGATAGGCAGCTCTTATTATCCAGAGTATAAGAGAAGTCTATAGCTAATACATACCAAATTGGTCAATGCTCCTCAAAAAGCCTATAAGTGTCCTTCCATCTCGCAGCAGGACCAAGTGCTTTTCTGGGAACAGGAAAAAAGAACTTTAAAAAATGAAAACTGTTAGCTTCAGTGAGCTTACAGGGTAACAATAAATATAAAGTTGTTAGTTTAAGTTCTACCACTTCCTCTTCCAATGTATTTTTTTAATAATTTTTTTTATATATTTTTTATTGATTTTTTTACAGAGAGGAAGGGAGAGAGATAGTTAGAAACATCGATGAGAGAGAAACATCGATCAGCCGCCTCCTGCACATCTCCCACTGGAGATATGCCCGCAACCCAGGTACATGCCCTTGACTGGAATCGAACCTGGGACCCTTCAGTCCGCAGGTGCTCCATCCACTGAGCCAAACCGGTTTTGGCTCTTCCAATGTATTTAAGTTGGAGTTCATTAAGAAATTGGAGGACCAAGTTAGCCTGGGGTTTAGATTAAAAAAGCAATTTTCAACCACTGTGCCCCAGGAATTCTATTGATATTTTTTTTTTTTTAAGAGAGAAAAAAAAAGGAGAGGGAGAAAGAGATAGACATATCAATGTGAGGTCAAGACGGCCCTGGTGAGGACGAAACGGCCCCGGTGAGGTTGGGACAGATAATGGGGACCAGTATAGACAGATGAACAGGGGTAGGTACAGAGGCAGAGCAGCACTGAACAGACTGTCTAACTACAGTGGGAAGCCTGGGGAGGGTTTGGGGCGGGGGGGTT
>NW_006292095.1:5043562-5044850 GCF_000327345.1 Myotis davidii | reverse complement strand
ACTTCAAGCAATAAAAATTATTAAAAAAAAAAAGAAATATCAATGTGAGAGCGAAACACGGATTGGCTGCCTCCTACATACCCCCTACCAGGAATTGAGCCTGCAACCTGGCATGTGCCCTGAACGGAATCGAACCAGTGATCTCTTAGTGCAATACCTGACTTCTTAGACCAGTGGTTCTCAACCTGTGGGTCGCAACCCCTTTGGGGGTCGAACGACCCTTTCACAGGGGTCGCCTAAGACCATCGGAAAATACACATATATAATTACATATTGTTTTTGTGATTAACCACTATGCTTTAATTATGTTTAATTTGTAACAATGGAAATATATCCTGCATATCAGATATTTACATGACGATTCATAACAGTAGCAAAATTACAGTTATGAAGTAGCAACGAAAATAATTTTATGGTTGGGGGTCACCACAACATGAGGAACTGTATTAAAGGGTCGCGGCATTAGGAAGGTTGAGAACCACTGCTTTAGACTGTCAAATAAAAAAGGGACAACAGCCAACACAACAATAGCTGTCTGCTGTGAATGAATCAAAATCGTGCCTTTTTTTTGGTCAGATTGCCAAAACATATTTTTTGGTGTGCCACAGACTTTTAGTAATTAGTTTATGTGTGCCATGAGATGAAAAAGGTTGAAAATCACTGAATTAAGAGAATCAGAGTAGTGTGGCAGAGTGGAAAAGGGACTGGATGAGTAGCCAGAAAGCCTGACTGGTCTAGATACCCATGTTTGAGTTACTCCTCCATGTCTACCTAGTGTTATGTCAGTTTCTATATCTGCAAATTGAGTTTAGTCTGCATGATCTTTGTGATGTTAAATCTAGGATTGTTTCCCCCCATGAACTTAGAAAAGTTTCTAGTTCACATTTTGGAATTATGAATCAGGGGAGGTTTTAAATAAAAACAATGTCCCAGACATGTAAAGGAGGATGCTGATAATAAGCTAGAGCAAAAATACAATAATATTTACTGAGTGCTATGTAATGTTCTGGGGCCTAGATATACATTAGAGAATAAGACTCAAGAAGTAACCAACCTTATGAACTTATATTCCTGGTGGAGGAAGGCAAACAAAATAACCTATTATGATTAGTACAAAGGTAAAATATGTAAGATAGCAAGGTATATGATGAAGAGAGGGAATGTAGCTACGGAAGAGAGTGGCTAGAGGATGGCCAGGGAAAATCTCTCTGAAGAGGTGACGTAGAGCTGACTCTGAAGAATGATAAGCCAGCCACTAGAATAGCTAGCAAAGTTCATTCATTTGCTG
>NW_006292095.1:5036074-5043476 GCF_000327345.1 Myotis davidii | reverse complement strand
ACTCAGATACATGCCATTGACCGGAATCGAACCTGGGACCTTTCAGTACGCAGGCCGACGCTCTATCCACTGAGCCAAACCGGTTTCGGCCATTTGCTGTTTTAATACTATGCATAAAGTACCTTCCAGGTGTAGGACAGAGGAAAAAGTGATTCTTCCCTGAAAGAATTTGCAACTGAGTTCTACAAGAAAATACATCTTAATTATATGAGACTGAGAGAAACTCAGTATGTAGCTGGAGTATGTATCTGGATTGGTCCTTGGAAAGTAGATAATTTTTGGCCTTGGGAATAGTGACAGGGAAGGGGAGGGAAATCTGTAATTAGGCAGGAGAAAAGGGCAATGTAACCATATGTGTGGTGAAAAGTTGAGGGTGTGAAGGGAAATAACAGTAAACAATGTCAAAAAGAACTGGGGACAGGTCGATTTTGGGAATAAAAAAACACTGAAGACTGAACTGGCAAAAAAGGGAGAGCGACTGAGGCTATTCCCGGAGTCTGAGGCATAAAGAAGAGACCTGAACCAAGGTAGAGAGGAGAAGGGAGAGATGAGAGAACTAAGACTGTGCAGGTATAAGTAACAGAGCTAACTGAGAGTGTGTATGTGGGTACGTGTGAGAAAGTGTGGTGCTGAAGAGATAAAGAACACGTAGGCATTTTGAGTTGTCACGGCAGGAAGGACTAGTTACCAAAAGTTTGTAATTCTGAAGTGCTATCAGGACACTTATATAGAAGTGTCAAGACAGTTGGAAGTGTAAGACTGGAATGGCAAAGAGGTCAGAAATAGAGAGAGAGAGAGATTTTGGATAAGGCCACAGATAGGTGATATAATTATTAAAGTCCAGGAGATCTCCTACAGACTTAAAAAAAGAAGCAAGCCAAACAGAGAGGTGATATAATATTTAAGTCCCCGAGATTTCCTAGAGACTTAAAGAAAGAAGCAGGCCAAAGGGGGAACCCAAGAGACAATCTATTTTAGGGAACATAAGAGTTGAAATAAGAAAATCAAGTGCCAGTGTCAGAGAAATCAAGAGCACAGATTAAGAATCTAGTATCACAATGTATAATATCACAATACTGCAGAGGGGAAGAGGAAACTCAGGAGTGCATTATTAGACCGATGCCTTTAAAGATTGGAGCTGCAGCAGTGTGATGACAATAAAAATCAATTATGGGGTAACAGGTGGTCTATTGCAGATGGCCTGAAAGAGTCAAAATGGAGATGGCTCAAGTGGTCTGGGGGTAAGGATAGAAAAAAAGGGGTGGAAGTTTAATGGAGAGACACAACTGGAAAAAAAAACACACACGATAAGGACAGAATAGAACATAAATGAAGGAAAAAATCCAGGGAGAAAAAGGATATTAATGATAGAAGGTTCCAGAAGTAGCGGGAGAAAAGACATAAATTGAGAGGGAGGAATACTTCCCACTCAAATGAAAGGATCGGTGAAAATGCTAGAGAGACTAAGGTGAGAGGAGGAAAGTGGGGGGGGGGGGCAGTGAAAGGCACATATGAAATGGTTTTGAATTTTTCAGTAGAGGAAGCTTGGAATCTACAAAAAAGAGGTTAGAAGGCTTGAGAACAAAAATTATTATTTTAAAGATTTTTAAAATTGATTTTTAGATTATAGAAAGTTTTTTCTCCCTCTTTCCCATTATTTCATTCACTTAACCTAGTTACTGTACCATCTAAAGGAGCAAAAGGAGGAAAGATTCCATGAAACTATTATTTTAAAGATTTTTAAAATTGATTTTTAGAGAAAGAGGTGGAGGGGGAGAGGGGGAGAAAGAGAGAGAAACATCCATGTGAGAGTGAAGCATCCATTGGCTGCCTCCTGCACGCTCCCTACTGGGGATCCAGCCCGAAACATGGGCATGTGCTGTGACCAGGAATCGAACTAGCAACCTTCCAGTGCACAGGATGTAGTCCAACCAGCTGAACCCACACCAGCAAAGAGCCACAAATTATTTTTAGTAAAAATACAGTGTGTGTTAGGGTCTGAAATAATTCAGATATACACAAGAGAGGTGAGGGCAAAAGGGCATCCACAGACAGCTAAAACTTAAGTTTTCATTATATTACAGACAGATTTGTACAGTGGTTATTTATGTGAATTTGGTCCAATTTATCCTGCATTTCTCTTCAATAGCAAAATCACTAATTTAGATTTTAAAAATAATTTCAGACGATAAAAAAGTTTAGTTATACACTCATTCTTTAATTTGCACACATAGTAACTGCGGAGACTTGTAACTTGTTTGGAACTATGTGTAACCATTTTGCAGCAACTGCAAGTTAATGAGACAAATCACACGATTTAAACGATTACAAAAATGTTATCTGAGGAATAATTCACAGATGAGAGTTTAACAGAAGGAAAGACGGGACAACTGTAACTGGCTCCTCTTTTGTACAGGACTGAGCTCCTCTTCGGGACAATGACAGGAATAGGGAGGCCTTCTTAGTAAAAGCAAAAAGAAAACGGCCCTGACCGGTTTGGCTCAGTGGATGGAGTGTCCGCCTGCGGACTGAAGGGTCCCAGGTTCCATTCCGGTCAAGGGCATGAACCTTGGTTGCCAGCACATCCTCAGTAGGGGGTGTTCAGGAGGCAGCTGATCGATGTTTCTAACTCTCTATTCCTCTCGGTGATGGCTGCACAACTCTGTAAACATACGAAAAATCACTGGATTGTATTCTTCCAACATGTGAGTTTTATGACATGTACATTATACCTCAATAAAGCGGATAATAAAAATGCCTGAAATTTGGGCTGTCTTGAAAGGAACCATGTTTCTGAGCCAGTACACCTGTCCGAAAGTGTGTCACAGAGTGGGTGGGGAGGCATCTGAGGCAGGCGCTGGAGGAAATGGGACCAGCAGAATCTTACTCATGAGCCAGGGAGGAGGCCTGGGATCGAAATGGGAATAAAATGGCACTGTTTCGGCCCTGACCGGTTTGGCTCAGTGGATGGAGTGTCCGCCTGCGGACTGAAGGGTCCCAGGTTCCATTCCGGTCAAGGGCATGAACCTTGGTTGCCAGCACATCCTCAGTAGGGGGTGTTCAGGAGGCAGCTGATCGATGTTTCTAACTCTCTATTCCTCTCCCTTCCTCTCTGTAAAAAATCAATAAAATGTTATTTTTTAAAAAAAGCAAAAGAAAACGGTCTAACGGGCTGGAGGTGGGAAGAAGTTTCAAGTGACTCAGCCTTTCCACAAAAGTCAGTCAATACCTTGTCCGGCAATGGTCTCTTCTACCACAACCTGCAAGTGCTGAAGACCCTCGCGGTAAAATACTGCTAATGGCCACAGAGTTTATGCAGAAAGCCTACGTTTACTGCCAATTAAACCCAGATGCTGTTTCCTAAATAGTTTCATTTCTTGAATCCTTTCTCTAAGTATTTGCACCAGTAACAACCTGGAACTTCGAAATATCGCAGAGGAAGACAGCTGACTGGGCGGGGGCAGATTTCGCGTTTGGTCCCCGGCAGCGCGTCCAGCGGGAGGAGGACGGAACTGTCCAGCGTGGGGCTGAGCAGCCGGGGAACTGGGCTGCGAGAAGCACCACAGACCTAACAGGGGGGCTAGGAGGTGGGCAAACGGTGCGTCCCCGAGGAGGACGTCACCGCCAAACACCGGAACGGCTAAGCACACACTGCCCTCCAACCCACACTCAGGCTACGAGCTTCCTCGTCGGGGAGTAGGGGGCTCACCCAGACTTCACCCGAAGGAGATGAGCAACTCACTGTCGATGTCCTCGATGAGGCTGGCGGTGCCGGGCATATAGTTCATGTTGAGCTGAGATAAGGCTGCAACGTAAAGCGGCGAAGGGCCCGCGCGTCCAACACCTCCTTCCTCCTACCGTGGTCGCCGCCTCGGCGGGACGGGGACGGGGACCCACACGGGAACCCACACTTCTGCCCCGGCTTTCAGCCGCCGGGGCACGCCGGAAGCTCCTCCATATTATCCCTACCCACTTCCGGTACCACGTGCTGTCTTCAGGAAGAGGCGGGGCCATCGTGCGGCCCTGGGACACCCTTTCCCCACCCTTGAAGAGAGGGGAAAAGGAATCTAGATGGCACAGGCGGAGAGAAAATGAATTCTCCTTTCTAAGGAACACGGTGCTGTCCCTCGTCTTCCTGATCCCTCGATCCCCAAAAGTCACAGAGATCCATCTCTCAACCCTCCGGACTCGGGAGCCGAAGGGGCGGGACTTGGCCTGGGATTGGCTATTGTTGGCCGACCCCCTTCACTGCTGTCCATTCCCGCTCGCTGGCTGGCGCCTGCGCAGTGGGCCGGCTGTGGGGGGCGGGAAGCTCCTAGGGGCAGTAGAGCCCATGTCGGCCCTAAGGCGCTCGGGCTATGGCCCCAGTGATGGTTCGTCTTATGGCCGCTACTACGGGCCTGGGGGTGGAGATGTTCCGGTGCACCCACCTCCACCCTTATATCCTCCTCGTCCTGAACCTCCCCAGCCTCCCATTTCCTGGCGGGTGCGCGGGGGCGGCCCGGCGGAGACCACCTGGCCGGGAGAAGGCGGAGGAGGCGATGGCTACTATCCCTCTGGAGGCACCTGGACGGAGCCGGGTCGAGCTGGGGGAAGCCACCAGGTAAGCTTTGTGCCATTTGTTCTAGGGGGTCCTTTGGGGATGAGCGCCACTGAGATAGATATACCTCCAGAGTTCGTCATGGATCGGGTTTCATATTTGTTTACCTTTTGGGGAAGTATGTAGCGATAAGAGTCTGGGATATGCTCGTGTTTTCTTTGCCCCTCCTTTCCCACTTCGACCATAATAAATGTGTATTACCATTAAAAGGGGGGAAAGATCCTGTGCTGACTTGCTAAGCTAAATAGAGGATGCGGGATGTCTCGCCTGGGAGCGATGCGGGGCTGGTGACCCAGCTCTGCTGCTCGAGCTCGCAATTTATCCTGCGTGGCTGTCAGGCCGGCTCCCGCGCAGGGAGGTGGCTGCAACCCCCGCCGCCTCCCAGCGGCCCCTCCCGCGCGGGGCAGGAGCGCGGAGGATCCGGGCGGGGAGGGATCTGGGCATTTAGCCTTTGCCCGGAATGCTTTGCCCAGGATTGAATCACGAATAATCAGTGTTGGAAAACACTTGTGTGTGTGTGTGTGTGTGTGGGGGGGGGGAGGGGGGGGGGGGGGGTGTTATTTAATCTTCACGGCGACTGCAACATAAATGTTATTGCACACAGCATCCCTATTTTACGATTAAAGAACCGTTGACTCTCAGAGGTCAACTTATTTGCTCAGTATAATCGGACCTATGCCATTTTATTTCTTGTGTTTCTGCCAGGAAGCTACAGTACTTATGCTTTGTTAATGCAGTATTCGTCCTAGACTCGAATTCTCATCATATGGTGTGGGACACATCTCTCCTTTCGTTCAGGAATTATAACATCCTCATTGTGGGAAGATGTGACAGTGAAATTCCCATACATTGCTGATGAGGATCTAAAATGGTTCAGTGCTTTGGAAAATGGTCTGGCAGTTGCTCCAAACGTTAAGCGTAGAGCTAGCATATTACTCAGCAAGTCTGCTCTTAGAGACATATCCAAGAGAGCTGAAAACATATGTCCACATAAAAACTTGTACACATATATTCAAATTCAAGTAGCCAAAAAGTGGAAATAATTCAAATGCCTATCAACTGATGAATAGATAAAATATGGAATATTCATACAATGGAATTATTTAGCCATAGAAAGGAAAGAAGTACTGATACATAACATTCTGCAACATGGATGAACCTGGAAAACCTCCTGCTACATGAACAAAGCCAGTTGGAAAGACCACATATTTTATGATTGCATTTATGTGAAATGTCCAGATAGGCAAATCTATAAAGATAGGAAGCTTAGTGGTTGCCAGAGTCTGGGGGACTGGGGACATTGCGGGTGGTAGATAAAGGGTATGGTTTCTTTGTGGGGGGGGATGATGAAAATATTCTGGAATTAGATTGTGATGATGATTGCACAACTTTGACTATACTAAAAACCATTGAGGCCAGGCCGGTGCTGCTCAGTGGTTACAGCGCTGGCCCACTCCCAAAGGGTAGAGGGTTCGATTCCCCCTCAAGGACACATACCTGGGTTGCAGGTTCAATCCTCGGCCTGTGCAGGTGCATGTGCATACGGGACACTACCAGTCAATGTATCTCTCTCACATCTATATTTTCTCTCCCTCTCTGTCTCTCCCTCACTCCCCCTCCCTCCCTTTTATTCTTTAAAAATCAGCCGAAACCGGTTTGGCTCAGTGGATAGAGCATTGGCCTGTGGACTGAAAGGTCCCAGGTTCGATTCCGGTCAAGGGCACGTACCTGGGTTGCGGGCATATCCCCAGTGGGAGATGCGCAGGATGCAGCTGATCGATGTTTCTCTCTCATCGATGTTTCTAACTCTCTATCTCTCTCCCTTCCTCTCTGTGAAAAATCAATAAAAAAAAATAAAATAAAATAAATGGAAAAAAATCCTTGGGTGAATATTAACCTAAATAAATAAATAAATAAATAAATGCCATTGAATTGTGCACTTTAAAAGGGTGGATTTTACCTGGTCTTGCTTGACAAAGCCACATATGAATAGCTCTATAAGGAAGTTCTCAACTATAAGCTTATAATCCCAGCTGTGGTCTCCGAGAGGCTGAAGATTTGTGGCTCCTTGGCCAGGGCAGCCCTTCAGGAGCTACTTAGTAAAGGACTTATTAAACTAGTCTCAAGCACAGAGCTCAAGTGATTTACACCAGAAACACCCCAACTGCTGGAGAAGATGCATGAATAACAGATCTCACCAGCTGTACATTTTGAAAAATAAACATTTATTAAATTAAAAAAAAGAAGGGTGGGTTTTATAGTATGTTATATCTTAAAAATTGTGTGAGAAAAAAACATGTAGCAGTGAAAGGTTAATTGTGAAGAAGGGTCTGTATTTGCTCTGTCTAAATCTGGAATAAGTAGCCTGTGAGACTTTAATCCCATGGTAGAGTGATGAAACACTCAGCCTATAAATACCGTATTTGCCGGCGTATAAGACAACTGGGCGTATAAGACGACCCCCTAACATTTCCACTCAAAATACAGAGTTTGTTATATACTCGCCGTATAAGACTACCCCCTCTTCCGCACACCTTCCACACACCAAATAAAAGGTAAAACAATATCAGATTTGATTTTAACATTTTAATTTATATTCAAATGCTTATGATATGCAGGAAAACTGTCACAAGGCTGTATGTAATCAAACATATACATAAAACAGTGCAAGTTTATTACCGGTAAACATACCGGTAATTCACTAAAGAAAACACACTCTATAGACTGGTACCGTAGATGCTTCTCAGGAACACAGGCAAGCAGCCCACAACCTAGAGGGACTGTCAATGATAGAAGAAAGAT
>NW_006292095.1:5031399-5035549 GCF_000327345.1 Myotis davidii | reverse complement strand
CAGAGAAGAAGGGAGAGAGAGAGTGATAGAAAGAAAAATCAATAATGAGAAAGAATCATTGATTGGCTGCCTCCTGCATGCCCCACAACTGGGGATTGAGCCCACAACCCGGGTGTGCCCTGACTGGGAGTCGAACCATGACCTCCTGGTTCATAGGTCAGCCACTGAGCCACGCCGGCTGGGTGAGAGAAGTCTTAAACTGAAGACTTCTATGTGGGCTTGTTGTATTACCAAAACAAAAGTGTGTTAGATGCTCAATAAGTACTTGTTAATTGAAAAAATTTTTTAGAAAGTGTGTTTTCAGAGTAAGGTTACAGAAGTTAAGATTTTAATACTGCAGAGGCAGTTGGAAGCCATGCTTGGAGCATAGGCGTGCACATAGGTGGGTGAAGATGCTGGAGTAGTTGAATGTAAAGCTGGAATGTGTAATGGTCATTTGTAAACCATTTCAAGAGCTTATCTTTCTGGTTGATGTTTCTGAAACTTGAAAAGTATAGGATTGTAATTTATGCAGCAATAGAAAATTAATGCAAAAGATATGCATGCTGTCATGGATGTTGCAAATGATTCTTTCCAAATTCCTTATTTGTCTTTTAACTTTATTTTGGTTTGGACATATAAGTTTTACATTTACCTATAATCAAATATGTTAAACAAACAAACAAAAGGTATTAGGGGCCTTTTAAAACCTTATTACTCACCTGGCCAGTGTGGCTCGATGGTGGTTGAGCGTTGACCACAGTTCGACTCCTGGTCAGGGCACATGCCCAGATTGTAGGCTCCATCCCTAGTGGGGGGCGGGCGTTCAGGAAGCAGCTGATCAATGATTCTTTCTCATCATTGATGTTTCTATCTTTCTCTCCTTCTCCCTTCATCTCTGAAATAAACATATTAAAAACCCACAAAAAAACCTTATTACTAAAAAAATTTTAAAAATGTGGTCCTTGGACCAGAGGCTTCAGTATTGCTTGGAGGTTGCTGGAAATGCAGAATCTCCTGCTCTAGATTTACTGCTGCAGTTTAGTAAGATATGCAGGTGATTTGTATGCACACTCATGTTTGAGAAGCATTACTCCGAGGAATTGAATATAGTAGTGAGATGATGTTGCACTAAACTACTACAAAGACCTGACTCTATCTTTACATATTTAAATGTAGCTATACTTAGAGCTCTGTAGTTTGCTCCCTGAGCTAGTAGCATCTGCATTAACTAGGAGCTTGTTGGAAATGCTGTATCTCAGGCCCTGCCCCAGATGCACTGAATCAGAATGTGCATTTTACCAAGATCCCTAGATGATTTACATGTTCTCCCAGAACAAGTCATCCAGAGAGAGTTTGTGAAAGCTGGAAGGCGCAGATGAGATTACAACCTAATCTCAGAAGTGATATACCATCATATTGGTCATAGAGATCAACCCTGGCACAATGTGGGAAGCAAGTTCACAAGGGCATGAATACCAGGAGGCAGGGATCATGGGGGAGCTGTTTTGGAGGAGGATTATAATGGCAAGGAATGGAGAGACAGAGAGCTCAGTTAGGCTCCCAAAGTAGACCAGGAGAGAGGAAGTTAAATGAATTTGAAACAATGTCTGAATGTGGTCAGGTTTTGTTTTCTTCCAACATTGTATTGTAAAAATTTTCAAACACACAGAAAAGTTGAAAGAATTATACAGGGAATACCTATATATCTACCACCTAGATTCTATAAATAGCATTTATTATATTTGCTTTATCACATCTATTTTATTTATTTTTTTAAAATATATTTTATTGATTTTTTACAGAGAGGAAGGGAGAGGGATAGAGAGAAACATCCATGAGAGAGAAACATCAATCAGCTGCCTCCTGCACACTCCCCACTGGGTATGTGCCTGCAACCAAGGTACATGCCCTTGACCGGAATCGAACCTAGGACCCTTGAGTCGGCAGGCCGACGCTCTATCTACTGAGCCAAACCGGTCAGGGCATCTATCTTATTTTTTGGATTCATTTCAAAACAAGTTGCATGGATTTGAAAGACGTTTTCCAAGGTATGTATCAACTGGTAGTGAGAGATGCAGGAGAAAGAGAAGGTGATTCTGAGGTTTTAGTATTTCATAGGAATAAAGGTTTCATAGAAATAAAAACGAAGAGGAAAAGGTTTTTATGGAAAGATATGGCTTAGTTTTGTACCAAAAGAACTAGTGATTGGTTCATAGAGGAGCTTAAAAAATATGAAATGTAAAGACTTGGTAAGGGTTTATGTACTGCCTTTCTTTCATTTCTGCTGGAAACCAATTAGTCACAGTAGTTAGTCATGTGCCAAGCTCTGGATGCAATGTATGCAGTTGATTAAAGAGAAGTTTGTGATTTTCTGTTCTTATTTTTTTTATGTCGCATTTTAGAGTTTTTGTGACATCCAGTATTTGTTGTCTGTGGTAACAAAACAATAGATGTGGAGCTTAGGAGGGAGAATGGGGGCTGGAGATAGTGATTTGAGAGAGTCATCAAATATAAGCATAACTGAATTACCAAACTGAATAGTGTTGCCAGGGGAGATCTTTGAGAATCTAGAATAGGTGACAGCAAAAGAGGATCCAAAAGAATACAATGAGAGAGAACCCTCCAAAAGGTAGTAGGAAAATCAGGAAAGTCATACAATGCAAACCAAGCAAGGACACAATTATTTTGCAGACAAGTGATGTGAGAATTGAAAAGAAACTGGTGGATTTGGCAGTTAAAAGATGTTGTTGATTTTCATGGTGGGAGTTTAATATAGTATTAAAGTAATCAATGGGAGGTTTGGATAAGGAGATAGTATAGACTAGTATACTTCCAGAGTTTGTTATTAAGTGAGAAAGACAGTAGTCACTTGACTGGGAAGCAGGATAGAGGGAAGAATTTTTAGGATTAGGTGGCTCAAGTGTGTTTGGAAGCAGAGGAGAGTAACCTAGTAGATTGGGTGAGAAGATGCAACCAAAAGGATGGAATATGGTTGGAGGTGAGGAAAAGTTGAGAAACTTCTTCCTGAGCCAGAGGAGATGATAGAGTAAGTTTGGAGTTGGAGAGAGGGACATTGAGGGATTTACAGCCCTTGGCATCCTTTCTTAGTGAAGATGGAGGGAGAGACACTTAGCATGTTAGCCTTTAGATAGATAGATAGATACATAGATACATAGATAGATAGATAGATGTTTCTTTCTCTCTCTCTCTCCCTCCCTCCCTCCTTTCCTCCCTCCCTCTCCCTCTCTGAAGTCAATATACCGCTAAGGATATCCATTAAGGAAACTGTTTGAGTTACTTGGATTAAGTATTTTGTAAGTCTTTTAAAAATATATAGTTTTTGAATTCTTACTGATATTTCCAATTCAAATTAACTATTAAAAACGTAAAATTTTATTATTCTTATATCTCTTATCTCCTATTGTAAAAATACTGATTTTCAACTACACAGCATAGTCATTCATTTGCAATTATAGTACCCACACAACAGTATCAAAAATACTAACAATGTTGTTAATTATTCAGATGATGACTGAAGAAACTTCAAGTTTTTTGTTTTGTTTTTGGTACTCTCTATAAAGTTTGCATATCCCAATAGGGATGTTGGTCAAATTACTATGCTTTATGTCCACTTGAAATAGTTTCTCTTTGTGAGGTGGTTCTTTCAATTCAATACTGAGTAGTTTTTGCTTTCTTTTAGGGATTTAAAAACATTTCATTATTTTTTTTATAGTTATGTAAAATATTTACAGTTGTTATAAAGTTAAATGTTGAAAACAGTGTATATTTAAGGAAAGTCTACTTTCAATCCCTGCCCCACAGTTTTGTTTTTTAACTTTTTATTATAGAAACTTTCAAACAGATATAAAAGAGACTATAATAAAAATCCCAGATATCCATCACTCATCTTCAGTAATTATCAGTTATTGTTAATCTTGTTTATTTATAAATAAACTAGAGGCCCAGTGCACAAAAATTTGTGCACTGGCGGGGTGGGGGGTGTCCCTCAGCCCCACTTGTGCCCTCTCACAGTCTGGGACCCCTCTGGAGATAACGACCTGCTGGCTTAGGCCCGCTTCCTGGTGGCAGAGGGCAGGCCCAATCCCTAGGTGCCTGCCCCACAGCTCCGGGTTGGGCTCAGAGCAGGGCCGATTGGGGAGTTGGGGTC
>NW_006292095.1:5029341-5030878 GCF_000327345.1 Myotis davidii | reverse complement strand
AGGGTGGATAGGGAGGTTGTGGCCCCACCCCCTGTCACACACAGAGCCTCAGGGTGATTGGGGGTCTGGGCGCTTCCCCCTGTCCCTCTGTTGCAGGGGCCAGGAGGCCTCATGGCTCCGCTGATCCCAGTGCCGGGAGGCCTCGCTGCTCTGCTGATCCCGGTGCTGGGAGGCCTTGCGACTCTGCTGATCCCAGTGCTGGGAGGCATATTACCCTTTTACTATATAGGATAGAGGCCTGGTGCACGGGTGGGGGCCGGCTGGTTTGCCCTGAAGGGTGTCCCGGATCAGGGTTGGGGTCCCGCTTGGATTCCTGGCCAGCCTGGGTGAGGGGCTGATGGCTGTTTGCAGCTGGTCACACCCCCTTTGGGGGGGAGTTGCCCACTGGGGTGCCTGGCCAGTCTGGGTGAGGGGTTGAGGGCCGTTTTCAGGCTGGCGGGCAACTGAAGCTCCCAGCCTCTCTTTTTTTTCTTTTTCTCTTTTTTTTCCCCCTGGGATTTATTTACCTTCTATGGCCGTCACTGGAACTGAGAGCTGGCTTTAGCTCTGAGGCTCAGCTCCAGCTCTGAGACCTTGGCTGCTGAAAGCAGGTATCTTGGTTTATTTGGATTCTATAATTGAAACATTGTTGCCATCGCTGCCACTCTAAGCTCTGAGCCCGAAGCTGGCTGAAAGCAGGTTTCTGGAGCTTGTTTAGCTCCTTTAATTGCAACAGTGTTTCTTAGACTGCAGCTCGGAGCCCAGCAGCGGCAGGTGGGGAACCTTGGCTTCCTCCATCACTGGAGCAAGCAAGCCTCCTGTTTGCTTCAGCTGTCTGGCTGCTGGCCGTTGTCTTGGTTGGCAGTTAATTTGCATATTGCCCTGATTAGCCAATGGGAAGGGTAGCGAAGTTATGGTTAATTACCATGTTTGTCTATTATTAGATAGGATCTAAATAAATCTCTTACCATTGTTAGTTATGGTAGTTTAAAAATATTACAATATTTTTTTAGGGTAGTCCTGAGGACAGGTTTGTATTCTATTGGAAGTAATCTGCTCTACAAGGAGAAATAGATGATTTGTGAAAGAATAGGATAATTGCAGGAGTAAGTATTAGGAAGAAGTTATGTGGTCCAGAACAGTGTGGGAGAATTGGCCTTTAGTGGGGCCAAGGACACTTCATTCATGCTTTCTGGGAAGACAGTGACAGATATGGTATTTGGTAGATTTAGTAGGAAGATGAAGGAATTTCTGTCTGATTGTTGCTACTGCTTTTTCTTTATTTGATTTTAAGTGAAATGTGAGCTAAAGTTGTCACTTGAAAAATGAAGGGTCGGATAAGAGTAGAAATGGTTCAGGAAAGTATGATGAACATACTAAGGAAGTGCAATATAGTTGCTAGGCAGTGCTGAGTGTCTACCTGAAATTTGTGGTCATGAATTTATAGTGAAATCAGAAAGCTTGTGTTTTTCTCCCCCAGATATTTAGATGAAGTACAGATGTGAAATCAGTGGATAACTTGGTTTTAAACTGGATTAGGTGTTTGTAGGTATATCTG
>NW_006292095.1:5009505-5029304 GCF_000327345.1 Myotis davidii | reverse complement strand
GGCAGGGGATTAAGTAAGGAAGGAAATGAGGACATGGGTGACATGAGGGATGCAAGGGTGGAGAGGTAGTAAACATGTGGGGTACTTCAGAGAATCAGTAGGAAAGAAAAAAACAAAATAGTTCTGGGGAATAAGGTAGTAGTTGACCACCACTGGAGTGAGTTAGCTTCAACTCTTGTATTTTCATCTCTTTGCTCAAGATTCAAATTCTTGGTGGAGAGAAATCAATTAATTAGTCAAATACTCACCCTTTAACCAGGAGAAGGAAGGAAATATATTAATCAGGAGAATTTGTCTGAGAAATTTGGTAGTTAGGATCTGAAGTTTGCCCAAAACATTTTTTTAAATCTTGCTGTTTTTCTATATTATGTAAAAGGAGATGTTACTTGCCCAGTTTGTACTAGGTGTACCAGTTAATAATATGGATTTTTTTTAATAGATGGAGTTACACATATGTTGATATATATGCGATTTGATATGTATGCTATTTTGTTGTATTGACAGCCAGCTTTAAAACTTCATATGTCAAATTTGCTGAAGGTGTTAACATCATAGATATTTTTACGCTTAAAAATGTTGAATTTCGTGCCAAAAAGAAGAGCATTTCTGGGAACTTTTAATTCATTACTTTATTTTGAAGAAAAGTGCTGCTGAAAGTTACCGTACACTTCGGGAAGCTTATGGTGAACATGCTCCATCTCAAGATACTTGGGAACGCTGGGTTAAACGCTTTTTAAAGGTGATGATTTCGATGTGAAAGACAAAGAAAGTTCAGGTCAATTTAAAATGTTTGAAGACCAACAATTACAAGCATTATTGGATGAAGATGCATGTCAAACTCAAAAACAACTTGCAGAAAGATTAAACGTTGCTCAGCAAACAATTTCCGATCTTTTACAAGCAATGGGAAAGATTTTAAAGGAAGGAAAATGGGTTGATCCAGGTCAACCATCAACGTCAACTGCAAGGCCGAATCGCTTCGGAAAGAAGAAAATGCTTTGGTGGGATCAGGAGAGGGTGTGGTGTATTATGGGCTTCTAAAACCAGGTGAAACCATTAATACTGATCGCTACCGGCAACAAATAATCAATTTGAACCACGCTCTGATCGTGAAACGACCAGAATGTGCCAGAAGACACAGCAAAGTGATTTTGCTTCATGATAATACACCATCACACACTTCAAAACCAGTTAAAGACACTTTAAAAGGTCTTGACTGGGAAGTATTAACCTACCCGCTGTATTCACCAGACCTTGCTCTTTCAGATTACCACTTGTTCCGATCAATGGCACATGCACTTTCTGAGCAGCACTTCAAAACATACGAAGAAGATGAAAATTGGGTCTCTGAATGGTTTGTCTCAAAACAAGAAAAGTTCTATTGGGACGGTATCCACAAATTACCTGAAAGATGGGGGACATGTGTAGCTAGCAATGGACATTACTTTGAATAAAGCACTTTTGATGTTTCTCTTGAAATTATCGTGTTTTCTTTGATTACAAAATCCATCATTATTAACCGGTACACCTAGTATACTGTCATATAGAATAATTACAAACTTTAGGAACAGTTTTATGAAACCAATAAGTATTGTAATTAAGCTCAGATGGTGAAAATTAAACTCTCAGTGATCACACTGCCAGTTCACTTCTTTGTGAAACCATATTCACAGTTTTTGGGGAAAATTCAAAGATTCTGTTTAAGCTTAAAACTATACTTAAACTACAAAGTTCAAAGCACAATAACAGCTTATAGGGTAACAAATGTATATATTAAGCCAGACTTTGAAAAGTTTTGAGTTGATCTTGTCTCATCAGAGTTATTGGCTTATTGCAAATAATTACATTAACTTTTTGAGTTGGACTTTTTTTTTAAAAATATATTTTATTGATTTTTTACAGAGAAGAAGGGAGAGAGATAGAGTTAGAAACATCGATGAGAGAGAGACATCGATCAGCTGCCTCCTGCACATCTCCTACTGGGGATGTGCCCGCAACCCAGGTACATGCCCTTGACCGGAATCGAACCTGGGACCTTTCAGTCCGCAGGCCGATGCTCTTTCCACTGAGCCAAACCGGTTTCGGCTTGAGTTGGACTTAAAAGCTGTAGTTTAATTTCATAGCTAGATTTTCTCCTTGGAGAAAATTACCAAATTTTTCTATATTAATTCCTGATATGAAGTTAGTTATAGGTTAACCAGCACAAAGCTGAGCCACAGCAGAGTGTAGAGCAGTGATGGCGAACCTATGACACGCGTGTCAGAGGTGACGTGCGAACTCATTTTTTTGGTTGATTTTTCTTTGTTAAATGGCATTTAAATATATAAAATAAATATCAAAAATATAGATCTTTGTTTTACTATGGTTGCAAATATCAAAAAATTTCTATATGTGACACGGCACCAGAGTTAAGTTAGTGTTTTTCAAAATGCTGACACGCCGAGCTCAAAAGGTTCGCCATCACTGGTGTAGAGGAATGTGAAAAAACTAGAGTCGCCAGGCAAAGAAGTTGAGTTTTAAAGTTTTATATATTTGAAGTACTAAAAGTTTAATAAAGTAAATTTGAGGTAAAGTTTAGTAGTAATACTTTCAAGTTCCAAAGTTATTGAAATAAGTAAATACTACTTAACAATGGCAAAGAACTATAATTTGCTGCATTAATTAAATTTTAGTATTGATGGAGTTAGTGATTGGAGAGGGATAAAGGAATCTAATGTTTCTGGTTTTGCTAATCATCTTGACATAGTAAAATTCCTTTATATATCATTTGGTCTGGTAGTATTGGCATAATGCATAAGAACAGGCTTTTACTAGACAGTCAATATTGTTTTGTTCTAGGGCATGGGTGCGAAACATCCAACCCGTGGGCCATATTGTTTGGTCTGGCCCTGCCAAGGCATTAGGGGTGAGTTAATTAAATGTTTGACCAAATATAGTAGGCTAATTTTGAGTTGATAATTTTGTACAGCCCATGAATGATGTTATAAATATCCGAATGGCTCTTGGCAGAAAAAAGGTTCCCCACCCCTGTCCTAGGGCATGTGATTTATCATATATATCTGCATCAATTTAATAATAATTGATTTTATAGAAGGGTTCTAGTGCTTTTTCTTCTTTTTTGAAACTTATATCTGTCTCAACTTCTCAGAATAATGTAAGAATGTTAGTAAAAGTGCATTTATTTTCCACTTTCTTTTGTTTTTTGTTTTAGGAGCAGCCACCATATCCTAGCTACAATTCCAACTACTGGAACTCTGCCAGACCTAGGGCTCCTTACCCAACAAGTACATATCCTGTAAGACCAGAAATGCAAGGCCAGGTATGGTCTAAAATTGACAGAGTTTCTGAATATTTTCTTAATGAACTGATTTATTTTCAGGAACTATGGAGATTTCATAGTAATGATGTGTGGGGTTTTGTTATTTAATATATCTTAATCATCTTAATGTTTTTAGCTTAAAGATAAATATCTAGACAAATATTACCTATAACAAAGATAGCTTAAGGCATAATAGTTTATTTCTCAGGATCTGGAAACAAAAATAAAATGTACTTATTTTTTTAAATTTGACCTTTTTTAGAAATATAATTGGCATATATAACATTATATTAGTTTGAGGTATATAACATAATGATTCAATATTTGTATATATTGCAAAATGATAGGTCTAGTTAACATTCATTACCATATATAATTACAAATTTTATTTTTTTGTGATGAAACATTTTAAGGCTTATTCTTTTAGCAACTTTGAAATATATGGTACAGTATTAACTATGGTCACCATGCTGTACATTACATCTTCATAATTTATTTTTATAATGGTTGTTTGCACACCATTTATAATTGGGAGTGTGTACCTTTTGACCATCTCCACCCATTTGGCACAGTTCCACTCCCTGCTGCCCCTTTCTGTCATCCTCGAAACCACCAGTCTGTTCTCTGTATCTTTGAATTGGGCTGTTTGTGTTTTGTTTAGATTCCACATATAAGTGAGATAATATGATATTTGTCTTTGTCTGTCTGGCTTATTTCACTTAGCATAGTGCTCTCAAGGTCCATCCATGTAGTTCCAATTGTCAAGATTTTCTTCTATTTTTATGGATGAATAATATTCCATTGTATACATATACTACATTTTCTTTATCTGTTGGTCCATTTATGAACATTTGGTTGTTTCCATGTCTTGGCTATTAAAAATAACTAGAGGCCTGGTGCACGGGATTTGTGCACTGGTGGGGGGTGTGGCCTGTGGGGATCCACCTGCTGTGGGAGCAGCCACTCATCCTGGTCAGCGGAGTGGCACTCCCACTGTGGGAGCTCATTGACCACCAGGGAGCAGCTCCTGCATTGAGCATCTGCTCCCTGCTGGTCAGTGGCTGTCATAGCAACTGGTCGAGCAGTTGTTCACAGTTCGGTCGCTGGGCTTTTATTATATAGGACTAGAGGCCCGGTGCACAAAAATTTGTGCACTGGCCGGGGAGGGGGGGGGCTGGTGTTCCTCAGCCTCACTTGTGCCCTCTCACAGTCTGGGACCCCTCGGGAGATAACAACCTGCTGGCTTAGGCCCACTCCCAGGTGGCAGAGGGCAGGCCCAATCCCTAGGTGCCTGCCCCGCAGCTCCTGGTTGGGCTCAGAGCAGGGCCAACTGGGGAGTTGGGGCACCGCCCCCAGAGCAGGGCCGATCAGGGGGTTGGGGCGCCTTCCCCTTTGACGAACAGAGCAGAACAGATAGGGAGGTTGTGGCCCCGAGCCCTGTCACACACAGAGCCACAGGGCAATCAGGGGGTTTGGGCGCTTCCCCCGTCACGCTGCTCCAGGGGCCAGGAGGCCTCGTGGCTCCACTGATCCCAGTGCTAGGAGGCCTCACACTCCGCTGATCCCAGTGCTGGGAGGCCTCGTGGCTCCGCTGATCCTGGTGCCAGGAGGCCTCGTGGCTCCACTGATTCCGGATTCGGGAGGCCTTGTGGCTCTGCTGATCCTAGGCTGGGAGGCTTCGCTGCTCCACTGAGCACACCCCCTTCAGGGTGGGGGTCCCCACTGGGGTGCCTGGCCAGTCTGGGTGAGGGGCTAAGGGCCGTTTTCAGGGTGATGGGTGACTGAAGCTCCCAACCTCTCTTTTATTTCTTTTTTCTTTTCTATTCTGGGATTTTATTTACCTTCTATGGCTGTCACTGGAGCTGAGAGCCATCTTTAGCTCTGAGGCTCGGCTCCAGCTCTGAGACCTCGGCTGCTGAAAGCAGGTTTCTGGACTTTGTTTACCTTCTGTATTTGAAACTTTGTTGTGACTCCAGCTCTGAGATCCCGGCTGACTGAAAGCAGGTTTATGGGGTTTTGTTTAGCTTCTATATTTGTAACAATGTTTCTTAGAGAGTAGCTCAGAGCCCAGCAGTGGCAGGCAGGGAACGTTGGCTTCCTCCATCACTGGAGCAAGCAAACCTCCTGTTCGCGTCAGTTGCCTGGCCTCCGGTCGCCATCTTGGTTGGCAGTTAATTTGCATATCTTCCTGATTAGCCAATGGGAAGGGTAGCAAAGTTATGGCTAATTACCATGTTTCTCTTTTATTAGATAGGATACTTTACTGAACATGGGGATACAGGTACCTTTTTGAATTAATGTTTTGTATTCTTTGGATATATTTCTAGATATGGCATTGCTGGGTCATGTGGTAGTTCTATTTTTAATTTTTTAAGGAACTTCTATACTGGTTTCCATAGTGGCTGCACCAATTTATAATCCCACCAGCAGTGCAAAAAGGTTCCCTTTTCTCTACATCCATGCTAACACTTGTTTCTTGCCTCTTTTGATAATAGGCATTCTAACAGGTGTGGGGTGCTCATTGTGGTTTTGATTTACATTTCCCCGATGATTAGTGATATTAAGACTTTCATGTACCTGCTGGCCATCTATACGTCTTCCTTGAAAAAAATGTCTGTTCAGATCTTCTGCCATCTTAAACTGATTATTTTTGCTATTGACTTGTATGAGGTCTTTATATATTTTGTATATTAACTCCTTATCAGAAATAGAATTTGCAAACATTTTCTCCCATTCAGTAGGAGAAATGTGCTTTCCTTTTGTCATGGTTTTTTCTTTGCTGTGCAGAAGCTTATTAGTTTGATATTTGTCCCACTTATTTATGTTTGCTCCTGTTGCTTTGCCTTTGGAGTAAGAACATTTGACTTCTGCCCAGACATTGCTTAGTGGTTGAGCATTGACCTATTCACCAGGAGGTCATGGTTTGATTCCCAGTCAGGGCACATGCCTGGGTTGCAGGCTCAATCGTGCAGGAGGCAGCCAATCAATGATTCTCTCTCATCATTGATGTTTCTATCTCTCTCTCCCTCTCCCTTCCTCTCTGAAATCAATAAAAAAATATTTAAGAAGAAGAAAATTTGACTTCTTTTATTTTAAATATTTCAAGCATATTGAAAGGAAACAAAACATGTACATTTTTAAATCCAGCTCCTTTGTCAGTTTTTAAGTTTGCCACATTTGTTTCAGATTTTTAAAAAAAAGTTAAACAGCCCTAACCGGTTTGGCTCAATGGATAGAGCATTGGCCTGCAGACTGAAAGGTCCCAGGTTCGATTCCGGTCAAGGGCATGTACCTTGGTTTGGGCACATCCACGGTAGGAGGTGTGTGGGAGGCAGCTGATTGATGTTTCTCTCTCATCGATGTTTCTAACTCTCTATCCTTCTTCCTTCCTCTCTGTAAAAAATCAATAATATATATTTTTTTAAAAAAGTAAAACAAATACAATGGAGCCCCATATAACATTTCTTTCCATTTTTGAAGTTACATTTATTATATTATACATGTGTTTATGCTTTTACTGCTTGTGTATGTATTTATATAGTATTATTTAATGCCTTAAAACTTGATCTGAGTGGTTTTACCCTAGCATTCTCTCCTTGCTCTTTTTACTCAACATGGTTTTTTACTTTTCTGTATGAGATAAGGATTTCTCTGGGGTAATCTGAAAATTTAATTCTGCAGATAACCTTAATTTACATGAACTCTGATCTGGATCTAACATTCAAATTATTTCAAAGCTGTTTACATGCAGTCATTTTGATGCAAATACATTGTTATTAAATACTAGAGGCCTGGTGCACAACATTAGTGCACTGGGTCGGGAGGGGGGTTGTTCCTCAACCCAGCACGCACCCTCTCCCAGTCCAGGACCCCTCCAGGGATGTCTGCCTGCTGCAGAGGTGGGAGATGCTCCCGCCACTGCTGCTGCACTTGCTAGTCATGAGCCTGGCTTCTGGCTGAGCAGCGCTCCTCTTGTGGGAGTGCACTGACCACCAGGGGGCAACTCCTGCATTGAGCATCTGCCCCCTGGTGGTCAGTGCACGTCATAGCGACCAGTCATTCCACTGTTCAGCGATTTGCATATTAGCCTTATATTATATAGGATAGGCAAATTACTTTTCTCAGAGATGATTCTACCAGTGAGGAAATGTTTAAAAAGTTAGTCACCCATAATCTGGCCACCCTAATAAAGCAATAATTGTCACGTTTCTGTATTTCCTTCTATTTTTTTTCTATCTAGATACCATATTTTACATGCAAATAATATTTTAAAAATATGATTGTAGTACAGTGGGGCCTTGACTTAGGAGTTTAATTCGTTCTGTGACAGAGCTCGTAACTCAAATTACTCGTATGTCAAATCACTGTGACGTTCGCTGCGCCAACTAGTGGTGGGGTATCTGAAGCTGGCTCGTATGTAACCCGAATTTTAGCTCACAGCTCAAAGCAAAAAATCAGCCGAGAGACAGCTCGTATCTCGAAAAAACTCGTTAGTTGGGACACTCGTAAGTCAAGGCCCCACTGTATATTCAATTTTACAGTGGCTGCACTTAAGTAGCTTTCAAAGAATTTGAATTTTAGATCCAGGTAAGAATTAATTTAAAATAAATGTTCTCTGCAGAATTAAAATTTTGATCACTGTAAACTATCCTATACTAATAAAAGACAAGCATGCAAATTGACCATACTTTTGCTACACCTTAAGCCACGCCCATCAGCCAATCAGAGCAACTATATGCAAATTAACCCAACCAGGATGGCGGCTGGCAGCCATGGAGCTGGAGCGAGCAGGAGGCTTGCTTGCTCCAGTGATGGAGGAAGCCAAGGTTCCCCGCCTGCTGCGGCCTGGCTCTGAGCTCCACTGAAAGCAACAAAGTTTCAATTATAGAAGGTAAACAAACCCCAGATACCTGCTTTCAGCCAGCAGTGGCCATGGAGCTGGAGCAAGCAGGAGTGGGTTGCCCCTGGCGATGGAGGAAGCCAAGCTTTCCTCAGGCCTCCAACAAAGGCAGCAAAGTTTCAATTATAGAAGATAAATAAATCTCAGATACCTGCATCCAACCAGACTCCACTGGGAGATTGGGAGGCTGGGGGCTACGGCCAGACTGCAAATAGCTATCAGCCCCTCGGCTGGGAGCTTATGTAGCCAGGATGCTTGGCCTGCCTGAAAACAGCCCTCAGCCCCTCACCCAGGCTGGCCCAAACTCCATGAGGTGAGGGTCCCCACTGGGGTGGACATTCTCTGAGGGGCCCCACACTGCAAGAGGGCATAGGACGGACTGAGGGACCCCTGAGTGCACAAATTTTTGTGCACCGGGCCTCTAGTACTAATATAATCCTGATGGGTTTCAAATAGTTGGATACTATATTCAATTCTGTTCTAATTTATTAGTGATATGTAGGCTGAAATAATAGCAGTAAGTTTTTTTATGGGGCTGAATAATTCACCTAAAAAAAACATTATGTTCCTTTTTTCTCCTCATTAATTTGTTGATGTAATCAATTCTTTAAGATTGATTTTGAGCCAGAATAATTAAAGTTAGAGCAAGGTTTGCATATTTATTTAGGGGAAATATAAAAGCAGTCTTTTTAAAAATAATAATCAAGTATATGTGAACTTTAGGAAAAGGTTGATCCGAGATAGTGGAATGCAAAATAAAGATAACAATGATGTTACTACTTATCTATCACAAACTTCCATTTTTCTAATGTGTCATCATTCCTGTGACTGAAATTGAGAAGCAGGCATTGTTATTGCTTAATGCTACATGCTTGTGGTTTGGCTACCTACCCTTTCAGGTGAACAGTTCAGTTGTTCTTAGTACATTCACAGGTTGTGCAACTATAATCACTGTCAAATTCCAGCACATTTTCATCACCCCAAATAGAAACTATATACCTGTCACCCCATTTCTCCCACCTCCTAGCTCCTGGCAACCTCAAATCTACTTTTTAATCTCTCTGAGTTTGTCTGTTCTGGACATTTCATGTAAACAGAATCATGTGACTGGTATCTTGTGACTGGCTTCTTTCACTTCGTATAATGTTCTTTCATGTTATGTCATGTCATTTTTTTTCTATGGCTAAATAGTAATATCCATTCTGTGGTTATACCATATTTACTTTACCTATTTATTGGTTAATAGAAATTTGAGTTTTTCTACTTTTTGTCTGTTTTGAGTCATGCTGCTATAAACATTTGTGTACCAGTTTTTATATGGACATATGTTTTCCGTTCTCTTGCTTGGGTAGGTACCTAGGAGTGGAAATGCTGGGTAATCTGTTAACTCTGTATAACAGTTTGAGGAACTGACAAACTGTTTTCCAAAGCAACTGCATCAACTCACATCCCCAGCAGCAATGAATGAGGGTTTCAGTTTTTCTATATTCTTGCCAACACTTGCTATTTTCCTTTTTTTTTAAAACTAATATATCTAGTGGGCATGAAGTGGTATCTCATTGTGGTTTTAATTTGCAGATCCCTGATGACTAATGATGTTGAAGGTATTTTCATGTGCTTATTATTAGCCATTCATGTATCTTATTTGGAGAACTATTCAGATCCTTTGTCCATTTTTATAATGGATTTTTAAAAATTGTTGACTTGTAAGAGTTCTTTATGTATTCTAGATAAAAGTCTCTTATGAAATATACGACTTACAAATATTTTCTCCCACTCTGTGGATGTCATTCACTCTTTTTTAAGAAAATGTATTTTTTATTGATTTCAGTGAAAGAGGAGAGAAAGGGGGGGAGGGAGGAAGGGAGAAGAGAAAGAGAGAGAGAGACAGAGAGAGAGAGAGAGAGAGAGAGAGAGAGAGAGAACGATCAATGAGGGAAACATGGATGGACTTCCTCTTGCATACCCCCTACTGGGGATTGCAGCACAGGCATGTGCCCTGTCCCGGAATTGAACCAGTGACCTCTTGGTGCATGGGATGACGCTCAACCAACTGGGCCAGGGCTTTTCACTCTCTTGGTAGTGTCCTTTGGAGCACAATTGTTTTTAATTTTGATGTTGTTTTTATTTTGAAGTCTATCTTTTCTTTCCTTTGTTGCTTTTGCTTTTGGTGCTCTATTTAAGAAACCATCACTGAAGCCAAGGTCACAGAGATTTGCTCCTACGTTTTCTTTAAAGAGCTTTTTAAAAAAATAGTTTTAGCTTTTATATTTAGGGGGCTGTGATCCATTTTTAGTTAATTTCTATATATGGTGTGAAGTAGGGTTCAACTTCATTCCTTTCCACATGCCTATCCAAATATTTTAGTACCATCTGTTGAAAAGACTAGTCTTTCCTCATTGAAATAATCTTGGTACCTTTATTGAAAATCAACTGAGCATATATATGAGGTTTTGGCAATATCAGATTGTTTTGAATACTATAGTTCTGTAGTAAAATTTGAAATCAGTAAGTATGAGTCCTCCAACTTTCTTTTTCAAGATTGTCTTGGCTGTTCTGGGTCCCTTGCAATTTCATATGAATTTTAGGATCACCTTTCAATTTCAGCACAAAAGGTACCTAGGATTTTCGTTGGGATTGCATATAGATCAAATTGAGGAATAGCATGCATTACTTTTACAGTTACTGTGAGAGAAAGACATCACTCTTTTAAGTATGAGTCACAATTTTTCTTAGCAATGTTAATTTTTATGATTTCATCAATTGATCTTACTGGTAAAGATTGTTCTTAGAACATGGCATTTTCCCCTCTTAAGGGAAGGAATTTATTACATGTGTATATTACATATGTTTAAGAAAGAGTCACTTATTATTTGTAATGATTTTTTTTTTTTTTTTAATATATTTTTATTGATTTTTTACAGAGAGGAAGGGAGAGAGATAGAGAGCTAGAAACATCGATCAGCTGCCCCCCGCACATCCTCCCACTGGGGACGTGCCCGCAACCCAGGTACATGCCCTTGACCGGAATCGAACCTGGGACCTTTCAGTCCGCAGGCCGACGCTCTATCCACTGAGCCAAACCGGTTAGGGCTGTAATGATTTTTTGAAAGCAACAGTAGTGACCCAAAGGTATCTAGACATCTACCCAAATGGGGTAGCACATGTATTTTTCTGATGAAACATCATGGGGGAATTACAGTTTATCTTCTGACCAAAACAGACTCCTATAGTGGTATGTAGATATGACTAGTTTCTTTTTTTAAAAAATTAAATGGTGTCACTCATTTGCCTTCTCGCTGGCACTTCATGTTAGTCTTGCCACATGATCATTCTTCTATTTGGTAGGTTTTATATATCTTAAAAATTCTAATTCAGAAACAGTTTTAATAAATCAAGAGTGCATAATTACATGTATTTGTTTTCTGAGAATGTGGAATTTATATCCATTTCTTTAAAAGCTGTTAATGTTGCTAAGGCTTCTTCTCAATGCACCACGTTGATTAGCCTGCTTCACTTTCAGGTGCAGTTTATGTACTGTGCGGCTATTGGGGCAATCTTTGATATATAGCTTTCCTCATTTTTCAGAGCTTCGTTCTTCAGCTAATAGTAAGGATTGGTAAGAGGAGCATGTAGGGCGATTCATGGAGCAGGGTGTGAGCAGCACTGAAGTACACCAACTCATACAGAGGCAGAAGATATTGTGTCACCAGACTGTTGATGAAGCTCGTGAGGTATTCTCTGAGTTCTTTAAACTAAGATTACTTCTTATTTTCTCTAATAACTCCTTCATTTCCATCAAGGACTTCTGGAAGTGAAAGAAGCCTTGCCTTGATTTTCTTCCTCTTTGGCTTCTGTTTCAGAGCTCTGAAACTGGGCCAGGAACTTCTTTATTTTCTTTGCTGTGCTGCCAGACTACTTTTCAGAAGAAGACTTAAAAACTTCAAAACATTTCTGAAATATGATCATTACCTCATCTTTAGCCAACATCTTTAGCAACTGGCTCCATGTTTGTTTGTACACATGCACATTGTAGGCCAGTGATCTACCAACAAGGGGGTACTTGGGAAAAGGTATGAACTCATGAAGACATCTAAAAAACAGGAAGTAATTTGCATGACAAACATGCAGTTTTCTAGCAATGATGTAGATTGTTTAAAAATCCTCTTATTGAGCCCTAACCAGTGTGGCTCAGCTGGTTAGAGCATTGTCCTGTGCACCAAAAGGTGGAGGGTTTGGTTCTGATCAGGGCACAAACCCAGGTTGCGGTTCCATCACAGTCAGTATGGGTGTGGGAGGCAACAATAGATGTCTCTCTCTCTCCCTCTTCTCCCCTTTCCTCTGTCTAAAAATCAGTTTTTCTAAAAAGAAGTAAAATCCTCTCATTGATTATAAATTCAACCTGGTTTTCTAAAGCTTCTTTTCCTTGTACCTTCTAAAGCAAAGGTGGGGAACCTTTTTTCCTGCCAAAGGGCCATTTGGATATTTAGAACATCATTCGCAGGCCATACAAAATTATCAACTTAAAAATTAGCCTGCTATATGTGGTCAAACATTTAATTAACTCACCCCTAATGCCTTGGTAGGGCCAGACCAAATGATTTCTCAGGGCCCTGCAGGAGAGGATGAAAGACGTTGGGTGTTTTCACATTGATTTTCTGATAAAGGAGATATTCTCTGGGCTTCTGAGAGATTACACCATAGAACACAGAGTGCCTGGGGATAGAGATGATCTAACAAAGAACTGAGGTCCTTTTATAACATTCTGAATTGAGAAATCATGATACAAAAAGGCATTGTATCACTTTTTCGTTTAATTTAAAGGGGAGTTAGGTTGTAAAATACAGCTTATTAAGTACTATGGTGAGGTACTCCTGTGAGACAAAAATTGTAGAGGTGGTGCATGAGGAAGCAACTGGGAGGTGATAATTGATTTGACAATTCCAAAAATGAGCGTTAGTAGAAATTCAAGTTGATGTTGACTGTTGATAACTGTGAAATCTTGGAATATTTTGTGGTGAAGCCTTCCGTGTTTTTCAATATAAACAAAACAGGAGGAGTTGTGGTGTTGCTAGAGGAATTTTTTATTATTACTTATGTTTGCTGTTTCATATTCATTTATCAGATGGAAAGGGAATTCATTGAACAGTATTGTTTTTTGGGTGAGAAACCTAACCACTTTTCTCTTCTTTAGATTCTACATCCATGCAAAAATTCATTAACTGTGAAATCACCTTTTGGTAGAAATATATCATACTAGATAATCTTTAACTTGCAATGTAATGCCATATTTTCACTTTTGAATGCTAAGTCATGTCTAGCTATATGTTCATCTAGAACAAGAGTAGCATGGGAATTTCTCTGAGTTTAAAAAGTTCCAGTCTCTTGACTTCCTCTCGAATCCAGATTGAGTATCTATCTATATAAAAGCCTAAGTGACTGGCCGAACGACCATTTGGCCGGTCTCTATGACATGCACTGACCACCAGGGGGCAGACGCTCAACACAGGAGCTGCCCCCTGGTGGTCAGTGCATTCTCACAGCAGGAGTGCCGCTCATCTGACTGAGGGGCACCAGATGCTGGCAAAAGCAACGGTGGTGGAGTGAATCTCTCCCACCTCCACGACATGCACTACTGAGCGGTGGCGGTGGCAGGTGCAGCAGGGCCGGGATGAGCGGGAGCGGGGCCAGGATGAGTGGGATCGGTGCCGGCCTGGGCTCCTTTCCAGCTCCCTGATTCCCGCAGGCCAGGCCGAGGGACCCCACCTGCCAGAGGGTTCCCACTCACTCTGCAGACACCCTTTTGAGTCCCAGCGCCGCCCTAGGTGCGGCCAGCCAGGGAGGGACCATGGGAGGTTTACTCCAGGGCATGTCTGGCCTGTCTCCCAGTCCTGCCTGCCGGCCACCTTCTAATTAATTTCCTTTCAGTGTGCACGAATCCATGCACTGGGCCTCTAGTTTTACAGAAATTTAGTGACTGTCAAAGATTTTAATTCTTCATCAGTTTCAGATGTCATGTCTTGACATATCAGCTGACATGTTTCCCATCACAGCTTGCTGTCACCAGATACAAGTTTCCTCTTCATAAAAATAGTGTACAGTAGGTCCTCAGGTTACGTCGGAGATCAGTTCCTATGGCACGACGTAACGCGATTTTTGCTATAAGTCGGAACCCACCTACATAAACACCTACGTCACTCACATGGAGCACATACACAGCAGTAATGAAGTCAAACAGTAAAAAAAACCTAAAAGAAAGGTAACAATTCCTGACCTTTACTTGTGGTAAATAAATAATAACAAACATAAAGCACATACGTACATACGTCGAAATGACGGAACTTTTTATTTTTAATAAATAAATGGGAGATGGTGACGTAACCACGAAACGACGTCCGACGTAACCCGAGGACTGTCTGTACTTGGAAGAGTGTCACCTGTGGACTGAAGGGTCCTGGGTTTGAGTCTGGTCAAGGGCACGTCCCTTGGTTGCAGGCATGATCCCAGGGTGGAGACAACCAATCCGTGTGTCTCTCTCAGATTGATGTTTCTCCCCCTCCCTCCCACTCTCTAAAAATCAAAGGAAAAATATCCTTGGGTGTCGTGTTTCCCTCCACGTCCTGCATGGTTCAGGGTTCGGGTCTGGAAGAGGAGCCGCACAACAAATGAAAAAGAAAAGACACAAGATAATTTGGGAATATTGGGGGACCAGGCGGCAAGTCCAACTCAAGAGGAAGGACTTCCACTGTGCTCAGGCCTCACCACGCTTTTTATAGTGCGAGGTAAACAAGGTAGTGGTCACCATAGTTACAGTTCTTGTGAGTTTCACTTGTTTTTCCATGGTTACACTTACTGCACTTGTCAGCCCATTAGCTTCCCAGATAGGATCTAGGGAGGGTTAAAAGGTCAAGCCTAATTATGCTAAGAGGACTGTGCCCTCTAAGCTGAGGCTTGTTTGTGACTTTGCCAACAGGTCAGTCTGAGACTTAACCCTATATCAGTTTCCCACAGGGTAAGGATTACAAAAAAAACCCCAATACTCTACTCAGAAACCAATGAAGAAGCTGTGGTCCTAGCAACCCTCTAGATACACTTGGGATTTAATGACATTTTTAATAGCATAAAAATTTTTTTACTATAAAGAGTGCAACTTTACACTAATAAAAGAGAAACATGGTAATTTGCATACGACCGCTACCCTTCCCATTGGCTAATCCCCCTGTCACTCACAGAGTAGGGCTGAGATATGCAAATTAACTGGCAGCCAAGATGGCGGCCGGGAGCCAGGCAGCTGATGCGAACAGGGAGGCTTGCTTGGTTCAGTGATGGAGAACTCCAACATTCCCCGCCTTACTTGCCGGCCTCTCAGCTGCAACTCTAAGCAACTATGTTGCGAATACAACCGCCCTATCCGCCCTGCTCTGTTCGTGACAGGGGAAGGCGCCCCAACCCCCTGATCAGCCCTGCTCTGTGCCTGATAGGGGGGAGTTCCCCAGCCCCCTGATCGCCCTGCGGCTCTGTGTGTTACAGGGGACTGGGCCACAACCTCCCTATCATCCCTGCTCTGTTCGTGACAGGGGAAGGCACCCCAACCCCCTGATCAGCCCTACTCTGTGCCTGATATGGGGGAGCTCCCCAACCCCCTGATCACCCTGCGGCTCTGTGTGTGACAGGGGGCGGCGCCCCACCCCCCCGACACACACACACTCACACACACAGGCCCTGCTCTGTATGTGACAGGGTAGAGCCATAACCTTCCCATGGGCCTTGCCCTGAGTGTGAGAGTGGTGGCGACCCAACACCCTGATTGGCCCTGCTCTGTGGGTGATAGAGGGCAGCCCCCCAACCCCCTGATGGGCCCTGCTCTGTGCATGACGGGGGTGGCGCCACAACCTCCCCATCGACCCTGCCTTGAGTGTGACAGGGGGCGGTGCCCCACCCCCCAATCGGTCCTACCCTGAGCGTGACTGAGGGTGGCGCCACAACCTCCCCATCGACCCTGCGTTGAGTGTGACAGGGGTCGGTGCCCCAACCCCCCAATCGGTCCTACCCTGAGCGTGACTGAGGGTGGCATCGCAACCTCCCAATCCTCCCTGCTCTGTGCATGACAGGGGGCGGCGCCCCAACTCCCCAATTGGCCCTGCTCTGAGCCCCACCAGGGGCTGCACCTAGGGATTGGCCCTGCCCTCTGCACCTAGGGATTGGCCCTGCCCGGGTGTTATCTCCCGAGGCATCCCAGACTGCAAGAGGGCACAGGCCGGTCTGAGGGAACCTCCCTTCCCCCAAGTGCACAAATTTTTGTGCACCGGGCCTCTAGTTATTAATAATTTGGAAAATAAAGAAAGGGAAGCAAAATACTCTTAATTATATTATCCTAATGAGGGAAAGCAGAGTTTGTCACCGCAAAATAGTTCTTTTGGGATATCGATGATTTTAAGCTGGTTATTTATTTATTTTTTTAATATATTTTATTGATTTTTTACAGAGAGGAAGGGAGAGAGATAGAGAGTTAGAAACATCGATCAGCTGCCTCCTGCACATCTCCTACTGGGGATGTGCCCGCAACCCAGGTACAGCCCTTGACTGGAATCGAACCTGTGACCTTTCAGTCTGCAGGCCGACGCTCTAGCCACTGAGCCAAACCGGTTTCGGCTAAGCTGGTTATTTTTAAGAAACAAAAGACTCATAAAAAAAAACCTTTGACCCTCCCACTTATCTGTTTAAAGCAGTGGTTCTCAACCTTGGCTGCACATTAGAATCACCTGGGAATCTTTGTTACTAATGATTGTGGCCCCACCCCATATCAAAGAAACAGAATTTCTGGAGGATGAGGCCCAGAAATCAGGATTTTGAAAAGATTCCCAGGTGATTCTAATGTGCAGTCAAGGTTGAGAACCACTGGTTTAAAGGAATTCAGATCAAAAGACCTGCTTAATGGATGGGAGCTATTCTCCCTAGTTGTTTTCCTTAGCATATATGAATTAAGTGTGGCAGACAGACAGGGAGGATCCAAGTCTCCTCTGTATCCTATTGTTTCTGGGTGACCCAGCAAGAATTTGTTTACCACATGTTTGCTCTTTCTCATCTACCTGTAAATTGCATATGTTCTTGTTGAAATACTAGACTCCTTCCTCCCTCTCCTTAGTTTAGAATGGCATGTGAGCCTCAACTGCTCAATGTGACTTTGGATTTCATATTCTTTTATATATATATATTTATTGATTTCAGAGAGGAAGGAAGAGGGAGAGAGAGATAGAAACATCAATGATGAGAGAGAATCATTGATTGACTGCCTCCTGCATGCCCCTGATTGGGGATCGAGCCCTCAACCCAGGCATGTACCCTTGGCCAGAATCAAACCTGGGACCCTTTAGTCTGCAGGCCAACACTCTATCCACTGAGCCAAACCAGGTAGGGCTAGATTTCATATTCTTATGGAACCCCTAAATGTACATCTATAATAATAAAAGCATAATATGCTAATTAGCCTGGACAGCCGAATGACCTTGTGGACAACCATGCTATGACACCCACTGGCTCCAGGCCAGCCAAGATGGGTGCAATGTGATTGGTTGGGGGCCTGGCCATCGCCCTGCAGACGGAGGCCCAGGCCACCAACTGGCGGACTGTAGCAGGTGGGCGGGTCCTCCCTCTGCAGGGGTGATCCATTGAAGAGCCCTGGCCAGGTGGGCGGGGCCTACCTTTTCGGGGTGACCAATTGCAGGGCTCCCGGACTGTGAGAGGGCACAGGCTGGGCTGAGGGGACACTCCCTCCCCCCCAATGCACGAATTTCGTACACCGGGTCTCTAGTATGTAATAAAATTGGTCATTTTTTAAAATTGAATTTTAGAAAGGGAGGAACAGAGAGGGAGAGCGAAACATCAATTGGCTGCTTCCTACACACCACCTACCTGGGGATTGAGCCTGCAATCTGGGCATATGCCCAGACATGGATTGAACTGGCAACTTTTCATGCACCGGATTATGCTCAACCAACTCAGCCTCTCCAGCTAGGCTAATAGTGACTTTTTTTTTTAATATTGCTTTTTATTTTTATTTTTTTATTTTTTAAATATATATTTTTGATTTTTTCAGAGAGGAAGGGAGAGGGATAGAGAGCTAGAAACATCGATGGGAGAGAAACATCGATCAGCTGCCTCCTGCACACCTACTGGGGATGTGCCCACAACCAAGGTACGTGCCCTTGACTGGAATTGAACCTGAGACTCTTCAGTCCGCAGGCCGATGCTCTATCCACTGAGCCAAACCGGTCAGGGCTAATAGTAACTTTTAAAGGCAGAATAAAATTCCCTCAATGAATGGCCCGTCATCTACTTAATGATTCCATTATTATAGAGCATTTAGGTTGTTTACAATTTTGTGTGATTATAAATAATGCTGTGATGAACAAATTTATGCCTATAACTTTTTCTCTAGTTGAATCATTTTCTTAGGAAGGATTTCTAGAAGTTAAATAACAGTACAGAGCCCTGGCTGGGATGGCTCAGTTGGTTGGGCATTGTCCTCTGCACCGAAAGTTTGCCAGTTCTATTTCTGGTCAGGACACATGTTCTAGTTGCTGGCTCCATCCCTCATAGGGGGCTTGCTGGAGGCAGTAGATAGATGCTAAGTCACCAACTGTGTATGTTGTATTAAGGGATTCTTTGTTTAGGCACATTTAACCCATGGGCAGAAGACCTTAACAGCCTCCTAATGGCTTTAACAAAGAATGGTTCATTGTCCTTCTATTCAGGGAATGCCTTGCTGGAATCTTCCGTTAAACCACTCCCAGGCATGTAGTGATAATAGCCTGTCTTTTATCTTCTTGCCATAAAATATGACTAGGAATTTAAGTTATTTTTCACATTGATTTATCCCAATTTTTATGTGTTAGATTAGGAATCAAATTTGAATTTCATTTTCTTCCATTATTAACAGCTATATAAGATCAGGATTCATCTAATCTAATAAAAGACAAATAGGGTAATTAACCATACCTCCAACACGCTTCCCATTGGCTAATCAGGGCGATATGCAAATTAACTGCCAACCAAGTTGGTGGCCAGCAGCTAGGCAGCTGAAGTGAGCAGGAGGTTTGCTTGCTCCAGTGATGGAGGAAGCCAAGGTACCCCACCTGCCGCTGCCAGGCTCTGAGCTGTACTCTAAGAAACAATGTTGCAATTATAGAAGCTAAACAAACCCCAGATACCTGTTTTCAGCAGCTGTGGCCTCAAGCTGGAGCCGGCCTCAGAGCTAAAGCCGGCTCTCAGCTCCAGTGACAGCCATAGAAGGTAAATAAATCCCAGAATAAAAAAAAAAGAGAGAAAAAAAAGGAGAGGTTGGGAGCTTAAGTTGCTCGCCAGCATGAAAACGGCACTCAGCCCCTCACCCAGACTGGCCAGGCACCCCAGTGGGGACCCCCACCCTGAAGGAAGTGTGACCAGCTGCAAACAGCCATCATCCCCTCATCCAGGCTGGCCAGGCACCCAAGGGGGACCCTCACCCGGATCTGGGACACCCTTCATGGCAAACCAGCCGGCCCCCACCCGTGCACCAGGCCTCTATCCTATATAATAAAA
>NW_006292095.1:4999810-5009460 GCF_000327345.1 Myotis davidii | reverse complement strand
GCAGGCCGAAGCCAGCAGGTTGTTATCTCCCGAGGGGTCACAGACTGCGAGAGGGCACAGGCCGGGCTGAGGGACCCTCCTCCCCCCTGGAGTGCACAAATTTTTGTGCACCGGTCCTCTAAAAAATATATATATTAGAGAGGAAGGGAAAGGAAGAGAGATACAGAAACATCAATGATGAGAGAGAATCATCGATTGGCTGCCTCCTGCACGCCCCCCACTGGGGATTGAGCCCACCACCCAGACATGAGCCCTTGAATGGAATTGAACCTGGGACCCTTCCATCCGCAGGCTGACACTCAATCCACTGAGCCAAACTTAATGCAGGATTCTTTTAAAAAATATATATTTTTTTATTGATTTCAGAGTGGAAGGGAGAGGGAGAGAGAACTAGAAACATCAGTGATGAGAGAAAATCATTGATCAGCTGCATCCTGCATGCCTCATACTGGAGATTGAGCCTGTAACCCAGGCATGTGCCCTAACGGGGAATCGAACCATGACCTCCTGGTTCATAGGTTGATACTCAACCACTGAACCACGTCAACTGGGCAGATTCTTTTTTTGAGGTATAACTAAAATATTATATTAGTTTGAGGTGTACAACATAATAATGGTTTGATATTTGTATACATTGGGAAATGATCAATACAATAAGTCTAGATAGATAACAGCACAGGATTCTTATTCTTTGATCTAAAGTGGAAAAGATTATGTAGTTTTAGCAAGAAAGATGAATATTGGAAAACTTGATTTTATGTTAGTACAAAGGACATGATCACGGTTCATTTCCTGACCTTGCCAAAATGATACCAACAACAATCTATAATAATAAAAGAGTAATATGCTAATTAGACCAGACGTCTTTCCAGATGAAGCCAGGCTGCAGCCCCAGGATGGAGGCAGCTGTTGTGGCTGCGAGGGAGGGATCCAGGTAGTCGCCGCAGCTGCGAGGGCTACTTTTGCACGAATTTGTGAATCGGGCCTCTAGTGATATTATAAATAATTACCATTTATTGACCATACTACATGCCAGATACTGTATTAAGCATTAAAAAAAAAAATCCTCACCTCGCCCTGACCGGTTTGGCTCAGTGGATAGAGCATCGGCCTGCGGACTCAAGGGCATATGCCTTGGTTGCGGGCACATCCCCAGTAGGGAGTGTGCAGGAGGCAGCTGACCGATGTTTCTCTCATCGGTGTTTCTAACTCTCTATCCCTCTCCCATCCTCTCTGTAAAAAATCAATAAAATATATTTCAAAAAAAAATCCTCACCTGAGGATATGTTTTTCATTGATTTTTTTTAGAGGGTGAAGGAGAGAGAGGAGGGGGGAAAGAAGGGGAAAGGAAGGGAGAGAGAGAGAGAGAGAGAGAGAGAGAGAGAGAGAGAGAGAGAGAGAGAAAAACAGAGCTTAGAGAAAACATTGATTTGAGAGAGACAAAATGATTGGTTGCCTCCCATTCGCACCCTGACTGGGGTCAGAGATTGAGTCTGCAACTGAGGTATGTGCCCTTGAGTGGGAATTGAACTTGATACCCTTCAGCCTGTGGGCCAACACTGTAACCACTGAACAAACTGGCCAGGACTATATTAAGCATTTCATACATGTCATCTCATTTAATTTTCACTATAATCCTGCAAGATAAGTTTATGATCTTATATATACACAGAGCCTCTGGCAGAACTAGGTCTATCTCTGTAGTCTTTTCTTTCTTTCTATTATATCATGATTATTTTATTTTTTCTCTAGCCACTCTCCCACATTTCCCAGAATCCCCTCCCCAGTTTGTGAGCATAAATTCTCTGCCATAGGATCTAATTGTTAGGTATAGCTATGGAAATGTTCAGAATGGAAGCACTGCTCTAAGGCATATCATCTCAATATACTCCCATTATTATGACACAGACTCTACAATGATAGTCTGAGTTTAATATATGATATGTGATTATAATACATGAAAGAATGCTTTGAAGATTGCTTAGTAGTTGATATTTTCATTAGTTACTGATCTCTTCCCAAAGTTTTCAAAGTTGGGCAATAAGTCAGTGTATTTCAACTCTGACTCATCTTTTTTTCTCACAACTTTGCTTTATTTATAGAGTTTGAATTCTTATACAAATGGAGCATATGGCCCACAATACCCCACTGGCCCTGGGGCAAATACTGCCTCATACTCTGGGACTTATTACACACCTGGATATTCTCAGACCAATTACTCCACAGAGGTTCCAAGCACTTACCGTTCACCTGGCAACAGCCCAACCCCAGTCTCTCGTTGGATGTATCCCCAGCAGGACTGCCAGGCTGAAGCACCTCCTCTTAGGGCGCAGGTTCCAGGATATCCTGCACCACAGGTGAGCATTTTTCTGTTGGGTTTGTATTTTTTAATATTCTATGAGTAATGACATGTTTATTTCTCTGTTCACTTTAAAAGGAATTTATAACATGCTAATATAAGAAATGTCCAAACCCGCCGAAGCCGGTTTGGCTCAGTGGATAGAGCGTCGGCCTGCGGACTGAGGGGTCCCAGGTTTGATTCCGGTCAAGGGCATGTGCCTGGGTTGCGGGCACATCCCCAGTGGGAGATGTGCAGGAGGCAGCTGGTTGATGTTTCTCTCTCGTCGATGTTTCTGACTCTCTATCTCTCTCCCTTCCTCTCTGTAAAAAATCAATAAAATATATTTAAAAAAAAAAGGAGGCATTTAAAAAAAATTAAAAAAGAAAAAGAAAAAAAGAAATGTCCAAACCTGTAGAGAATTTTTATGAGTTTGAGCCAAACTGACAACAATTGCCAGGAAACAAAATCTTAGTGGATTGAGAAAATGCTTCAGAGAATGGCAGTTTTGCACCTTATTTTATACATTAGAATCAAAGGAGGAGACAGTAGGCTCTTTCAGAACTTAGAGACAGTAGGTGAGAGAACAAGATAACAATGAGAGGTCTGGGCTCTAGTTTTCTGGTGGGAGATTGTGCCCTGAGGGGTCTGGAAAAAGGGGGTTACTCTGACATTCCAAAGATATGTTATCATAAATGCAAAAAGATAATAGACAGGCTCAGTTAAGGTAAAGATTGATCCTTGTCATGGAAGATACTGGCCTAGGACATGACTACCCGCCAAGACTCAGGAAGTTTTCATGTCAGACCATTACAAGCGGTTACTTTCGGTCTCTGAGTTTGTAAGGCCCACCATGCAGGCCTCCCCTGAGCTTGTCAGGTTTAGTATGTGACCCCTTTTTCATCCTCAATATGTCTTTGTTTCTGCTTCCTTATAGTATATGGTCTACTTATAGTATGTAGGGGCAGACTTACGTTGTGCTTCAGACATTGAATTTTAGACCCTATTCCTTCTGAGTTTGATCATCAGCAAATCTGCCCCTAGTATCTTTGGAATCAAGCTTTTTAGACTTGGAAAAATATGCTATAACTGAACAGAGATTCTACAGTTTAGCTCAGTAGTAGCTAAAATATACTGTTAAGGAAAGAGGAAGTATCTCAGAATCTGTTAATACGAGAATATTTTCATTACTTTAAAAATTTTTTTAGCAATGACCAGCATATTTCATTCTTTTCAATCTAGAACCCTGGAATGACCCTGCCCCATTATCCTTATGGGGATGATAATCGTAGTGTTCCACAGCCAGGACCATCTGTACGACCACAAGAGGACTCATGGGCTTCTCCTGATGCTTATGGAATGGGAACCCGTTACCCCTGGCCTGCAGCTGCGCCCTCAGCACCACCTGGGAATCTTTACATGAGTGAAAGTACTTCACCATGGCCTGGCGGTGGCTCTCCTCAGCCACCTCCATCACCACCATCCCAGCAGCCCAAGGTAGGAGACCGAAAGGTTGTTCTTTTGATGTTTGGGTAGTTAAGAAAGCACAACATGAAACTCTTCTACATTGGTCTATGTTAAGTGGGGACTAACTCCTAAACATTGGTGACTACTATCTATAGCTTTATCTAGCCGTTTCCTTAAAAAAAAAAAAAAAAAAAAGACTTTGTAGAGCAGATTTAGGTTCACATCATCTTTCTAAAAGACAGTTCATTTACTGTTTGTTGTAATACTATCTGAACATTAAATCAAAGATTTGTATTTTATTACCTCAATCTATAGACAGAAGACAAAACCAATATGATAAGTTTTTCAAGATGTGCATTAAGGTTTTAATTCTTTATGGGCAAAACTAATTTCTATTTATTATGTCACTCAGTGGATTGTGAGGTAGTAAGGGTAGATTATGAGTTGTTCATGTTGAACTACCCAGGTAGATTCCTGCCATTATACTCAGGAATTCTCTGCCTTTTTCTTGACAGAGCACTCCCTTTTATCTTTTTAGGGCTGTGTTTTTCTCAAATCATTAAGGAGGGAGGTCCACTTTAATTGGCGGGGAATCTTTTCATGTACCTTCCTGATCAGGTGAAAGATCTGGGCTAACAAATCTGGTGTTGATGGATTCCCATTAAAACAGCTTTTTCCCCCCTCTTTGCCCTCCCACCTCAAGGATTCCTCATACCCCTATAGCCAATCAGATCAAGGCATGAACCGGCACAACTTTCCTTGCAATGTCCATCAGTATGAGTCCTCGGGAACAGTGAACAGTGATAATTCAGATCATTTGGATACCCAAGTCCAGTATAGTGCGGAGCCTCAGCTGTATGGTAACACCACCAATGAACATCCCAGCAATCAAGAGCAAAGTAATAATCTTCCTGAAGAGTGTTTGCCTTCAGATGAAGGTACTCCCCCAAGTATTAAAAAAATCATACAAGTGATGGAGAAGGTCCAATATCTTGAGCAAGAGGTAGAAGAGTTCATAGGAAAAAAGACAGACAAAGCATACTGGCTTCTGGAAGAGATGCTAACCAAGGAACTTTTGGAACTGGATTCAGTTGAAACTGGAGGCCAGGACTCTGTCCGACAGGCCAGGAAAGAGGCTGTTTGTAAAATCCAGGCCATACTGGAAAAATTGGAAAAAAAAGGATTATGAAAAGATTTAGAACAAAAGGGAAGCCTGTTACTAACTTGACCAATACTCCTGATTTTGGTTATTTACCCTCTTTTTGAAATGCCTGTTGATGACAAGAAGCAATACATTCCAACTTTCTTTTGATTTAAAACTTGAAAAACTGGTAAAGGACTTGGAAAAATATTTTCGTTATGAATCGTTTTCAGTTTTCAGACCAATGAATGTAATAGGAAACTATAGAGTTACCAATATTGCAAAGTAGGCTCACTTCTTAAGAGATTTATGGATATCTGCAAGCTGTTTCTTATCAGCAGGAGGGAAATACACTTTATGTAACAGGCTTATCAGAAACCTACCAGATGAGACTGGATATAATCTGAGACAAACAGGTTTTTTAAAACATCTGGATTACTTGTCACATTTTTGTACATTGTGACTGCTTTCAGCATACACGTCATGTGTAATTACAGCTTGGACTTTAGCCTTGTGGGACCTCTGTTTTGTTTTGTTATTGCAGTTCACAAATATAGTATTCTTCTCTACTTCTTGGTACATTTTGTAGTAATATGTTTAATATAATTATTCAAGAGACTATATTGACAGCCAGAGAGTATGGTATTTCTGAATGAATTTATATCTTTTCACCATTTGAATATATTGCAATGTGTAGTGAGTTTCTGAAGTAAATTGTCTCCTTTTTTGTATAGATCGTTAGGCTAGAGTTTTACCACTTCTACTTTTCATGTTAATAGCAGAAGGCGATTTGGAAATGGCATGGGCATAGAAATGAAAATGTTTGTGGCCAATTTTTCTTTTTTGCTCTTTCATTGTATTTGGATAAAGATACACTTTAAAATTTCCATTTCCTCCCCTTAATTATCTTTTTCCTAGTGCTGTTTCCATATGCAGCATTGTGATAGGTACATGAAAAATTAAATGCCACAGTGGGTAGAAATAACTGTAAAAGTAATAAACTATTTGGAAATGCTGTTCTCCATCTAAAAAATTAGTTTCACCATCAAGATCCCTACAAGCAGATTTCAGTTCAGTTTATATTAAAAAACAATGAGGGTAAAAGAGAATTCATTCATGCTCAGGGAATGAATCAGCCATAGTGAGAGTGGGAAATACTATTTTTTTTAAAGTATATTTGATGTTTATTTCTCTAGAATAAATTGCATAGAAAGTATTGCCTGTTTTATAAAATGATGCTTATTACCATTAAGAACAATCATTATGTAGCCAAATTTAAGGAAGGAATATTGAAAGGATCTTACCTGGGCTTGCTTGGGTAGTTCTATGCTATTGTATAGAAGACTTAGGTAAATAATTTACTTTTCACACCTGAAGTGACTTCTAGTAAACAGTATCTGTTATTGGAAAAACAGCTGTTTCTTAAGATATCCAAGTGATAATGTTTTTTTCCTAGACTGCCAGGCCTATTAATGACAATAAATCTGTCTGCCATCTCCTCTTCTTATTAAAAAAATACAAAGCCAATCCTATATAATGAAAGGCTAATATGCAAATCGACCGAACAGAGGATTGACCGGTCGCTATGATGCACACTGACCACCAGAGGGCAGATGCACAATGCAGGAGCTGCTCCCTGGTGGTCAGTGTGCTCCCACAGGGGGAGTGCTGCTCAGCCAGAAGCTGGGTTCACAGCTGGTGAGTGCATTGGCGGTGGCAGGAGCCTTTCCTGCCTCCGCAGCAGCGCTAAGGATGTCAGTCCTTAGCTAAGCTGGCAGTTGGACATCCCGCAAGGGCTCTGGCTGGGCTGAGGGGACACCCCCCACCCCCAGTGCACGAATTTTGTGCACCGGACCTCTAGTAGAAACATAATTGATTATAAGAAGAAATGGAGTAAAAATAATGACTGGGTCTTATGGTTGGATGAGTGATTTTATGAGGTAATGTGATAATTTTATTCTAGGTTTTTTATTTTTGGTCTAATATAGGAATTTTTAAAAAGGCTTTTTAATGAAAATTAGAAAACTGTACTTGAAACAAAATTTAGAAGGGGGAGACCCTTAAAGCTAAGTTAACATAAACCAGTGAGACAATGACTAATTCAGGAGAGAACACTACTATTTAACTGAGTGCCCAAGATAGCAATTTGCATTGTCCTGATTTATGCATATATACATATATATTATGCACATATATACATATGTGTGTATGTTTTTTAAGTTATTTTTTTTAATTTTCAGATAATTTTAGACCTGAAGAGTTGTAAAAATAGTATTTTCTGTATACTCTTCACTCATTCACTCAACTTGCTCTCTGATAACATCTTTTTTAAAATCTTAAATTCATTGGGGTGATATCAGTCCCCTTCTGTTAACATCTTACATAACCATAGACCATTTGCCAAAGTAAGAAATTCGCCTTTACACAATACTATTAACTAAAGTAGAGAGTTTAAAAAGTAGAGATTTTCTTAGAGTTTTCACTAATGTACTTTTTACTTAACTGTCCCAGGATCCAATCTAGGATCCCACCTTGCATTTAGTTGTCATGTGTCTGTAGGGTCCTCTAATATGTGACAGTAAATTATGACACCTGGTATTGTAATGTATTTCTGGTGTTGTTAACCTTAATCACTACCCAAGGTGGTGTCTGTTAGGATTCTCTACTGAAAATTACTTTCTTTTGTAGTGACTAAATATTTGCTGAAGATACTTTGAGACTATGCAAATGTCCTGTTTCTGCTTAAACCTTTGCCAACTCATTTTGGTATCCATTGTGAATCTTGCTTGTGTTGTCAATTACTACTGTGGTGGTCTAATGGTGATTTTCTATTTCTCTCATTCTACATTTATTGATTGGAATTCTTCTGTAAGGAAGGGATAGCACTTCTGGATTTGTATTTTTAATTATAGCAAAATATTCAGGATAAGTACAAACTTAGAACTTAAAGATGTAAACCTTATTAAATTGATTCCTAATACCAATATCACAGAAAGGAAAACTAAATTGGTAACCTGTTTCAGGAAATATAATGAACTTTTGAAGGAAAGTAGTATTTATGATTTGTGGATTTGGTTTAATTTTTGACTTAGTATTGACTCTAGACTGAATTCAAAATTTCCTTGAAATTTCACATCTGGACTTTTATAAAGTGTCTAAATTTATATTACTTTGAGGATAATTTTTGTCAAAATCTTGAATAAAGTTATCTAGCCTTGGCATGTTAAACACAACTATGTCTTTTTTATAATAAGCCACTATTGTTCTAAATATAAACACCAATATGAGTATTAGACAAATAAGACCTAATGAAATATCTGGGGGATGTGTTATGCTTGTCTGTACATTTTTGGTGTGAATTCTTTGAAATGCTTTTTAAAATAGGGTTTTAAAAGTACTTCTTTAGTTGGTTGATGTAATACTATTAAAGATATGCAGATTTTTAAAAAATAATTTTAAAAAATTATTGGATTTTTAAATTATTTATTTTTGAAAAGGGAGGGAGGGAGGAAAAGAGGGAGGGAAGGAGAAATATTGATTGGTTGCCTCCTGCAATGTCCCTACCCCTACCCGGGGATTGAACCCGAAACCTGGGTATTTGCTGTGACTCGGAAGCAAACTCACCATCTTCTGGTGTTCTGGACAGTGCTCAGCTAACTGAGCCACACTTGGCAGGACTGTGCAGATTATTATTTTTTTTAAGTTTAAGAATATAGATTAAATTGGCATTTAAAAAAATGTTTTTCTGGGGATGGATAGTTGATGAGTGGATTTTTTTTTCTTTTTCATCTTTCTAAAAAGCTGAGTTTAAAAAAATCAAATAATTCTATGGAAGTTATGATTTTAAAGTCAATTCTGTGAAAAGGAGCATTCTCCTGTTCCCACTCCCATTTTTTTATTCTGCAAAAGCATCCACTTTCAATTGAGTTTTAAAAAATTTATCTCCATATTTTTCAATAGCTTTTTCTTGATTTATGAATTTTAGGTCATTTTTACTTATTTTCTGTATAGAGGAAAGTTTAGGTTTACTTCTCTGCCCCTAACATACACACATCTCAGTCCTTATCCCTTCGACTTTCAATCTAGGTATATGGTAATTTTGTTGACTATGGAAATGATAACCAGAGCTCAGTCATGTGGTAAACTGATGACTTTAACTTTCCTGGACAACTTGTTTTCCCTGGAATTAACAATTTATCTTTTTTATTTTGTTTGTTTATGTACTTATGATTAATTTGACCCCAAACCATCCACCACTTGTCTAAGTCTTCTCTTAGGAAGCTCAGACATAACTAGAGCCTTCTGACTGGAGAACTGGTATGTTCCTGGTGCATACTTTCCTTCTGAGTCTTCTACTCAAACTGTTGGTTTCCTTTTTTCTGTAGCCTTTTTCTTAGTTTGTTTCCTCATTTTCATAGAGCTTCTTCTTTAGTAGCATCCTGGGAAAGGGTGCATGGCTCATAATTTTTTTTACATCTTGCATATTTGAAAATGTGTTTTCATGATCCCTTTGTATAAAATCCAATTTTTTCTCTCAGGAAGCTTTTAGGATATTTTTGGCCCCTCTGGTCGGAAATTTCCTAAGGTATAGCTTTGGTGTGGGTCTGTTTTTCTCTATTTTCTGGGCATATTTCATTCTGGAAACCATGCCCTTAAGTCTTATGAATTTTTTTTTTGTTGTTGTTTGTTTAATTTCCCTCCTCC